>NW_006159850.1:15649715-15692438 GCF_000334495.1 Tupaia belangeri chinensis | reverse complement strand
GAACTGGAGTTTCGCACAGAAGAGCTGCAGACTTCTTACTGCTCTCTCCTTCAGTATCAGTCCATCCTAGAAAAGCAGACTTCTGACCTGGTTCTTCTTCACCATCACTGCAAAATGAAAGAAGACGAGGTATAGATGCATTAACTATGGAAATGTCCCAAAAGCCCGTGTACTTCCAGAAATTAGGCCACACCCACTAGAAAGGAAACACAAGAACTAAAGAGACCATCACAACATTCCGAGCTGATTTTATAAATTTTCCCTCTTTAATTCTCGATCCTTTTAAAGTTGAGCAGAAAGAAACTAAGCAAAATGGTATAATGGGCGAGAGCGCCAGAATTCACATGCAGGCCATGTGGCATTGCAACGCAT
This sequence comes from Tupaia belangeri chinensis, assembly GCF_000334495.1. Classification (NCBI taxonomy): domain Eukaryota; kingdom Metazoa; phylum Chordata; class Mammalia; order Scandentia; family Tupaiidae; genus Tupaia; species Tupaia belangeri. The sequence goes on along the minus strand of NW_006159850.1, from coordinate 15,692,066 downwards.
GCCCATGTGTGCGTGTATGTGTGAGTGTAAGGCCATCTTCTCCATTCCATTAGCACTGAAAATTCAATCCAAAAGTCTCTAAGCCTCTGTGGGTTGCAAAAAAAAAAAAAAAAAAAAAAAAGACCGATTAAATCACCCATTTTTAGAAAAATCAGGTTTGATAGTATGTATATTCCTAGCACCTGCGCAGCTGATAAGATAATGAGGTGTTAAGTCCGAGTCTGTCACTGAGAGTACCAGATCATTTTTGAAGCTTGGAGTTTAAGATCACATAGACTTCTTCTAAGTACATTCAGGGCATTTATTTCTATTTGTGTTCCAGGGCAGTTTATTTTCAAAGAGTAGCAATCCCATAGAATCCCAAGTAAATTCAAAGACCCAAAGTTACAGAACTGAAGACTGGTTGAGCACCAGTGGCACCAGCAGCAATAAAACCATGGGTTCGAAGGAATGGGAAAGACAGACTCTTATAACTTAGGCTTCCCCTGGCATTTTCTTCCTTCATATTTAAAGATGAAATTCCAAGGAGTGTTTTGGATGGTACTCTTGCATAAGGACTAACTCCGGGCACCCTATGAGGGGAATTCAAGATGATAGAAGTTTTAAAAAGGGAATATTATGGCCTAGTGAGAACTGACTGAAAAATACTGGGAGGAGAAGAAACAGAGAAGGGTTGTCCTGTAAAGTGTAATCTGGAACAACACTTATGAGCATAAACTATGGTTCAATAAAGCTAATGCTGAATGTTAAAACTGGCTGGTTAGTCATAAATTAAAAGAGTCCAGTCCAGATTAAATGGCCTTGAATTAGTTGGGATTCTATTTAGCTGCATATAACCAAAAAAATAAATAAGGCAGTTTAATTCCATGCCATATAAAAGAAAGTCAACAACTGCATGTATCATCGGATACCTAGACTTCTCCTTTGGCTCCACCGTCATCAGCTCAAGGCTTCCATTCTCTGGGTCACCTGAGATGGCTGCTGGAGCCAACCTTCACATCCTTATTCCAAAGAGTCTGCGAAGAGGGCGGGGAAATAAAAGGGCACACTCCTTTCTGTTACAGACACTGAAAGCCCACACAACACTTTAACTTACCTATCATAGGCCAGCATTAGCCACAGGGCTATAGCTAGTCCCTAGGAAGGCTAGGAGATGTGGTATCCTAGGAGATGCATTGCTGCCTCCAGTTAAGGCTAGGTTCAATTACGAAGGAAGAGGGGAATTCGGCAAGCAGCAGTCACTGTCACAGTTCCCAAGCCAGTGAAGCTTTGGAAAAATTATTGTAAGCATTCTGCTAAATTTCTCCAATGCTTTGTTACACTAAAGCATTAAGTTTATGTCTGAGGTTGAGTTCTCCCAACAGAGTAGACCCTAAGACAAGGACATGAATACGAGGAGTTAATTCAGAAGGTGATCCCAGAAAGCACGTGAGGAGATGAGTCTTAGAAGGGCAGCGTGCCTATAAAAGAAATCGCTATTGAGAAGATTATTGCTGTGGGCAGCTGGGGTTCAATTTCCCTGGAAGTGGAAGTAGAACATGCCTCAGAGGGAGCGGCAGGTGACGTGGTGGTTAAAGGCACTGGACTCCCACATGATTGACCGCGGTCTGAATCTCAGATTTGACGGCTTGCTCTCTCTCTCTCTCTCTCTCTCTCTCGCTCTCTCTCTGTGTCTCTCTCTGATCAAACTGGAAAATAGCAATAAGAATAATTAAAGTTATATAAAAAATAATTCTTAAAAAAAAGAACATGCCTCAAAGTAAACCACCAACCAACCCCAGTCATTGGTGTAGGGCTGCTGCTGGTGGTGGTTAACTCCTTAGCACTTCTAACCTATCCTGTCTTGTCTCTCTGGTTGAGTGGATTTCTGGAGCCAGAGAAGTCCCCAGACAGAGTTGAAGATGCTTGTAGTTGGAATGGTTTTAGCATGTAAGAAATAGCGAGTGCAGAGGAGATATGATTAGGCCACTGACAGTTTCTGTTATCAACATTTGAATACAAAATACTCCTCTCCTCTTGTCCTTACTTAATAAACCCTTAAACTAAACGATCCTTCTCTAAGAAGAATCTCACACGGCAGGCAGCAAGTATAATTAACTTCAACTAAGGAGTTCTATCAGAATTCTGCACTGGTCTATTTGAACCAATATGAAGCTGCCCTTGATGAGTCTCTTGCTCTTAACCCCTTCAGTATATATGAGGGGACTTCAAAAAGTTCATGAAAAAATGAAATTAAGGAACAAGTCTATTTTGGTGCAAAAACTTTTTAATACATAACATAGTCTTTTCATATGCATTTCATGAGTGTTTTTAGATCTCCCTCATAATTCAAGCCATACTATTTACCATGCTCAACTACATGCAGTTTGTTAATTTTAAATGTTATCTCCCCAAGATTTTAAGCATTTTAAACTCTTTGAGGGGTGAGCCTGTATCTTATACATAAATATTTCCCCTGCAGCCAACATAGTGCTCATGAGCATTCAGTAAGTATCTGTCAGTTGGTTGGCTAATTAATTGATTAGGAAGAAAAGAAATCTAAATAAGGATCATTCCCAGAGGAACCTCAGGTCATGTTCTACTGTCTCTTGGGAACATTGCTGAAATAGACCTGCGTGCACAAGGGGCTCTACATTTTCTTAATTAGACCTCTAGAGAATGCCTAGGAAAGAAAGAATACCAGAATTCCAAGTCCTTTTTTAAAAAAATGAAGCTATACAAATCCATTCCTATTCATCAACTAACAAGTATTTATTGAGTTCCTACCACTTGCCAGGCAGAATGGGAAACAGGTATGGAGCTTATCTCTAAATTGGACAATTTTATTTTTAATCATTAACATCCTGATGTTATATATCCTGATACTATAGCTTTTGATCTGCACTGCACCTATTTGGTTCATCTGGGTTTCTAGTTTAGATATAAGACTGCTCTGCATGGGGTCTGACAACCATATCCTTTCCTCATTAAATGCTTCCATGGGTTCAGTGTGGTTTCATTTCTACACTTACAGGTGATTCTCTATGAGGAGGAAATGGGAAATCATAATGAGAACACAGGGGAGAAGCTCCATTTGGCACAGGAGCAACTCGCCTTGGCCGGGGACAAGATCGTCTCCCTAGAAAGAAGCTTAACTCTCTACAGGGATAAATACCAGACTTCCCTGAGCAACATCGAGTTACTGGAGTGCCAAGTGAAGATGTTGGAGGGGGAGCTCAGTGGGCTCATCAGTCAGGTAGGACTTAAACCAGACCACTCAGTCTGACAAGTAGACAGGCCCCCCAAATGGTCTCCTCTAAAGTCCTAGCCTACTCCCCCGGTAATCCAAACTTTCGACCAGATATCGGGGCTGCCCTTGAATTTTGTACCCTTCGGCTTTTGAACTTCCAGCTTTCACATCTCCTTTATGACTGTTCTTCAACAATTTTGATTAATTAATTAATTTAATTCATTTAAAGAGCCACCACTTCAAATAAGGCAGAAAGAGAATTACCACATGAGTTCTTTAATCTTCCATGTTTTCATGAGGGTCCTGCAGTAGCAGTGCAGAGTGGGAGTGGGGTCTTGGAGATCACAGGACACACACAAACCATGATTTCAGGACCACACAAGAGGAGAAGCCATGAAATGTGGGGAAGAAGAGCCCAAATACCTGGATTGTTTATTTCTGCTTTTAATTGTTTTATTAAAATTACAAGTAATACAGTGATGTAGGTTCTCTAGACAGAAGCATGGAATTTTTTTTTTGAGAGAGATTTTTGCTATAGGGTGTGTGTGCTCGCCAGAGAGAGAGAGACAGAGAGACTGAAAGCAAGAAATCACTGCCCAGGGGGCATGGCCATGCTGCAATCCCTTCTCCTCCATTCTCCTCTTGAATTTTAGACAAGCATGCACACACATCTGGCAATTGATTATGTGAGAGTCCAGTAATGTATCCATTATGCCATCTGCTGGTCCCGAAGTATGAAAATTAAAGTGGAAGTCTGCCATCAGCCTCCTCCTCACTTTGTTCCCTTTGGGTAATCCCATGAATAAGGTGTTGGGACTCCTCCGGGGGGGTTTGCTATACAAATATATAAATGATTTGTGTTTTCCTTTACATAAATAAATTGTATTATAAATGTTGTTTTACAACTTGCCTTTTAGATGCATACCTTAGCAATTTCTTTTAGTTATCACCTTGTAATTCTGTTGTATGGATGTACCATCTATGAACCTATTTATTCTCTCTGTTACAAATGAACTGTAATGAACATCCTTATTTCTATAGGATAACTCCTGAAATGGCATTGCTGGGTAAAATAATAAGCTTACTTTTAATGTTTAAAAATATCTATAAAGTGTGGGTCAGCCAGGTGGTGTGGTAGTTAAGAAGGACTGGATCCCCACAAGGCCAGCAACACAGTTCAAGTCCTGAACCCAGAGGCTTGAAAAACAGACCAAACCCATGTGTGTGTGTGTGTGTGTGTGTGTGTGTGTGTGTGTGTGCCTAAAATCCTGAGAGAACAATGGAGAAGAAGAGGTTGTAGTATGGTCATCCCCCTAGGAGGTACTTTCTCACTTTATATCTCCAATGAATACACATGCCCTGTAGCAAAATTTTTAAATGCATTTTTAAAATTTCTGAATTGTACATTAAGAAGGTTCTGCCAGTTCACGCATTTACCAACAGTAATTATGGGAATTTATTTCCTCACCCCCACCCCCACTGTTTGTTTTCCATCTTTTTAGATTATACTAAACTGATGTGGGAGGAACCGTTCTCTCATATAATTTTCATTTCTTTTAGTTCTAATAATTGTAGGTTGGGTTCCCCAGGAATCAGACTCTGAGACAGATTCGCAAGCAGGACATTTTTAGGAAAAGCTCTTGGTATAAACCTTTGGGTTGAGCAGAGGGAAGAATTGAACTATGATACAGTCTTAACAAAGGGCTTAGCCAAACCCATGGGAAGCTGGATAAACCTTCTGAGTAGTCTGACATTGAGAAAAGAGCTAATCTTTATACCCCATGTTGAGCACTTATTGGTTGTGGACTGCCCTTAGGGAGAGCGGTGACCTAGTCAAAGCAGCCCCAAAAGGGGCCGGCAGCTGAAGACCATCTTTGCAGCACTCCCAGCAGCTGGGGCAGTTAGAGCTTCATTGCCAAATGGGATCTGGGAGGCAAATCACAGTTTCTACCACACTAATGAAGTATTGAGCACTGTAGATAAGTATATCAGTCATATGGATTTCTGTCTTGTGAATTACTTGTTTTAATCCTCAACCCACTTTTTTTTCTTACTGGATTGTTAGTCTTTTTTGTATTGATTTATAGAAGCTTCTTAACATATTACAGGTAATAATACTTCATTACATATGTTGCAAATATTTTCTTCCAGTCTGTAATTTTTCATTTCACTTTATTAATGGTATTTTTCACCATACAGAGGTTTTTATTTTTATGGAGTTGAATCTATTCGTCCTTCTTTATAGATTCTAGGTTTTATGCCTTGCTTAGAAAGGCCTTCTGTACACACTGGGTTATAAAAGTTTATCTCATGTTTTCAATTTGCACTGTAATAATTTTGAATTTTTATGTTTTGTCTTTAGTTGATCTGGAATATATTAATAAATATATATGTATATGTGTGTGTGTATGTGTGTATATATATATATATACACACACACACACACACACATATATATGATAAGGCCCTAATTTTATGTTTATCTAAGTAGATTTTCAGTGATCCCCAAATCAGTTTTTCAAGAGAGATTTTTGCTGTAGGGTACTCACCAGAAAGACAGAGAAAAAGAAAGCGGGAAATCACCCTCCAGGGGGACGGTCATGACACAAATCGTTCTCCTTCATTCTTCTCCCAGGATTTTGGGCATGTACACACATGTGTCCAGCATGAGTTTTAAGCTTCCAGGACAGAAACTCAAACCACAATTAACTACTTGGGAGTCCAGCAACATAACCATTATACCATCTGCTGGTCCCCTCAAATAATTTTTTAATTAATAAATTTACTTACTTATTTAATAAGAGAGACAGAAAGAAGAGAGACAGAGAGAGGCTCCCTCAACAGGGTCTTCACACCACAATCTGTCACCAGCCTCGTCCAACCTGAATGACAGGCACCCACACGTGTGCCCAGTGTGAATAGGAAGGTCTCAGACACGAGCCCAGGATCTTCTCTCGTGGATCCAGCATCTTCAAGTGTTGTGGCATTACCACAACACTTTTGGCCAACTGGCCCCCAAAATCATTTGTTGACCATCCCAATCTTTCCTCACTGATTCAAGTACCAATTCATATACTAAGTCATGTATACACATGGCTCTTTCTAGACTCTATTCTTTCGATCTTGCTAGTTCCTACAACAGAGTCAGAATTTTTTTAGTGAATTCAACTGATAGCATATTTTAAGAGCTCCTTTTAGCTAAGGTCCTCCTTCACTGTTTTACACTTTTTTAATATATATAATTGTCAGAGAGTGTGTATGCTCCCCTGAGAGAGGCAGAGAGACAGAGAATGAGAAAGGGAGACAGTCATACCATGATCTCATCTCCTCCATATCTCTATCCTATCAGGATCTGGGGCACACACACACATGTGCCCAGTGTGTTTCCAAGACCCTGGGACCAGGATTTAAAACTGTGGTCAGCACTGTGGGATCTGGCTCCATTAACCATGAAGCTGTGGGGCCAACCCCATTGTTCTATACTTTAAAATTTTTCTTGGTCATTTTTGTATGTTGCCTTTTGATGAAATTTAGATTTATATTGACTGACTTTCAACTTAAGTATTAATTTGAGAGAAATTAGCATGCCCTATGGAACATGATGTATTGAAACATGATGTAGTTCTATCTTGATTCAGGTATTTTAATGTGTCCTTCAGGAAGTTTTTACACTTTTTAAAATAGATCTTACATATTTCTTAAGTTTATTGCTAGATGTATTCCAATTGTTACTGGTTTTATGAATGGGATCTTTTATACATTTAATATTATTCATTATTACTGATGTATAGGAAAACTTATCACTTATCCGACCATCTTACTGTGCTCTCTGATCACGTTTTCATTTGGACCTCTTGGATTTTTCTAAATTGCTTTCCCTTTCAAAATTTAGACAACTTATTTTTCACTTTATCACATTAACCAGAATTTCCAGGACAATATAGAATTAGAGCATCCTTGCCTTGTTCCTCACTTTAAAGGAAATATTTATAGCATTTCACCATTAACTATAATGCCTGTTCTTGGCTTCTTGTTAATATCTTTTTTCAAGTTAAAGGTATGTGACTATCCATATTTAGCTTATCAAGAGTTTTTGCGAGGTATGAATGTTGAATTTTATTCACCTTTTTTAGTGTCTATCTTTTAATGAAGTGAATTTCATTCATGGATTTTCATATATAAAACTATCTTTATGCTCCTGGAATAGCCCTACTTGATCATACTATATTGTTACTTTAATAAGCTGACATACTAAATGTGTTGAAATTTTATTTTTTGCATCTATATTCAGAAATGAGATTAGTTTGATGACTTAAATTTTGTGCTTTCATCTCATATGGTGTCTGGATTATGCTATCCTAATACAATAGTTGGAAAGCTTTTCATCTTTTTTTTAATCTCTGGAACTGTTTACATAATGTAGAAAATGTCTATTTCATTACAAATAAATCCAACTTTTTCTCATTATTGTCTACAGTATACTTTACCTCTTCTGCATTCTTGGATTTTTCCTTTTGTTGTAGTAATTCCTTCTTATTTCTTTCAGAAACAATTGTAGGTGGAAAAGTTTCTCAATATTTCTGTATCTAAACAAACTTTATTTTGCCATTGTTCTTGAATACTAGTTTGACTGAACATATAAACTTTTAAAAGCATCTTCCTTTAAGTCTTTGAAGATACTGCTGCATACCACCCAGTATTAAATATGAGTTGTTTAGATGTCAAACTATTTCTCAGTTTTTTTGTAGTCACCTATTTTGCCTCTTTTAGACTCAGGATATTTTTAGTTTATTTTCCAGTAAGCTCTCAATATTTAAATGACTCTTAATTTGAAAATCTATGTTTTTCTTCTTTTAAGAATTATTTTATTTAACTTTGTTTATATGTTTATTCTTTAATTTGACCAGAGAGGGACAGAATGAGAGAGAAAGAGAGAGGGAAAGTGAGAAAGCAAGCCACCAGGTCGCAGGCGGCCATGTGGGGAGTCCAGCATCCTTAAACACCACACAGCTTGCCAGCCCTAAAGATCTATATTTTTCTTCAACTCAGGGAGTTTTTCTTCTTCTTCTTTTTCTTTTTTTTTTTTTTTTTTTTTGAGACAGCATCTTACCATGTTGTGATCCCCCTCCTGCCTCAGCATCCCAGCTCCCAGCTGGAACTGTAGTTGCACACATCACACCAAGCTCATTTTTAGACATAATCTTATTGTGTTGCCCAGTCCAGTCTGGAACTTGCAATCCTCCTTCCTCAGCCTCCCCCAGTCTCTGAGATTGTAGGTGCATACCACCATGCCAGGCCTTTAGGGTGGACCTGGAATTAAACCCAAGCCCCCTGTGTGGTCCCAGTTTATGGAGCATAGCATCTTAGCACATGCTACTGCAGCTGGACCTGTTCTATTGCTTTTAAATCAGATTTTATTTTTCATCCCATAGTATTAAAAAGATATGGAACTTCTTGTAGACGTCTTCTTCTTGTCTTCTAATTTTTCTATTTTTTTATTACTTTGCCCTCTTATACATACACTATACACTAAATTATTTATGTTAACATTATTTTAGATTTCTGACTGATTTTCCTGCATCTTGTACATGGGCAACTTTCATGCTCAATGAACATCAGCTATTTCTAACTTGGCCGCCAAAAAGTTAGTTAGGGACACAAGTTTAATGGAGAAAGGATCTACTATCCATACTAGAACTCTTTGCTCTTTTTTTACTATATGCATCAGTTCACGTCATTATTAGTGCAGACCAGTAAGAGAGTAAGAACCTTCGTGCATGGTTTCAGACGATATAGGAAAATAATTCTTTTTAAATATATATCATTCTAGGGAAACAGCCATACTCTCGTTGATGAGTGTCATGTGGTACAAATTCCTGAGCCAGCCTATGACCTGATGGTTAAGGAAGCTGGATACCACATAGTCCACTATAGTTCGAATCCCTGCTCCAGAGGCTTGAAAAACACAGCAGCGCATGTGCATGCATGCCCAAAATCCCAACAGGATGGAGAAATGGAGAAGAGTTTGAGGCATGACCAGGCCCTATTCAGGGGTTCTTTTTTTCTCTCACTGTCCTCTGTCTCTCTCTCTGGCATGTATATGCACCCTCTGGCAAATTTTTTAAAATAATAATTTTAAAGGACAATTTTATATCTATCAAAATTTAAAATATGACCTAGAAGTCCTACTTCTATGAATTTAATCCACACATATAGAATAGATACTCAGATATTTATGTGCAAAAGTAGTCATTTCACCTTAATTTAGTAAAACCTGAAAGCAACTTATATTCCCATCTTTAGGAAGCTGGATAAACACAATTAAAAGCAATTTAGAAGAATAAGATAGGGGACCAGCAGTTAGAGTAATGGCTATGTCACTGGACTCCCATGTAGTCAATCGCAGTTTGTGTCCCGGACCCGGTGGCTTAAAACTCACGCCAGGTGCATGTGCATGCGTGCCCAAGATCCTGAGAGGAGAATGGAGGAGAAGGGAATGCGGCATGGCCATTCCCGCTGGGGGGTGATTTCTCGCTTTCTGTCTCTCTGTCTCTGTCTGTCTGGCAAGTGCACACGCCCTATAGCAAAAACCTCTCAAAAAATGAAAATAAAGAATAAGATAGAAGCGCATGTACTAACATGGATAAATTTCTAGTACTTCTTGTTTGATGAAAAAATCCATTTTTATATCTTAGACCAATGTACTCTGGATTTTTCAGATTTATGTATATTACCTAAATAAAGTTCTAAAAGGTTATGCACAGATTGTCCTCTCTGATGAGGAGGAAGGGTATGAGATTAGAGGTGGCAGTCAAAGAGAAATTTAGACTTGCTTGTAATGTTACAATATTTTAGAAGGATAATATAAGCATGATTGCTTGTGTAATTAGAAATTAATTTTATGAGTAAAATCTGCAAGTAACAATATGGAAAATATCCTACATAAATCTGCAAGTAACAATATGGAAAATACCCTACACAAATTGTCAAGTGAAAATACAGTGTTTAAAATAGTGTATAGAAGACTCATTTGTGTAAGGAAAAAAGTGAGGGGTATTTGATACATATATATAGAGAGAGAGAGAGAAAAAGAGAGAGAAAGAGAGAAGTGCTATATAAGTATACTTGTCTGTCTATTTTTGTCTGTTTATTTATTATAAAGCTATGTAGAAAACATCCCTAGAAGGACAAAAAAAAAAAAAAAAAAAAACCTGATATCGGGACCAGCAGTTGGCATAATGGTTATGTCGCTAGACTCTCATGTGGTCGACCACAGTTCGAGTACCAGACCCGGTGGCTTAAAATCACACCAGGCACGTGTGCATGCGTGCCCAGGATCCCGAGAGGAGGATGGAGGAGAAGGGATTGTGGCGTGGACATCCCCCCTGGGGAGTGATTTCTTGCTTTCTGTCCCTCTGTCTCTCTGTCTTTCTGGCGAGCGCACGCACCCTGTAGCCAAAAACTTCTCAAAAAAACCCCCAAAAAACCTGATATCACAAACGAGTCATGGAGGTAAGTTAGGATGGAGAAAGGCTTACTTTTTTTCAAGGAATTATTTATTTATTATTACTACCAGAGACAGAGAGAAAGGGAGAGGGAGAAGGAGAAAGCAAGCTGTCACATCCAGGACTCAAACCACAGTCAGCAGGAGTTCAGTGCCTCAACCACCATGTCACCCGTTAGCCTCGGAAGGCTTGCTTTTCAGGGTATTCTCCTATGAGCCGTTTGGACTTTTTACTATGTGTATGCACTAGTTAATGTTATTTCTTTTGTTCAGAAAACCATGATTCCCATACATGAACATACACTTTTCTAATACAGTACTACAAAGTTTCCATGTTCATAGAATTCTGAAGATCACTCACAAATTACAAACAAAACCAACCTGTTATTTTTAAATACCTCAGGAACCCGAGAACAAAGGTGATCATTCAAAGGTGCGTATCTACACTTCTCCCTGCATGATTCAAGAACACCAGGAGACCCTGAAACGATTGTCTGAAGTCTGGCAAAAGGTCTCTGAACAGGATGATTTAATCCAGGAACTTCGAAATAAGCTAGCCTGCAGTAATGCTTTGGTATGTGCCTTCTAGAACATTTTTCTGAAATACGCACAATAAAGGCATGAGGGGAAAAGAAGTCACCTCGATTCATCCCTCTCCCATCTTATATGTACTTGCTTCACCTTTTGCTTGTGTTCGCCCTGCCGTGTCTCTCCCACACCTTCATTAAGTTAAAGAGACTAAAATCTTCCACACAACATCCTAAGTAGAAATTAATAAAGACGAGATCAGCAGATGGTGTGATGCTTACGTCGCTGGACTCCCACGTAGTTGACCACAGTTCAAGTCCCAGGCCTGGAGGCTTAAAACTCACACCAGGCACATGTGTGTGCCCACCCAAAATCCCTAGAGGAGAATAAAGGAGAAGGGATTGCGGCGTGGTCATCACATCGGGGAGTGATGTCTCACTTTCTGTCTCTCTGTCTCTACAGTGAGCACATGCATCCTATAGAAAAAAATCTCTCAAAAAAATAGAGATTCAGAGAAGCATTTAAAGAGATAGCTGGATTGTGGAATAATATGCAGCCAATAAAAGGACTAGGCAAATCTATAAGAGGTGCATACAAGCATGTTTGTGATTGTTGAGGATAGGTTGCAGAATCCTATATATACTTCAGTTCTATTTTTGGTTTTTAAAATCCATCATTATAGAAGTATATACTATAAATTTCTAGTTGTGTCCTCCCCCTTAATGGAAGTAATAGAAAGGAGAATAAATGAAGATAAGATTTTTACTTATTCTTGGGACCAGCAGATGGCATAATGATTATGTCAGTGGACTCCCACATAGTCGACCGCAGTTCGAGTCCTGAACCCAGCAGCCATGCCAGGCATGTGTGTGTGTGTGTGTGTGTGTCCAAAATCCCAAGAGGAGAATGGAGAGAAAGGATTGCAACATGGCCATCCCTCCTGGGGAGTGATTTTTCACTTTCTGTCTGTCTTTCCAGTGAGCACACATGCCCTGTAGCAAAAAAAAATCTATCAAAAAAAAAAAGATTTTCATTTATTCTCAATATTTAGACTGTGTTTGAATTATTTTCAACAAATTATTAAAAAAATGAATAAAACACATAACATTGGAACCAAATTTTTATGTTTCTTTTAAATTTATAACAACGATAAAAGTACACACATACACACACACACACACACACACTTGCCCACTCTGTAAGAAACACCCTTTTTCATTCTCAAACTTTAAATCCTGTCCTCTGGTAGGTTAGATACATTTTTCCATCATAACCTCTGAGGAACTTTCTTCTGCCTTATAAAGTAGACCACACAGAGGCTCAGGAGAGTCTAGAATGTGGCCCCTGGAGGACTTGAACCAATCACTCTCTGTGCCTTGGAGAACCTTGATATGAGATGGAGATCATATCCCTTCCTCCTAGAAAATACATGATGAACTATGGAATGCCACAGAAAGGAATGCCCTGCAAAATATGGTGATAGTGCTAAGCATGTTACCTTGTCAGCATAACCAACTTACACTCATTTGCAGGTTCTGGAGCGTGAGGAGGCTTTGATAAAACTACAAGCAGACTTTGCTTCCTATACAGCCACCCACAGACATCCTCCCAGCTCCTCGGAAGATTGTGAAGACATCAAAAAGGTGGGCGAACGCGTATTCCTGTGTGCCTGGTGGGATAGGGCTGAGCTGGGTTCAATTCTGAAATAAGCAGGGCTTTACTACTCTTTTTTTATTTCTATATTATAGTTTAATTTGTATTTATGTAATCTTGGTTAGTCCTGCCAAGGGATACTGTATATAATATATGTCAAGCCCCAAAGATTATAATACCTTTACATGTTGGAGTCATACCTACAATGAAAGAACCCCCAAAAGGGTCCTGACACTATTGTCCACCCTCAGCCTTCAACCAACCCCAGATCATGGGCATGGCCATGTACTCAAGGAGATGTCCAGACTTGAACCAAGAACCTTCCCTGTGGGTCATCTTCACAGAGCATTGTGTTTTACTGCGGCACCACTGTCTGGCCCCTAATTTGTACCTATTTCTTACTCTACTTCCAACAATGCAACCTAAACAGGACAGTACTCTGGTGGGCTTGTAAGATGGTCAGAAAGACCTTCCAGACTCCTAATGTCTGGATGGAGGCAAAAAGTAGCAAATTGGAGCCAGCTGGTGGCATAGTGGTTAAGGCATTGGATTCCCACATGGTTCGAGTCCCAGACCTGGTGACTTGCTGTCTCACTTTCCCTTTCTCTCTTTCTCTCTCTCTCTCTCTTTCTCGCCAAATTTAAAAATAATAGTACTAAATAAAAATTAAAGAAAATAGCAAATTTACAAATATTATTCATTCAAATTCATTCCTTTATTTTTATGAGAATTCTGGGTTTGCAAAATTCAAAGCAACATCTAGCAGTGACTATGCGTTTACACAATGTAAACAAATAGCAACATCTGATGAAACACATTAGTCAAAACTGCATCAGGTCCCCTCCTAGGTGAGGTCCTGTCTTAAGACTCCTGAACATGAGACCATTTTGTGCCTTCCTGTCCCAAGACGGGATGCTAAAATGGGGAAAAATGGGGTGACAGAGAGAGCAAACATGTGTAAGCTATCTAAGGGGCCATCTAGTGGGGCGAATGGAGATTCTTCTCTTACCAGGATTTTCCACTTCCAGGAAGTTGGATGAATCAAAGATTAATATTGAACTTGTAGTTCCTCTTTAGACATCTGCCAGTATTTATTTTAAAGGTCAGTTCCATGTCATTCACATCCTTACCTGCAGCAAGATCTCAGTACACTCCATTTTTTAAAAAATTATACAGACTTTCCCAAGAGATAGAATACGTCTTCCCCGGCCATTGTGTATTTCCTATCCAAAGCCTTCGTGCTACCTGGCTATTCTATTAGGACTGAAGCTGTCCACTTTATAGATCCGCCTAGCTATCCTCTTCTTCCCTCAGTTGGCCTGGCATACTGTGGGCCTTCAAGACCTGCAGTGCCCGTATCTGGGTCATATGGTGATTGCTGTTTTTCTCCAGCTGCCACCTCCTGTCTTCATGTTACCACGTTCCCTTCTGTCATCGCTGAGATTACGTAAACAGCTCTCCCCAGTGTTACGATTTGGACAATGGTTTGTCCCCCCATGGTTCATGGTTTGGTACATGGTTGGATTGTAATGGTGTTAAGTGAGAGCTTTCTCTCTTCGTGGTGTTCAAGGTTGGGATTTTTGGGTGTGATAGCCATCAGGGCAGAGCCCCCATGACTGAGTTTTAAAGAGGAGTGAGGTGGGCAGAAGACACATGGATAAAGACCATGTTCTGCCCTGCTGAAATTCCTGCCTTCTACCATTCTGTGATGCCTTTGGACTTCCAGCCCCAGAATTATGACGTTTTTTGTTGTTGTTGTTTTTTGTTTTTTTGTTTGTTTGTTTGTTTTTGGAGAGGTTTTTGCTATAGGGCGCATGCGCTCGCCAGACAGAGAGAGAGAGACAGAGAGATAGAAAGCAGGAAATCACCCCCCAGGGGGGATGGCCACGCCGCAATCCCTTCTTCTCCATTCTCCTCTCGGGATCTTGGGCACGCACGCACACGCGCCTGGCGTGAGTTTAAGCCACCAGGTCCGGGACTCGAACCGCGGTCGACTACGTGGGAGTCCAGCGACATAGCCATTACGCTAACTGCTGGTCCCCAGAATTATGAGTTTTATAAACAAACCTCTAACTTGTTTTTTAAATCACCCAGCCTCAGGTATTTCTTTCACCAACATAAGGGACTAAGACATCCAGGCAACTAGTTGTTCCTCTTCAGCCACATGCCCCTGCTTTCTCTTGGCTACATCCCGTTCCCCTCTCCTTCAGAGCAGAAGCCGAAATTCTTGGAGAGGCACTGCGAGCCCTGTCGGGCGTGACCAGCCGCTAGCTCCCTCACATCAGTTCTTCCTACTCCACCTGTCATGGGCTCCATTCTAGCCAGCTGGCTTCCTCTGTATTCCCCCCCAGAGCCTTGCCACTGGCCAGTGCCTCTACCTGAAAGCTCTTCCCTCAGATACCTATGCATGGCTCACTCCCTCACCTCCAGCAAGACCCTGCTCAGAGGTACCTCCTCAGGCCGCTTGTCCTCCTGTTTAACACAGGGTTGGCCCCGTAGCACAGCAGTTAAGCCTTGTGCAGAGGGAACCAGATTTCACAAGGCCAACCATGTTTCAAAATCTGGCCCCAGCAGCTTGAAAAACACACCAAGCGTATATGCATGCGTGCCTCAAAGTCTGACAAGATGGAATTCCCTTTATTTTCAAAATCCCACACCCCATTGGGGAGTACTTTCTCCTCTCTCTCTCTCTCTCTCTCTCTCTCTCACACACACACATATGCACACACACACACACACACACATGCACACACACACACACACACACACACACACACTTTCTCTCTCTCTCTGGCAAGCACACACATCCTCTGGCAATTTAATTATTGAATCATTAAAGCTGCAACACATACACACACACACACGCCACCCCAGTACACACATGCCCCCATTCCGTTCTTGTCCTTTTATTTCTTCTGTGACTCTTATCAGTGTTTAACATTTCCTGTAAGCCACTAATTATTATGACCTTCGCCTTTCCCCACTTGAAAGTCAGCTCCATGGAGACAGATTTACATTAGTGTTCTTTGCTCCGCTGTCCAGCACCTGTCAGGGCCTGGCACATGTAGATGCTTTGTAATTGACCATCTATTGATGCAGAAAGGAACACCTTCTTCTATGTGCATTCTGTGTGAGTGTGAGAAGTCTACCGTGTTATTTTTTTCTCTTGTTCTCCTTTTTAAAATGTTTTTAATTGAGATGTAATTGACAAATCATATGATCCACTACTATTTTTAGAATATTCTCAAGGTTAAGCAACTGTCTCCACTGTCTAATTCTAGAACACTTCTATGATTCCAGAAGAAACCCCATGCCCATTAGCAGTCACTCCCCATTTTATCTGCCCAGCCTCCGGCAGCCACTGTTCTACTTTCTGTCTCTCCAAGTTGTTCTGTGCTGGACATTTGGCACTTCAGAAAGCGTTCATCCCACCTGTCCTCATCCTTCCCTGCCCATCTTCCATCTGCCAGATACTGAAGCACTTGCAGGAGCAGAAAGACAGCCAGTGCCTGCATGTGGAGGAGTACCAGAACCTCGTGAAGGACCTGCGCATGGAATTGGAAGCCGTGTCGGAACAGAAGAAGAACATCATGAAGGGTAAACCAGGGGCTGGTGGGCTGTGGCCAGGGAGCCAGGAGGAAGCCAACTCCTACTCTGAGCAAGTAGTACTCTGGCCCGCCCCACTGTAGACATGATGAAGCTGGAGCTGGACCTGCATGGGCTGCGAGAGGAGACGTCTGCCCAAATAGAGAGGAAGGATAAGGAGGCCGCCATCCTGCAACACCGGCTGCAGGAGCTGCAGCTGCAGTTTACGGAGACCCAAAAGCTCGCTTTGAAGAAAGACAAGGTAAGGTGAGGACTCACTGGTTGGAGCTGCCAACAGGGCAGATATGAGGCTGTGCCTTGGCACGAATCAGTTCTGCCTCTCTCTACCTACTGTGACCACTTTGGGAGCCTCAGCACACGCATAGTGAGATGGGTCTACAGGCCCAGACACAGTTCTGGGCATTTACATGGCATTTCTTAGAGCCCATAATGAAAGACTATGATTATGTGAGGACCATAGCGGAGGCATCAACCTTATAAGAAAGAGACTTCCCAGGACCAGCAGTTAGCATAATGGCTATGTCACTGAACTCCCAAGTAATTGACTGTGGTTCAAGTCCCAGACCCGGTGGCTTAAACTCATGCCGGGCGTGTGTGCATGCATGCCCAAGATCCCAAGAGGAGAATGGAGGAGAAGGGATTGCGGCGTGGCCATCACCCCTGGGCGGGGGGGGGGGGGGGGGGGGGCGTGATTTCTCACTTTCTGTCTCTCTGTCTCTCTCTGTCTTTCTGATGAGCGCACATGCCCTATAGCAAAAAAAAAAAAAAAAAAAGATTTCCTTTAGCCCTGCAAGGCAGTAAGAGAGTTTGGGACACACTCCCCTTGTTCTTATGCTTGATAATAGAAGTGCTGTGAGATAGTATGTGGCCTTATTAAGAATTCAAGGAAGTCTTCTTTTTCTAACTACAAATATATTACAAATGTGAAAATCAGGCAATTTGAAAATATTAATAAAGCTATCCCTTGGAAGATCTGTAGTTAATAACTTATGTCAAGTTTCTGGGGAAACCAGAAATGGAGCTAAGAACAGAAAGGTTGTAGTTTCATAGTCAGTACTGTTCTAACTCTGAACTTTCATCAGAGTTATTTTTGCTGGTCATTAAAACCTCTTTACACCAGTCAAAATAACCATTTGGAGAGAGGGTGACAAGAAGCAAGGAGTCTGAATAAATAGCTTCAAGTCATTCATGTATTCATTCAACAAATGTTTTTGAGGACCAACAATATGTCGAATACTGTTCTAGGCACTAAGGAAATAACAAAGCATGCGACATCCCTACTGTCATGGAGCTCACGTTTTAATGTGGGGAGACAATACACAAATAACAAAACCAATGTATCATACCCCAACAGCTTGGTGGCTGTCTCTCACCAGGTGATCAGGGAAGGCATCTCTGATAAGGTAACAGTTGGGCTGACATTTGAATGAAGGAGCCACCCAGGCAAAAGTCTTGAGGAAGGATATTCCAGGCAAAGGGAATAGCAAGTGCACAGACCCTAAGGCAGAGTCTGCTGGAGTGTTCCAGGAGGTCCGCCGACGCAGGAGAGGCGAGGAAGCCAGGAGGTGAGGTCAGCCAGCTAGTGTAGGGCCAGACTATGAGCATCCCAGGAGGTTATTGTAAGGAGGTTGGCCTTTTTCTAAATGAGATGAAAGCCGGCGGAAGGTTTCGAGCAGAGGCATAAGAAGGTCTGACTTACATATAAAGGCCCCTTGTCCTGAGGGGAGCAGGGAGGCAGGCTTTCACAGTATCCAGGCAGGAGATGACAGTGGCCTGACAGTGGCTCAGGACACTCCGGTTGGCTTTCCCCTGCCACTGCCCAGGCCTCGCTCAGCATTCACTCTTTGCTCTCCTCAGCTGCTCCAGGACAAAGACGAAATGCTGCACGAGCTAGAGAAGAAACTGACACAGGTGCAGAACTGCCTCATGAAGAAGGACATGGAGCTGGAGAAGCAGCAATGCGTGACGACCGAACTCGAAATGACCATCAAGGAGGCGAAGCAGGGCCAGTGCAAGGCGGACTGCGAGTTCCTGCGGACTGAGGTCCAGAAGCTGAAGGAGTGTCTCGAAGAGGCCAAACAGCAGCACAGGCTGGTCGGTGAGGCCCCAGCAGGCGCTGCCACCTGTCGCCACACTTGGGGCTAACCCACGGAGCCAGAGCAGCCCCCTTCTCTCTCCTTGTCTTCCAGTACCTCACTCCAAACCATCTCAGGGTTCCGTCCTTCAGTTCTTTACACCACGTTCCTCGCCGTCTTCTCCAGGTCCTCGGTCATACTCACTTCTCCCCCCCTAGTTTTTAGCCTGCTCCCTTCCTTTGGCTTCCAAACACATTCTCTTCTACATGGTTGCACTCTGGACCAGGCCCTTGCCCTTCTGATGATAATGCTTTCTCAGAGCTCACGAATAACTTCTTGCCTTGGAGACAGGGTTTCTTTGGGGTTGATGAAAATGTTCTAGACCATGATGTGGTGGTAAGGTAACTGGATTCCAAATGGCCAACTTCATGGTTCGAGTCCCAGACCCGACAGCTTGAGAAGCAGACTGGGATCATGTCTGCATGTGCCTGGAATCCTGAAAGGAGGGAGAAGTGGAGAAGGGATTGTGGTGTGACCATTTCCCCTATAGGGGGTGCTTTCTTGCTCTCTCTCTCTCTCTCTCTCTCTCTCTCCTCCTCCTTCTCCTCTCCCCCTCCTCCTCCTTTCCCCCTGGCAAGTACACATACCCTCTGGCAAAATTATTTTTAAAAGAAGAAAGAAAAGATAATGTTCCGGAATTAGATATTGCTGGTGGTTGCACAACTTTGTTAGTGTACTAAAAAAACACTGATTTGTACACTTTAAAAAGGTAAATTTGGGGGCCAGCAGGTGGCGTGGTGGTTAAGATGCAGGACTCCCACACGGCCAACCACAGTTCAAATCCCAGACATGGTGGCTTGAAAATCACACCAGGTGTGTGTGCATGTGTGCCCAAGTCCCAAAAGGAAAATAAAGGAGAAGGTATTGTGGTGTGACCATCCCCCTGGGGAGTGATTTCTTACTTTCCATCTCTCTCTCTCTCTCTCATACTCTATAGCAAAATCTTTTAAAAAATAAAATGGCATATTTTATGTTATTATTTTTCTTTTTTTAGCATTATTATTTTTTAACCAGAGAGAGACAGAGACAGAGAAGGAAAGCGAGAAAGCAAACCACCAGGTCCAGGACTCGAACCATGGTTGGCCATGTGGGAGTCCAGCACCTCAACCACTGCACCACCTGCCAGCCCCTGAATTATTTTTCAATTAAAAAAAAAAAAAAGACTCTAAGCTTAGCTTCCCTCCTTGCCCTGCTTTAGCTCCTGCCTGACGCTGTTAGCCACCCACACCACAAACCTTGTTTCTCAGCGCTAGAGACACGGCAGCCCCCTCATTCTCCCACAAACCTCACCTTTGTTTTTTCTTTTCCCTCCTGGTCAGACTGTATCTCCTAAGACACTGTTCTCCACCCTTTCTTTTCTCCCTGTCCTCATTTTTTGGGTGCTCCCCTGCTGCCGGTCACTATACCTCTCTGCAGAAGACTCAAAAACTTAGAGCCTAACACTGGCTCTCAGTGTGGTCAGTCTGGTCTTTAGACACTAGTTCCCCTGGGCAGCTCGTTTTCTCCTTTTAACTCAACCTTCCAACACCGAACCTGTTCTCATTCCTTCTTTAGAGAAACCCTCCTCTCTCATTCTTCCTCCTATTTCTGTAGTGACTCAATCCTTCTTCCAGCACTCCACGCCAGAAAACTTGGAGGAAGGAATGCAAGGAGAGTGATATTTAGAGTAGAAACAATAGCAGAAACTATAGGGTATGGGTATGTGTTTGGTATAAAGGAACCCAGTGAGCATCTTATTCAGGTGCTTATCCCCTTCCACTGGAGGCAAGGATTGCTGGAAAGATATTGCCACAAGTCTTTCTCAATTCTAACGAATTCTAACTTCCCTACGGTACTCTTTCTTTTCTGTCAGATTTCTGCCCAAGAAACTACCAAATCAAGTGTGAGCCTTTCCTTCTGGCTTTTAAATCCTCCAGATCCCCCACTAATGCACCTGCTTACTCAACCCTGTCACCCGCCATTCCACCCCATTTTTCCAACCACACTGGTCTCCTCCTGTCTTCTTCCTACACATCTGCCCCATTGCTTCCACCACATATTTGCTTTAATAGTGTCCCCTGGAATTCCCTTTCTCCTCCTCCTCTTGAAGCCCAGCTGAACTTCTGCTCTTCCACAAGCCCACCTCTTCCCCGGGTACACAGCCTGCAAGTTTAACATTATGGTGTTCTTTCTAACCGATGGGCTGGTTAGAGCTCTATGACCAGACTGAATTCCATCAGGGTCAGGATTTGTCCCTAATGACAGAATGAGTGAGTCACACAGGAGACACTGAAGAATTTCTATCCATTCGTTTAGTTTTAATCATGAAGCAATCCATGCCTGGGGGGTAGCTGAAGATGAAACTTAACAGAGCTCAGAGTTCTATAGGACAAATAATGAAATGGAGAGAAATGAGGACAGAGTGGGAAGCGAAGTAGGTTACAGAAAAGAACAGGCGCTGTAGCCAGTCTCATCTGAGAGGCCGATATTCATCCATTCTCCCTTCTCACATGGACGTGCCCTGGCTTGTCTCCTCGCTTCTGCAGCTCAGCAAGCAGCCCAATATAAAGAAGAGGCCATGCTGGCAGAGAATAACCTGGAAGATACCCAGAGAAAACTGCAAAACTGCATTTTCCTGGACAAGCAAAAGACAGAAACCATCCAGGAGCTACAGAGAGAAGTTCAGAAGCTGCAGATGGATAAAGAGGAGCTGGCATCCAGCAGGTACCACAGGCTCACCTCCAGATAGCAGGTCTGTCCCTGTGAGCCAGCCACGCGAACTGTGGGCAGCTGCCCAGGAGTGGGGTAGCAAGGACGCCCGGGGGCCAGCCCTACCACCCACCAACACAGGCACAAACGTCCTCCTGTTACCGTCATTTTGTTTTAGGAAGCGGGTGGAGGAGTTAACATCGGAACTCAGTGAGGCTCTGAGGAAGCTTGAAAATTCAGAGAAGGAAAAGAAGCAGTTGCAGAAGACAGTAGCAGAGCAGGATTTGAAAATTACTGAGCTGCTAGATCACATAAAACTCATTCAACACCAGGTACGAAGGGTGGATAGGCAGCCAGGTCAAGCGTTTTCTCTGCTTAAGACCAGATATCTTGGCCTTTATCTAGAAAGATGTTGCCACCAATCTGTGCAAACCGACTCCAGAATTTGTGTTAGAATGCTAAGCTAGTCTTAGCATCAGTGCCCATGACCAGGAACAGGCATTTCAAGAGTTAGCCTTAAAAATAATCAAATGGCAGGGCCAGCAGGTGGCATGGTGGTTAAGGTCCTAGATTCCCACATGGCCAACTTGAAAACCATGCCAGGTACATATGCATACATTCACAAAACCCTAAGAGGAGATCTGAGAAGGGAGTGATATGGCCATCCCCCCTGGGGAGTGATTCTCACTTTCCCTCTCTCTCTCTCCAGCAAGGCTAAGCACCCTATGGCAAAAACCTAAAAAAACAAACAAACAAACAAACAAACAAAAAGTCATTATCATAATTATAATAATCAAATGGCAATGTTGTTCTTTCTACAATTCAGAAGTTATCTTTGTGAATGAATTTAAAATCTGTGTGTTTTATGGGCACCCAGCTAAGTTGGGGTTCCAGTGCCAGAGCGGCTAGCCCCCCTACCCTACCAGGAAATGAAAGGGAGCTGAATATGTGTTTATAGTGTGCCTTTCACAGGATACTCCTTTTACCTGACAGACACTAGGAGCCCAACCTTAGTTTCTCCCCAGCTTCCTGGTAAAACCTAGCCTAGGGAAGCCCTTAATTCTTCCAATGGAGGCATACATTCTATACACCCACAACAGGAAGCAAATTCAAAGATTTGAGGGAGAGCTTAGTGAGTTGGAAGGGCAGTCCTCTATCCCTAGGCCATGCAAGGCAGGAATAAAGAGTTGGGCAGGGGCGCAGCAAGTAGCATGGTGGTTAAGGCACTGGATTTCCCCCATGGCCAACCACAGTTCAAGTCCCAGACCCAGCAATTTGAAAATCATGCCAAGTTCATGTTTGTGCGTGCCCAAAATCTCAAGAGGAAAACGGAAGGAAAAGGACTGTGGCATGGCCATTCTCCCTGCAGGGTGATTTCTCACTTTCCCTCTTTTCTGTTTCTCTCTGGCAAGACACATGCCCTATGGCTTTTTTTTTTTTTTAAAGGGTCAGGCAGAGAGAGGAGAAAAGGAGAGAGAGAGAAATTGTGGTAGTAAGTTTAGGTGAGTAGGATATGGGTCATTTTACGTTCAGGGGCAAATGCCTGATTCAGGCTTTTAAGAATGGGAGCCCAATCTGCTGGGCTGGAGAGATGCCTCTAAGATCTTATCTCTGGCCACTGGCTGGAACCGGAAATTGTGTCAAGGGTGATGAAACTGCTTCCAGGATAAGACAATTAAACTTGTATTCAAGTGGATGTCAAGGCAACATAAAACCGTAAGAATTCACTACACTTTGATCTCTGAATTATTCTTTTGGTGCTGTTCTAGGATCCTTTTTTTTTTTTTTACTGTATTCAAAGAGGTTTTTATGTGAAAAGATGTGAAGAGTAAGAGAGAAGCCAATGCTATGGGAATTGGATTTATAAATAAAATAAATTGGTATATCTAATTGAACAAAGAAAATATGTTACATAACATTGGAGGAAACTTTTTCATTACATGTGCTATATAACTAAGGAATCGTCCACGTATCTGTTTCAGCCATTCTCTGTGTACAACTGTCTAGATTTTATTTAAATACAGTCTTAGACTCTTCCAGCCCAGTCTTTATTTTCTCAGCAAAGAGAGCTGTCGTGCACCAAAAGCAAGCTAGAAGATGAGCTTCATGAGGTGACAAGGTTACTGGAGGAGAAACGGGAACAGCTAAAAAAGAGTAAAGAACAGGAGAAATTGCTGGAAGAAGAACTTGAGGCTTTGCAGCAAGAATTAAAAAAAAAAGAAAAGATGGTGAGAAGGAGATTCTGGAAAGAGTCAGGGTCATGAAGCCAAGGCCAGACATGAACCTAGCCGGGTGTGGAAGGATGCAGAGGCCATGGGTGCTCAGCCCTCAGCAAGGGAGGGAGTGTGAGAGAGCCACGTGAGGACAGCTAGAAGGCCTGCAATATTACAGGGCAGAGAAGGGAGCCATGGGCGAGGGAAGACGGAGTGGGGCTCTTACAGAAGCCTGAGGTTAATGCTTTTTTTCTGGGTGTCGTTCTTTAATGGTTGAGTAGTTGAAGGAGAATTTGAGAAAGGCGGAGGAGGAAAATGAGAATTTCCGTACAGAGATAATACATTGTTCTTCACAACTGGAAACTTCTCACAGTAAATATAATACCGCCCAACAAGTCATTCAAGAGCTGAAACAAGAGGTAAGTAGATGGGAACCCCAAGGGGGGTGAGAAACTTGAACCCTAGGACTCTTGACCCAAAATTTGTACCTATCTGTCCTCCACTGCAGAAATGCAGCTAACTGCACGGCCAGCTGTGCCTCCTGTGGCACTTGTGGCTCCACCTCTTTCCTCAAAGTAGGGTAACCCTGCAACACCCAGTTGCTGAGGCAAGGACATGTTACTTTTGTACGTGGAAGGTTTTATATGTGGAAGGTTTTATTTTATATCTGGTGAAGACCCCCAACTATCTGGGTTTGCCAGCAAGTCTTCCATTGTTACATTTCTAAAAATTATTTATTTAATTTTATTCATTCATTTTAATTTGACCAGAACAAGAGAGAGACGGGGAAGGGAGAGTGAGAAAGCAAGCCACCAGATCTGGGACTTGAACCGTGGTCAGCCATGTGGGAGTGTCCAGCGCCTTAACCACCATGCTATCCACTGGCCCCCCATTGTTACATTTTAAACCAGAATGGAATAAACTAGTTCATTGAAGTTGTCTGCTAGGGAACACTTCCAAAACTATATAGTTGTAAAAAAAAAAAAAAAGGGAAAAAAAAAAAAAAAGGGAAAAAAAAAAAAAAAAAAGGGAAAAAGAGAAGAAACCGTTATTTTTTTTCATTATGCAAGTAAACATGACAGAAAGCAGCGAATGACATCTTGCATATGCTAGGCACGGTGCCTGCATTCAGTGATCATTTATGGAGCGTCTACGTAAAGTTTTTACACGCCTTCCATCTGCTATACTCCCAGCAGGATATACATTATACATTACCATGATCCTCAGTTATTTTATTGGGTTGTCAGAAAAGTCAAGACATATTTTTTTATGTTGTTCTATGCAAAAATGCATCATGACTTTTCCAACTACCCAATATACATTTATTCTATATTTATACATCTTATTGAATTCACTTAAAATTTTTATAAAGTTTTTTTAATGTTTTTGCCATAGGGCACATGCGCTCACTGGAGAGACAGACAGACACACAGATAGACAGTGAAAGGGAAAGTGAGAAATCACCCCCAGTGGGGGATGGCCACACTGCAGTCCCCTCTTCTCCAGTATCCTCTCAGGATTTTAGGCACACACGCTCATGTGGCCAGCATGATTTTCAAGCCACCAGATCCAGAACTCGACCACAGTCTACCATGGGAGACTCTAGCACCTTAACCACCACACCATTTACTGTCCCTTAAAAAATGTTTAAGTTGCTTCTTATTGATTTTCTAAGTATTGATAGGTGATTATATTATTTGTAAGCAACACCAGTTTTCAGAGTATTTCTTTACACTATTTCTGTTTATTTTTCTTGCCTTAATACATTGGACAGTACCGACAGCATGATGTTCTTTAGCAGCAGTGTTTACAGGCATCTTTTTCTTACTTTACCTTAACGGAATGCATCTGTTTCAGTATAATGTTCCCAATAGGCTACTTACTGCTATCGTTTATCAAATTTCTTCAATTCTTTAATTACTAAGAGCTGCCCACATGGATCTTGAATTTTATCAAATGCCTTTTTAAAAAGAAGTCTTTTATTGATTGATTGATTGATTGATTGATTGATTTCAGTTTGTTACAGGGCACATGCACTCACCAGAGAGAGAAAGTGAGAAAGCAAGCGGGTCCAGGACCTAAACCATGGTTAGCCATGTGGGAGTCCAACACCTTAACTACCATACCACCTGCCAGTCCCTCAAATGCCTTTTTTTAGAAGCCACTAAGATTATTATATCATCTTTCTGCTTATATCAGTAATGTGAATAGAATTAATTAATTGATCTTTAATTTTGGCCCATTCTTGCTTTCCTAGTATAAATCCCAACTGTGTAGCACATATCACTTTTTTTTTTTTTCTGGAGAGGTTTTTGCTATAGGGTGCATGCGCTCGCCAGAGAGACAGAGCGAGACAGAGAGACAAAAAGTGAGAAATCCCCCCCCCAGAGGGGATGGCCATGATGCAATCCCTTCTCCTCCATTCTCCTCTCGGGATCTTGGGCACACACGCACACGCGTCCGGCGTGAGTTTAAGCCACCGGGTCCAGGACTTGAACAGCGGTCGACTACATGGGAGTTCAGCAACATAGCCATTATGCTAACTGCTGGCCCCACATATCACTTTTTAAATAAAATACTTGGCACATTCTAAGAGTGAAATAAGGCCAATATGACTGGAGTATACTGATCAAGGGAAACATTACTAGAGAACGAGATTGGAAATGAAGACGGGGCAGATGTTATGGCCTCTCCTGCTGAGAAATTTGGTGTTTTATTTTAAGAGTTATAGAAAGGCACTGATGGAACTTCTTCGAAGGAACAGGAGAGGTAATATGATCTGACTTTAGTTCACAAAATGTATTTCTGACTAATGGATGATAATGAATTTTAAGGACAGGAGTAGGTATGGAATTGAGGAGGCCAGCTAGAATGCTGTTACAGTCTAGGCTCCATAGTGTCAGTGAAGAAGGTAGTGAGCAAAGTCAGGATGTGTTTTGGTGGTAGAATTAGTCAATCTAACTGATGGAAAAAAAGCAATGAATCAGGCATGACTTAATAGAATTCACCTAAAAACCCATCTAGAGGACCAGCAGGTGGCATGGTGGTTAAAGTACAGGACTCTTACATGGCCAACCATGGTTCAATTCCCAGATCTAGCGGCTCAAAAATCATGCCAGGCGTGTGTGCAAATGTGCCCAAAAATTGAAGGAGGAGAAGGGATTGTGACATGGCCAGCCCCCTGGAGGGTGATTTCTCACTTTCCTTTTCACTGTCTCTGTCTCCAGTGAGCTCACATGACCTATCGCAAAAAAATAAAAATTTAATCTAAACTTAATACTTTTGGCAGCAGAGAAGAGTAAATCTTTTATTAGAACTTTTTTTTTTTGGAGAGATTTTCACTATAGGGCGCGTGCGCTCACCAGACAGAGAGAGACATAGAGACAGAAAACGAGGAATCACCCACCAGGGGGATGGTCACGCCACAATCCCTTCTCCTCCATTCTCCTCTTGGGATCTTGGGCACGCACGCACATGCACCCAGCGTGAGTTTTAAGCCACCGGGTTCGGGACGCGAACCGTGGGCGACTACGTGGGAGTCCAGCGACATAGCCATTACGCTAACTGCTGGTTCCCAGAACTTCTTGATTTTTATCATTTACATATGCCTATATCTAAAGAGTTAGATATAGATGTAGATTTTTTTTTAGATGTAGATATCTTTCTGTAAGTTGAACCACTTGTCTTACCAAATTTTTATTTTAATTTATTTTTTTAAACTTACAGTTTTGGTAAACTGACCTTTATTTTATTACCTTACCTACAAATCATGTATGAATGCCTTGAAGTAGGTTTTCTTAGAATAAACCCATTTTTACTCAGGATAATTCAAAGGGGAAACATTTGACCTTTTTGGTGTAGGAAAAGCTTTCCATAAGTCCCTAGCAATTTTCACAAAATATAAAATGGACCCTGGTCTTGCAGAAGTTTTGGCTTGATTTTACCAAGCATCAAGATATAACACAATATTTCAGGGAAGGCAGAGGCAAGGTAACAAAAAAGTTACTAATACAACAATATATTAAGGTCTGAAAATAGTCACTCTGTTTATTTACTGACCAGATTACAAAAATAATCATGGTGGATACCTTAGTTCATCCTTCTAATAAGTCTGTTGAGCTGGTCTCTGTTGCCAGCATCTCCACCTTCTACAAAATGGGTGGTCTTTTTCTTCATTTCACCTCGTGGAGATCATTTGAAGGGCCACAGGAAGTTATTTGCTTCTTTGAAGCGTTTTCCAACAGTATAGTTCATGTGTCAGACCTTCCATGCAGATGATGCAAATTTACCTAGAGATCAAGCAATCAAAGAGTTATCCGTCAAATCAATTCGCTTCTTATTGACTTTGCCATAACCACACTTGTAGGTAGTTCATTTACTGACTTCAGGTTCAGGTACCCCATGCATTGTGTGGTGCCACAGTTCCCAGCATGTTAACTGAGGCCTCGTTGAGCTTAACAAAGGTGCCATTGAAGATCTGGCGAAGACAAAGAATCAGCAGCACCTTTTGGACCTTTGGGCTCACTCCATTGATACCTCTGATTCTGATGACAAACGCCAATTTGGGTTCTGCACGTACATAGAAGTTGCCAGCTTTTCTTGCCATCCTGGCCATGCAAATCTCAGTGAAGTACATCTTTTTTGGAGAGATTTTCACTATAGGGCGCGTGCGCTCACCAGACAGAGAGAGACATAGAGACAGAAAACGAGAAATCACCCACCAGGGGGATGGTCACGCCACAATCCCTTCTCCTCCATTCTCCTCTTGGGATCTTGGGCACGCACGCACATGCACCCAGCGTGAGTTTTAAGCCACCGGGTTCGGGACGCGAACCGTGGGCGACTACGTGGGAGTCCAGCGACATAGCCATTACGCTAACTGCTGGTTCCCAGAACTTCTTGATTTTTATCATTTACATATGCCTATATCTAAAGAGTTAGATATAGATGTAGATTTTTTTTTAGATGTAGATATCTTTCTGTAAGTTGAACCACTTGTCTTACCAAATTTTTATTTTAATTTATTTTTTTAAACTTACAGTTTTGGTAAACTGACCTTTATTTTATTACCTTACCTACAAATCATGTATGAATGCCTTGAAGTAGGTTTTCTTAGAATAAACCCATTTTTACTCAGGATAATTCAAAGGGGAAACATTTGACCTTTTTGGTGTAGGAAAAGCTTTCCATAAGTCCCTAGCAATTTTCACAAAATATAAAATGGACCCTGGTCTTGCAGAAGTTTTGGCTTGATTTTACCAAGCATCAAGATATAACACAATATTTCAGGGAAGGCAGAGGCAAGGTAACAAAAAAGTTACTAATACAACAATATATTAAGGTCTGAAAATAGTCACTCTGTTTATTTACTGACCAGATTACAAAAATAATCATGGTGGATACCTTAGTTCATCCTTCTAATAAGTCTGTTGAGCTGGTCTCTGTTGCCAGCATCTCCACCTTCTACAAAATGGGTGGTCTTTTTCTTCATTTCACCTCGTGGAGATCATTTGAAGGGCCACAGGAAGTTATTTGCTTCTTTGAAGCGTTTTCCAACAGTATAGTTCATGTGTCAGACCTTCCATGCAGATGATGCAAATTTACCTAGAGATCAAGCAATCAAAGAGTTATCCGTCAAATCAATTCGCTTCTTATTGACTTTGCCATAACCACACTTGTAGGTAGTTCATTTACTGACTTCAGGTTCAGGTACCCCATGCATTGTGTGGTGCCACAGTTCCCAGCATGTTAACTGAGGCCTCGTTGAGCTTAACAAAGGTGCCATTGAAGATCTGGCGAAGACAAAGAATCAGCAGCACCTTTTGGACCTTTGGGCTCACTCCATTGATACCTCTGATTCTGATGACAAACGCCAATTTGGGTTCTGCACGTACATAGAAGTTGCCAGCTTTTCTTGCCATCCTGGCCATGCAAATCTCAGTGAAGTACATCTGCCTATACTCCTTCATAGATAAGCTTCCTCCTTGCCTTTCGAAGCATCTTTTGAGCACACTTCTTTCTCAGGTGCTTGATCTTCAGCTCTGCAAAATTTCTTCGCTTTTTTCTTAAGGGTTTCTGGCACAGCAGGAACCTTTCTCTTGGTGGCTTCAGCCACAGCAAGAACCTTCTTTTTCTTCTCTTGAATGCCCTCCGTGGTTCCAGCCAGAAAAGAGGGGCAAAATTTTAAATAAAGCTTTCACTTCAGCCTCTAGCATTATTGTAATTTGTTTTCCCACCATCTTTTTATTTTTCCTTTTTAGTATCTCACCTCTATAGTGACATTTGTCAGCTCAGCCACCACTTACCAAGCACTTGCAGTAGAGGCAGTTTCTCCAAGTTCCCCCTTGGTTTACTGGGCTGACTCCATGTTTTTTTGTAAGCCCCCAGAATGGGTGCACTTTTATTCTCAGAAGACCAAATTGCTTCATCTTTAGGAACAGTTTCACCACCAGAGCATATATAATACAGGGTCAAAGTTCCCCTTTTTTTTTTTTCATTTTTAGAGTCAAAGATACTCAAAATTTCATCTGAAAAAATAGTAAACTATTGGAGATAAGGCAAGAAAACCCAAAAGAGTATGTTTCTGTGTATGGCCACATTAGGACGCAGGTGTACTGGGACACCGAAGAACAGAAGTCAGACATGAATGTCTAGGGTCTTCATCCTGCTTCCAGACTTCCAAGCAAATCTCTGTCCTGTACTTAAACGTATATCATAAGTTGGCTAATGGCTCAGCATGCTCATGATGATAACTCACAGACGTGTGAGTGATACCTTAGAAAGCCCTGTTTGCGTATATCATATCCAAAACTTATGGAACAGTTGAAATGACCCAATTTGCTAAAGCAGAAACTGAGGTCAGAGAAATAAGTACTTGACAGAACCTGGACCTCAACCCAGATCCTCAGACTCCAGATCTCAATTCCCTTCTAACCATACCATGAATACTGATTACTAAGTATAAGACAGACTTGTTTGTCTTTTTAATATATACTTATTTATTTAGAGAGAAACAGACAGACACCCTTCCCTCTGGGTCTTGCCACTCTGTGATCCTCTCCCCAGCCTTCCAGCCAGCCAGGGTCATGGACACACACCCAATTTTCAACTTGACTGAGGAATCGAACCCAGGGCTTTCCCATGTGGCTCCATTATTACACAGTGGTGCCCTACCACCTGCACCATTGTGGCTGGACCTCAGACACAGAATGAAGTTTTTAAGCATGCTTCTGCCTAAACTATGTGTTCAACTGATCCCTAAATGCAAACAATGCAAAGTTCCACTCAGTCAAAACAAAAATGAGCACTTCCTGAGCACCTCTTATGTGCCCTACCTCAAGCTATAAGCAATGGGGAAGCAGCAATGAACGCAACACATGCGGCAAAACACAAGTCTAGTGAATATCAGGAACCGAGTGAGGCATGAGACAGATCAAATGTATCCTGTCTACTACCCCAGGGTTGGATTCCAGACCTTTATGGGAGGCTGCAGAGTCTGTGAAAGGGGCTTTTTGTGTACTTGGCATATCATGCCCCTCCTCATACTGGGGGCAGGTGCGAGCTAGGAGGAGAAATATATGGGAGGCATGCTGAAGAGCCAGGAAAGACAGCTCCACCTTTTACCACAGTGAGCTGAAAACAAGGGCAGTCTGCTCTGCAGGTTATTGCAGAGAGGGAAGCGTTCCACTCTTGCCCATTTCCTGTAGTCACAGAGAATGTCTCTATGGCCAGGAGCTGGACCCCTGACAGCAATGTTCTCCCTCCCTAAAGACCACCCTTCACAAGGAGTCCATACTAGGTCTGCAGATCCAACTAGACAAGGCTATCCAAAAAGAGAAGGATTGTCTCCAGACCATGGTCACCAGAGAAGCCTATGAAGATTTGTCCCGGAAGTCAGCTGCCTGCCAAGATGACCTGACGCAAGCCCTCGAGAAGGTGAGGCCACAGTCTCACGCCTTGCCTGTTTGGGGGCAAGAACATGTCACAGCTTGACAGGCATTGAGCCGGGTTCCTGCACAAAGGGCTACCCTCAGGGCACCTTGCTGGGCTGGGGTGTCTGTCCAGAGAAGGCCTACTTCCTCTTAGTGAGGCTTTTTTGGGGTGGGGGTGCAAAGTCAGATCAAATCTAACAGGTCTTTCAGCACATGGGAGACAGGCTTTCCCAGAGTGGCTTGTCAGGGAACGCTGTGCCCCTGCCTGTGCTGACCATGCCTGGCTGATCGTTTCATGGATTAGAAAGAGAAGAAAGAAGCAGATGAGGGGGTAGAAAGGGGGAACAGAAAACCAGCCTTTGTCACCTCCTACTCCTCTTTGGGACACTTGTCAAGGTGACCATCTGTGCCACCCTGGGCAGAGGATGGGAGGGATTGGACACTCTTCTCCATTTAGGACCCCACAGGGAGGGGCAAAGTTCCTTGAGGGTCACTCTCATCCCCTTTGTCTTTTTTTTTTTTTTTTGGAGAGGTTTTTGCTATAAGGCACATGCGCTCACCAGAAAGACAGAGACAGAGAGACAGAAAGCGAGAAATCACCCCCCAGGGGGGAATGGCCATGCCGTAATCCCTTCTCCTCCATTCTCCTCTTGGGATCTTGGGCACACATACACACACACCCGGCGTGAGTTTAAGCCACCAGGTCTGGGACTCAAACCGCGGTCACCTACGTGGGAGTCCAGCGACATAGCCATTACACTAACTGCTGGTCCCTCATCTCCTTTGTCTTTACTGAAAGCTCAATCATGCAACCTCAGAGACAAAGAGCCTGCAAAGATGCCTCATGCAGACCCAAGAAAAGAAAGCTCATCTGGAAGAGGAAATCATTGCTTATGAAGAGAGGATGAAAAAGCTCAATATAGAATTGAAAAAACTGCAAGGCTTCCACCAGCAAAGTGAGATAGAGGTGAGGAGAAGCCAGGGCTTGGCCACCTCCTGCACCCAGAATTACAGTAGCACTAAGCTATTCCCATTGGCTAATGGGTTCCCTTCACTTTCCTGGCTCCCTGAACTCCGGACACATGCAGCAACAATCAGAACAGGGGTGCCCTCTGCTGGCCACAAAATCTTCAGCCTTGTGTGAGTCTTCCCGGGTTGGGGAGTCAGGCTGGGGTTCCCCTCCTCACTCTGTGCTCTGGAATAGGTACAGGCCTTCGACAAGAAGCTAGAGGAGATGAGCAACCAGGTGCTGCAATGGCAGAAGCAGCACCAGAATGACCTCAAGATGTTGGCAGCCAAAGAGGAGCAACTCCGGGAGTTCCAGGAGGAAATGGCTACCCTGAAAGAGACTCTCCTTGCAGACGAGAAGGAGGTGGGCAGTTGTCAACTGCTGGCTGCCTCCTCAGGGTCTCACAGCACAACTGTGACCACCCAGATGACAGGCAGCCCTCAGTGGGCATGAGCATGCCTGAGAGCACAGGGAGGCACACCCACCATTCAGGGCAAGGCAGGGTCAGGGTACTTCAGGGCCACCGCACAGACTCAAGTCACCTATACAAGGGGGTCTTCCAAAGGTTCATGGAAAATGCATCTTATAAAAAAGCCATGCATGGATTTCCTTTTTTGTGCTCCAAAACACATTCATATTTAATTCCCTTTTCCCATGAATCTTCTGAAGTTCCCTCATACTCTTGTGGTTTGTTGACTGATAGGGAGATACTGCGCAGAACAAGGCAGCATTCCAGGGAGGACACTGTCAGGCCATCAGCCGCCCCTCACTCAGATGGTCCATGGGACAGCCCCCCTCAAGGTCATGCTGACAGTTCCAGCACCCAAACCTTATAGTGGAATTGGCTGCACAACCTTCCAAACATGACCTACACCCAGCTCCCCTAGAAATAAAGTTCATGGCAGGAGACCACAGGACATCTGGGGGTAGCCACATAGCCTTTGCTTAAATTACCAAAAAGGTGTTTCTTCCTCCTGATATTTTTCTTCCACCTGTTAGAAAAAAGAAAGAAAGAAAGAAAGAAAGAAAGAAAGAAAGAAAGAAAGAAAGAAAGAAAGAAAGAAAGAAAGAAAAAACCTGACTTGTATACTTAATACCAAAAACAAAAACATCAAGTCACTTTAATGCCTTTAGGCTGAGTCATTATTGTGAGTGTACAAATCTACCTTATCTCTTCTGTAAGTGGTGCCTCCTCAGAGGCCTCACCCTGGTGTGGGATGCAACCTGCATATCTGGAGAGGAGGTGCTTGCAGCAGCTCCAACCCTGGCCTCTGACAGTACAGCAGAGCCCCTTCTTGCCCAGAAAGAAGAGGGAGGTGGGAAGGAGATTTGGGAGGAGAGAGGTGACAGACCTGTGTTCCCACCCCTTACTGTCTCGTTTTCTTCTTGTACCAAAGCCCTGCTGCCTGCCCCAGCGGTCTGTGCCCAAAGACCCCTGCAGGCACCACCGAGATAATGATCAGATTATGTCCAACATGGAGCAGTGGGCGAAAGAGCAGAAGTGAGTAAGGAAGGCAGCCACGTGGCAGGGTCCCAGGGCTGGGCCTGAGCTGAGGAGCCAAAAGAGTGCCAAAGATTAGTCTCACTCTCTCACACACACACACACACTCTCACATACACACCACACTCTCTCACATACACATACACACTTTCACACACACACACACGCCACACACACCACACTCTCTCTCTCTCATACATGTACACCACACTTTCATACACACACACATACCACACACTCTCACATACATGCACACCACACTTTCACACACACATTACACACACACACATACACCCTGCCCTCCTGGGAAACCCATCCAGTCTGAGCCCGTGCCCAAGGATTGGGAATGTGATGGGCCCAACTCTTCAGGCAGGTTTGGAAAGCCCTGCTGATTGAGCACTAGAGCGGCTCAAAGGCAGAAGGGACACTTTGCTTTGGCTCAAATGTCCTCTCTCCAGCCCGGAGACCAGCGTCGCTGCTGTATCCCTTGAACTCACCTGGGGATCATGGTAACTTTGCAGAGGAGCTAAGTACAGAGTCCTCCTAACTGCCACCTGCTCGGAAGGCTCCAGACCCAGCAGAAGCCCGTTCAGCCAGCGGTGCCCTGCTCGCAGGAGGCTGGCTGACAGGCTGCCCTTTGCTCCTGCCAATCTTATTCCAGGATCGCCAATGAGAAACTAGGAAACAAGCTCCGTGAACAGGTCAAATACATCGCCAAGCTGACTGGTGAAAAGGAGTAAGTCTTCCCACACCATCCACTACCTCTTGGGACCTAGTGAGAAAGTTAGCAAGAAGCCCAGGCTGGCTTTAATATTTGATCTATGGATCAGACCCCAAGAAAGGTCTGGTGCTTTCCGAAGCCCCTCTGCGTCCTGAATCTGTATTAGGGTGTCTGGAAAGTCAATGATGTCTTTTTCCATGTTTTTCTATGCAAAGAATGCATCAGGACTTCCCCGACAGCCCAATGCATGACCTAGGGTACATCACTTGACCTCTTTTACGCCTCGGTTCCTTTCCCAACACTAAAATAGGATTTGATAGTATATAGGTTCCTTCCACTCTCACCTTCTGCGATTCTCAGAGGTCAGGAATACTGAGAAAATATCAGGCACTGAAAGACAGACTGGATTAGTCAGGGTAGGAGCTAAGCTGCTGTAACAAAGAACTCCCAGTGAAGGCGCAGACAAGGAACAGCTCTTCGTGGGAGAGTCTGAAGTCAGCTGTCCAGGTCAATGGGGTTCCTCTGTTCCACCTGGTCCTCTGGGGACCCGTGTTCCTTCAACCCGCCCCACCCTCCACTGTGGTCTTGTTTCCCCTGCTTGACCAAAGCTGACTGTGAGGTTTGGGAGTAGTGTTGGAAGTTTGAGAACAGTGGCAATTAGGTCTAAAAGTGAGATTTTGGAGATGGCAACATAATAATAGGTAATGATAAGCCCTGTGAAATTGCTTCCCAATCTTTGATAGGGATCACTTAGAATATGTTCTTGGCCCACAGAGAGGGTCTGGAATGGGCTTCTCATGACAAAGTGGACCAAGCGGCAGCTGCCCTGAACCTGACCTTAAGAACTGATAAGAGTCAGTGCCCCAGCACTTCTGGAACCCATTCATGGCTGAAAAACCCCTAAGTGAAAAACTATTCTAGGCTTTGACCTTGGGCCAGGTGGCTGGGTCGAAGGAGAGGACAAGGCCATTGGAATAAGGAGATTATGTAACTAGAAGTTGAGGCTTCAGGGCTGCTGATGGGACGAGCAAGAGAGAATGACAGGGAACCAGAGTATGAAGGCAGTGCTCAGACCCACCTCCAGGCCCACTGGCACATGAAATGAGTTACAAGGGAAGGGGTATATTCAAGGCCAGCCAGGTTTGTAGAGAGAAGAGGATAACACATAAGTTCGGAGAAAAGGCTTGATTCTTTAACTTCCTCTCGAAAAGGCATGACATTTTTCACCAGGACAAAAACATTTTCTGAAGGTGTCAGAATCTGAAGTTGACAGATAACTTCAAGACTTTTGCTTAAATTGTGCCAAGTTCCAGAATGTTCTGTTTTGCGAAGTTCTTGAGTTTGCTTGACCTAAAGAAAAGCTATCTTTCTTTTCTTTTTTTTTTTTTTTTTTTTTTTAAAAGAGTTTTGCCTGAGAGCGTATGGACTTACCAGAGAGATACAAGGACAGAAACAGTGAGGGGAAGTGAGAAATCACCCCCCAAGGAGGATGGTCAGGCTGTAATCCCCCCTCCTCCGTTCTCTTCCCAGAATCTTGAGCACGCCTACACACATGTCCAGCATGAATTTTAAGCCACTGGGTCCGGGACTCTTAACTGTGGTCAGCATATGGGAATCCAGTGACGTAACCACCGTGCCATCTGCAGGCCATTTTTTAAAAGAATTTTTAGGATTAGGCTGCATTGCTTTTGCACTGCGAGGTCCCAGGGGACGTTGAAGATGGGGCCAAAGCCGAGACCATGAGCTCAGGCTCTAGATCTCACCCAGTTAGACTTGCTGGCTGGGATGGTGTCAACCAGCCTGCTCTCCCAGCTAACCCACCTCCCTCACCTTTGGAGCCTGAGCTGTGTGCTGGGCATGACCTTCTGTAGCTCTGGGTGCTTAGGAGCTGCTCAGAATCCGTGCCTAGCCTATGTAACTGCACACTGCAGGAGAGACTACACATGCTAGGCTCGATCTTATGCAGGAAATAACATCTCGGTGTAGTCAGTCTTGTGCCCTGGAAATCTTCGGCTCTGATTTTGTCTCTGGTTGAATGAAAGTGACGTGGTCCAAGGACAGCAAATGAATTTAAAGTATCTGTGAGCCTGTGTTCTCTAGGGGTTATGTGCTCTCCTGCATGCTCTGGCAATACAGGCTGAAATTTCCGCAAGCGTGCGCTATAGCAAAACAACAAAAAAATGTTAAAAAGAGAAAAACAAAGAAAGAAGAGGCCCTAGGACTAAGGATGCATTCTTGGTTTATGAATCTGTGACCAGAGGATGCCCTCAGTGTGTCTGGAGAAGAAGTT
The DNA here is from genome assembly GCF_000334495.1 of Tupaia belangeri chinensis. Classification (NCBI taxonomy): domain Eukaryota; kingdom Metazoa; phylum Chordata; class Mammalia; order Scandentia; family Tupaiidae; genus Tupaia; species Tupaia belangeri. The sequence continues at coordinate 15,655,058 of NW_006159850.1, read as the reverse complement.
ACAAAACAGAGTTGATTCTCAAGAGTAGCCGAAAATGATCAGATCACAGGTATTATGCTTTTCCAGTTATGATTTGAGGATGTGGTTGTGGATTTCTCATTGGATTTTTTTTTTTTTTTTTAAGAGAGAGTTTTTGCTATAGGGCATATGCACTCACCAGAGAGACAGAAAGCAAGAAATCGCCTCCCAGAGAGGGATGGCCATGCCACAATTTCTTCTCCTCCAGTCTCCTCTTGGGATCTTGGGCACACACGCACACATGCCCTGAGTAAGTTTCAGACTGCCGGGTCTAGGACTATAACTGTTGTCAGCCATGTAGGAGTCCAGCACCTTAACCACTATGCCACCTTTTGGGCCCAGGAAAATTGTGTTTTAATAATATTAATAGCAAGGCTAGCAGGCAGTGTGGTGGTTAAGGCACATGGTCTTACCATGGTGCAAGTCCCAGACCTGGTGGCTTGCTTTCTCACTTTCCCTATCTCTTTCTATTTCTCTCTGGTCAAATTAAGAAATAATATTGATAAGTAAAAAATTATTTAAAGTAAGAATAATTGTTCAATTAATATTTATTATTTACCATGTGGTATTTATCTGTATTAACTTATTTAATTTCATAAAAACTTTTCTATAAAATGTTCAGAAGTAATTTGCCAAGTTCTCAACAGCCAGGACCCCCTGGGCTCCAAAATCTTTGGCAAAAGGGAGGCAGAGGGAATATGAACTTTGGCATCAGTACTGGGTGAATGTTTCTGAGGCCACAAGAACCAGGGACACATGATCAGAGTTGTTCATAGCAGCCTCTGGGTCTCTAAATCAAGTTTCTATCACTTGTCAAACTGGATCTTTCTATGAGCCTCATTAGGCAGGTCAGGCTTTATTGTCCTCATCTGACAGGTAAGAAAACGGGCCCAGTGGGTCTGTTTTCTGATGGAGTGGGTCAGAAGTGCAAGTTCTGGTCCACGCCAACCGCAGACTGGGCTCCTTCCACAGGACACACATGGGCACTGAAAGGGACTGAACATCTACGCCGTCATTCTCATGACAACAAGCGCCCCCACTTTCTTACCCTCTCCTCCCACAGCCACCTCCACAACGTAATGGTCCATCTGCAGCAGGAAAACAAGAAGCTGAAGAATGAGATAGAAGAGAAGAAGATGAAAGCCGGGCACCCAAGGCTGTGCACCAAAGCCCTCAGTCCCAGCAAAACAGAGCCCACGCAGAGGGGCAAGGTGTGCGGTTCCTCGGGTTGGAGGGGGACGCCCCAGGATGTGGGCCAAAGAATGGACCTCACCAAGCTTGTCGGGCTGCGCCACTGCTCAGGTGCGTCTGCCTTTTTGTCTTTTGCCATGGTAATATCTTCTTGCTTAGTCCCACGTGTCCAAGAAATAACATGACTTTTTTTTTTTTTTTAGAGATTTTTGCCATAGAGCACATGCATTCATTCACCTGAGAGACAGAGAGACAGAAAGCAAGAGATCATCCCCCCCGGGGGTGGGGCGGGGCATGGCCATGCTGCAATCCTTTCTCCTCCTCTCTCTTCTCGGGATTTTGGGCACGCATGTACACGCGCCTGGCGTGAGTTTTAAGCTTCCAGGTCTAGGACTCAGACCACGGTCAGCTGCTTGGGAGTCCAGCAATGTAACCATTATGCCATCTGCTGGTCCCTATTTCTTAAAAGATCATTGGATTGGAAATTCAGATAGAACAAATAATACAGGTCTTTCATGACCACAAGTCATTTGCTTAGCTATTCGGGACAAAAAGGATTCTTCTACATCTACAGAAGGAGGAGGCAAATAGGTTCATTCTGCTCTCAGAGCCTGGGATGAGACCCACGCACCTCATATCTCAGACCTGTCTCCTCCTCTGGCCTAGACCCTGTGGAGAGGAACAGGTGGAGCAGCGTCATTCTCCTGCTATGTGTTGGGAAAGCCACCATAGTTGCCCAGTCCTCTACTCAGTGTGGGTCCACAGCTGTCTTTCCTGACACCTATAAATGCGTTACCCCAGAGGGAAGAAGTCACCCTGAAACAGAGCTGCCTGGTCATGAGGCCAGTCTTTGAGGAATCACCCCATTCATTTCTCCTCAAATCACTCTCATTTCCTCCCTGTTCCCTCAGGTTCCTCATATTGCTAGAAAGAACGTCTTGCCCTGAGCATCATTTCCACGCACGTTTTTCGGAGGACAGTGAGTTCTCATTCCTCTTGACCTGGATCAGCACTTGTGGGACTACGTCAAGGTCTCAGCTTGTTTCGCAAGCCGCTACCCCCTATTGAGTTTTGTCCACGCCCTGCAGTGGAGTGGGTCTTGGAACCAGACGACCATCTCCAGGCCCAAGCTCTAAAATAAAGACATAGGCACAGCAGTCTCGGCGAGTGCTCAGTGTCTGGCAGACAGCTCCACCCCCACGAGTCCCCAGCAGCATGTTCACTCCTATTTTCTCTGGGTTTTAAAAGAAATTGGTCCCTGTCACTCACACAGGGGAGCTCTAATTCCCAAAGCAAGCTTCTGGTTTATCTAGATGAGTTTTTAACCAACAAAAGATAATTAGCTCCTTTTTTTCTTTCCATCTCTGTTTGGAATTTTAAAAAATAAAGAAATGAAAACCTCAAACAGAAAAGTAATACTGAGACTCCCAAAAAAGGGAAGAGAAGTGATGCATTTTGAAATGGGGAGTAAAAGACAGCCATCTGCTTCCTTCCTGGGTCCCGTATTACATTGCTTCCCTCAACAATTTTATTTTTCTCCCCAGCCACATCAGTACAGGTAAAAATCCATTATGACAAACTCCAAGGACAGGTAAACTATTTTATTATGGTAGGATTTCGTTAAACTGGGTACATGTCTAGAATTTATATTTCTAGTCTTTAGGAAATGGAGAAAAATAACTACCCAGGTAAAGAAAGGGAAAAACAATGAAAAAAGCTTGCATTTCTGAAGAAAGCAATGATTATTATTATTTTTTGGGGGGGAGAGGTTTTCCTATAGGGCGCATGCGCGCAGCAGAGAGAGACAGAGAGACAGAAAGTGAGAAATCAACCCCCCGGGGGGGATGGCCACGCCACAATCCCTTCCCCTCCATTCTCCTCTCAGGATCTTGGGCACGCACACACACTCGGCCGGTGTGAGTTTAAGTCACGGGGTCCGGGATTCAAACCACAGTTGACTACATGGGAGTCCAGAGATGTAGCCATTACACCAACTGCTGGTTCCAGCAATGATTTTTAAATATACTTGCCTCCCTCCTTGAACAAATAAAGTTCGAGAAAATGCACTGCTCATTGCGACATGTTACATAGGGTGCCCTTGCCTGGACTTGGAGGACATTTCAAATGTGAGGTGGGAATCAGGGGCATCTCTGGTAGCTTCTGTTGTGATGGTTGCTGTCTTTTTATACTCTATGTTCACCATTTCACTTAGAATAAGGGTTTATTTTCTAGAGAAAACAATGACTGAAAATCTGGTACTAATGAAATCACTTCCTATTTCTAGCCCTTGGCCCATTTATTCAAACAAAAGTTTAATGTCATTAAAATCTCCTGTCCAGTCTACTATTAATAAAAAGGCATTTTATCTCTATAGTTAACAAATTTTCACATACATTGGCCAAAATGACAGTCTCTGGATTCTTGTACTGTTGTACATTTTTTTCCAAAGTTGTCTCCCATTTCCTTTGGGGTTATTACACCAGAACACAGTGCAGGGAGCAGAGCCACAAAAACACTGAAAACCAGCAGAGCCACAAAAACACACAAAAACCCAGCCGCCTTGCTGTGAGAGCCCTGACAGCAGAAGACCTGACTGAACAGAGGTTATGGACTGAGAAAAATGGAGGAGGAGGGGCAGAAAAGCCTGCCTCTGATTCTTTAAGAAATAACCAAAGAAGTGCATTCCTAAGAAGTAGTTTGAACAGTTGATACTAAATAGAAATGGGGGACCAGCAGATGCGTAATGGTTATGTCACTAGACTCCCACATAGCCCACTGCGGTTCGAGCCCCAGACCCAGTGACTTAAAACTCACACCAGTCACATTTGTGTGTCCAAAATCCTGACGAGAGAATGAGAAGGGATTGTGACATGGCCAACCCCTCTGGGAGGTGATTTCTCACTTTCTGTCTCTCTGATGAGCACACACACCCTATAGCAAAAATCTCTCTTTAAGAAAAAAAAAAAAAATAGTTGGCCAGCCTATGGCTTGGTGATTGAGGTGGCTGGATCTCACATGGACAACTTCGCAGTTCAAGTCCTGGACCCAGCAGCTTGAAAAACACACCAAGCATATGTGTGTACATTCCCAAAAATCCCAAAAGGAAAAGGGATTGTGGTGTGGCCGTCCCTCCTGGAGGGTGATTTCTCACTTCCCCTCTCTTCTTGTGTCTTTGTCTGTCTCCCCTGTGTGGACTTATTCTGTGCAAAAAAATAAATAAATAGAGAGAGAGAGAGAGAGAGCGCGAGGGGCCAGCAGATGGTATGGTGGTTAAGGCACTGGACTCCCATAAGGCCAATCGTAGTTCAATTTTGGACCTGGTGGCTTGAAACTCACACCAGGCATGTGTGCATGCGTGTCCAAAATCCCAAGAGGAGAATGAAGGAGAAGGGACTGTGGCGTGGCCAACCCCCCATCAGTGGGTGATTTCTCACTTTCTCTCTCACCATCTCTCTCTGTCAGGTGAGTGCATACTCCCTATAGCAAAAACCTATTTATAAATTTTAAAAAAAGAAAAGAAAAAGAAACAGTTAATGATAAAGCAACAAAACACTCTGCAAACTAGGACTAGAAGGAAACTATTTAAACATAATAAAAGGCACATATTAAAAAAAATAATAATAAAAAAACATAGCAAACATCATACTCAGTGGTGACAGATTAAAAGCTTTTCTTCTCAGAGGCTGGCTGAGCCTGCTGGGGGCTGTGACGGGAGGGCACCTCGTCTTGCCCATACCCCTGCTGTAAACCAGGTACTGTGCTGGCCAGGCCAGCTCTCAGAGGCAGGGGCCACATCCCTGCTCCAACACCAAGACTGCCTTTTCCTTTTTGGAAAGGCCTGCTTCTTTTATTGATTCAAGATAGACATTGAATGATTCAACCCTAATCCAGTCATCCCTCAGCCCTCCACTCAATTCAGAAAGTACTCGCATTTTTTTTTTTAATCAAGCATCCAAGGGAGAATGCCCACTTTTGCCACTTAAATTCAACAAAGTACTGGAAGTTCTAGCCAGACAAATTAGGCAAGGAAAACAAATCATAGGCATCCAAGCCAGAGAGAAAAAAGTAAAGTTATTTCTGTTCGTGATAATAAGATAATACATTCTTTTTTTTTTTTTTTTTTTTTTTTTTTTT
>NW_006159850.1:15646323-15649670 GCF_000334495.1 Tupaia belangeri chinensis | reverse complement strand
GAAAGTGAGAAATCACCCCCTAGGGTGGATAGCCACGCCACAATCCCTTCTCCTCCATACTCCTCTCGGGATCTTGGGCACACACGCACACGCACCCAGCGTGAGTTTTAAGCCACCAGGTCTGGGATGCGAACACGCCGTTGACTACATGGGAGTCCAGCGACATAGCCATTATGCTAACTGCTGGTCCCAGATAATACACTCATATATAGAAAAACCTAAAAGTTTCACACACACACACACACACACACAAACCTGTTAGAACTAATATATTAACTCAGCAATGTAGCAGGATATAAAGCTAATACAAAATGAGACAAGCAGATGGCATAATGGTTATTTGCCACATTATGCTAACTGCTGGTCCCAGATAATACACTCATATATAGAAAAACCTAAAAGTTTCACACACACACACACACACACACAAACCTGTTAGAACTAATATATTAACTCAGCAATGTAGCAGGATATAAAGCTAATACAAAATGAGACAAGCAGATGGCGTAATGGTTATTTGCCAGACTCCCATGAAGTCAACCACAGTTCAAGTCCCGGACTCAGTGGCTTAAACTCACACCAGGTGCGTATGTGTGCCTGCCTAAAATCCTGAGAGGAGATTGGAGGAGAAGGGATTGCAGTGTGGCCACCCCCCTGCCAGGGTTTGATTTCTTGCTATCTCTCTCTAGTGAGCACACTTGCCCTATAGCAAAATCTCTCAAAAATAAATAAATAGATAATAAAGTTAGCACAGAAAAATCAGTTGCATTTCTGTAACAATGAACAATCTGAAAAAAACTATAAAAACAGTTCCATTTATAATATCAAGAAGAATTAAAGATTTAGGAATTGATCAAGGAGGTGAAAGACTTATACAGCGAAAACTACAAAACATTGATGGAAGGAATTAAGGAAAACTTAAGTAAATGGACACATCCCATGTTCATGGACTGGAAGACTTAATATAGAGATAATACTACTACCCAAAGTGATCTACAGATTCAATGCAATTCCTCCAAAATCTCAATGACACTCTTTTGTCTTAGTCACCAACATGCCATCCAGACTGAGGAACATCTGGAAACTTCAAGGCCATGTGAGCCATGGCCACAGCCACATCAGCAAGCACCAGAAGGCCAGGATAGTGCTGGTGCCATGCATCCCAGAGGCCAGGGGAATGCTGGTGGCATGTATCACCACAGGATCAACTTAGACACCTATCACCCTGGTTACTTTAGGAAAGCTGGTATGAGGCATTACCACATAAAGAAGAATCAGAGCTTCTGCCTGTCAACTTCGATAAATTATGAACCTTGGTCAGTGAGCAGACATGGGTAAATGCTGCCAAAAACAAGACTGGAGTAGCTCCCATCATTGACGTAGTATGATCGGGCTACTCTACAGTTCTGGGGAAAGGAAGGCTCCCGAAGCAGCCTGTCATCGTGAAGGCCTAATTCTTTAGCAGGAGAGCTACGGAGAAGATTAAGGGTGTGTGTGGGGGGTGGGGGGCTGAGGAGGGAGGATTACCTGTGTCCTGGTGGCTTGAAGCCATATGGAGAGTGTTTTATTAAATGCTAACAAGTGGGGTAAAAAACAATCTCAATGACTTTTTTTTTTTTTTACAGAAATAGCAAAACCCATCCTACAAAAGAAAAAGGAAGACCTTCTAAAATTCATAGGGAGGGGCTAGCAGGTGGCATGGTGGTTAAGGCACTGGACTACCACATGGCCAACCATGATCTGAGTCCTGGATCTGGCAGCTTGCTTTCTCACTTTCTCTCTCTCTCTGTCTCTGTCTCTCTCTGGTTAAGCACATGTACCCAGTAGAAATTTTTTAAAAAAGTAAAAATAAATAAAAGTAAATTATTCTTTTAAAAAATTCATATATAATCTCAAGGGACCTCAGGTAGCCAAAATAATCTTTAAAAAGACAGCAAAGCTGGAGAACCATACTTCCTGATTTTAAAACTGACTGCAGCAACCAATGTGGTGCTGGCATACAGACAGATAGAAAGGCCAGTGAAACAGGATAGAAAGTCTAGAAATAAACTTTCACATTTTGACAAGGGTACCAAGACCATTGAGTGAGGAAAGGACCGTCTCTTCAGCAAATGTTGCCAGGGAGACCAGCAAATGGCATCGTGATTACGTTATTGGACCATCACATGGCTGACCGCAATTCGAGTTCTAGACTTAGCCACTTGAAACTTACACAGGGTGTGTGTGTGCTTGCGTGTCCAAGATCCCAAAAAGAGAATAGAAGAGAAGGGATTACAACATGGCCATCTCCTTGGGAGGTGATTTCTCATTCTCTCGCTCCCTCTCCCTCTCTCTCTCTCTCTCTCTCTCTGTCTCTGGCAAATGTACACATGCCCTAAGGCAAAAACCTCTTTAAAAAAATGTTGCCAGGAAGACTGAATATCCATACACAAAAGAACAAAGCTGGACCTTTAGCTAATATTATATTTAAAAATTAACTCAAAATAGATCAAAAACCTAAATCACATCTAAAACTATAAAACTCTTAAAAGAAGGGAACCAGCAGTTAGCGTAATGGCTATGTCGCTGGACTCCCACATAGTCGACCGCAGTTCGTGTCTCGGACCCGGTGGCTTAAAACTCACGCCAGGCGCGTGTGCGTGCGTGCCCAAGATCCCGAGAGGAGAATGGAGGAGAAGGGATTGCGGCGTCACCATCTCCCCTGGGGGCCATACACAAAAGAACAAAGCTGGACCTTTAGCTAATACTATATTTAAAAATTAACTCAAAATAGATCAAAAACCTAAATCACATCTAAAACTATAAAACTCTTAGAAGAAAAGATAGGGCAGAAGCTTCATAACATTGGATTTGCCAGTGTTTCTTTAGATATGACAGCAAAGGCATGGGGCACCAAAAGAAAACTAGACAAGTTATACTTCATGAAAAAATTTGAAATTCTGTGCATCAAAAGACAGCATTTGGTCAGTGCATGGCATAGTGGTTAAGGTGGCTGGATCCCACATGGCCGACCTCATGCCAGGTGTATGTGTCTGTGTGCCCAAAATCCCAAAAGGAGAGAGAGACGGAGGAGAAGGGATTGCAGAGTGAGCATCCCCCATGCGGGAGTGCTTTCTCTTTTCTTTACCTCTCTCTCCTCCCAGCAAGCACACATGCTCCCTGGCAAAATTTAAATTTAAAAAACAAGGAGAGAATATCAACAGAGTCAAAAGACAACCCACAGAATGTGAGAGCATTTGCAAATCATATGTCCAGTAAGAAATTAATATTCAAGGGACCAGCAGTTGGCATAATGGCTATGTCGCCGGACTCCCATGTAGTCGACCACGGTTTGAGTCCTGGACCCG
>NW_006159850.1:15637856-15646227 GCF_000334495.1 Tupaia belangeri chinensis | reverse complement strand
TCTCTCTCTCTCTCTCTCTCTCTCTCGCTCTCTCTCTCTCTGTCTTTCTGGTGAGTGCATGCACCCTATAGCAAAAGCCTCTCAAAAAAAATTAATATCCAAAATATCTAGAGAGCTCCTAAAGCTCAGTAAGAAAAGCTCAACAAGAAAACACAATCCTATTCAAAAGTGGGCAGAGGACTTGAATAGACATTTCTTTGAAGAAGATAACCAAGTGGCCACAAATACATAAAAAGATGCTCAGTGTCACTAATTACAAGGGAAATGCAAATGGATGATACAATGACATCACACTCATTAGGATGGCTACCATTTAAAAAATACAAAAAATATTGATGTTGGTGAGAACATGGAGACACAAAACTTCGTGTACTTTTGGTAGAAATGTAAAATGGCACAGCTGGTATTGAAAACAATATGGTAATTCCTAAAAAAATTTAAAATGGACTACTGTATGATCCAGCAATCCGCTTCTGGGTATATACCCAAAAGAACTGAAAACAAAGTACCAAAGAGATATTTGCACACCATGTTCATAGCAGCATTATTCACAACTGCTAAAAGAAACAACCCAAGGGTCCGTCAATGAATGAAGAAAAATGCAAAACCTGATATACACAATGTCATGAACTCTGAGGATATGCTGCTAAATGAAGTAAGCCTGTCACAATGGAAGAAACAGCATGGTTCCACTCCTATGAGACACTTAGAGTAGTCATGGTCAGAGCAAGAGTAGCATGGTGATTACCAGAGCTGGAGGAGAGGAGAAATGGGGAGGTGTTGTTCAACGAGTAGTTTCAGCTTTATAAGATGAGAAGATTTACAGAGATAAATAGTAGCGATGAATGCATACACTATGAATATTTAACGTTGAACTGTACATTTGAAAGTGGTTAAGATGGTAAACTTTGTGGATTTTACAATAAAAATAAAATTGGGGGAAAAATGGACTCACCAAAGGAATTATAAATAAAACAAGTCACCTGGCAGGAGGTATTATCACCCCAAGTCTGATAACCGGTGGCAGCAGGATTCTTTTGGTGGTGGATGGATCCTCTTCTAATCACCTGGAATATAGTTTCTCTCCCCCTGAGCTAAAGGAATCCACCCCAGCCCATCTCCTCACTAAGGTTCCTGCCTCCTCCCTCCCAGAGGTCAACTTCCCTTGAAAATATTTGCCACATACAAACTGTCTCTTTAGACTTCTCTATGCATCCCACCTGAGGGCTGCCGTTGAGTCTGCTGTTGACAAGAACCTGTCAAGCAAGCCCTGGGTCCCTAGAAAGAGCCTGCCATCTCTGCCTCAGACCTTGTTATCGTCCACTCAGCCTAAGGGTAGATGCACATGACTAAAGGTAAATACCCTCCTGCCCCAAGGCAGGGGTCTCTTATAAAGACTGTCCAGACCAACGTGCTCTGTTCCCTCACTCCAGGAAGCCTGAAAGTGAATGCAGACTCAGAGTCCACGTCAGGGCTGTGGGTCTGGTCAGAGACCACAGAGCTGCTATCATAGAAAGGCTTTTGTACCTCTAGAAAAAAATAATCATAATCTCTCTGGCCTTGTTTTCCTTATCTAAGGGACTTGGAGAGTTTGTGACCAAGGTCACAGCTTCTTCCTAATAACACTGTCAACTGGGACCTCGCGCTTTTTCCTATTTCATTACAGCCCGTGCCTGAGACTATAGACGGGTCACATACCCAACCAACTTCTCTCCGCCCTGGATTAAGCACCGGGCGAACATCTGGAAGCCCTCCTCACCGGAGAGGCCTGCGGTCATTTCCACCTGCATTCTCAGTGAAGGTGACTAGAGGTAAAGAGAACGGAAACAGAGATGGTAGCTAGTGCTGGCTGGCAAAGCTTGACTTTCAAACTCATCCCGATTCATATTTTAACTTACATTGAGTTATAACTCAGAAACTCAAATCCCGGAACAGAGGGAGAACGAGACTGGAACAAACACAGCAAGCCAGGACCAACAGGCTCCTGTTTGCACCGGCCTGGGGTCAAGGTGCTTCTCCCAGCCCCAGTTCTGTCTTTGTCCCCAAGACAAATAAAGACTGGTTGGCGCAAAAAGCCAAATACTCAAAAAGCCGCCTCAGCAGATTTAAAGACTGCTTAACAAGAGAGAGATTCTGCTAAGGATCATCTTTTACACGCAATAAGCAACATTATACAGTTTCAGTCAACAGGTGCACGAAACTCTGCCCTTCTGAGCTATAACATGGCTCCTTTACAGCAGCCAGCATACCCCGGAGGAGGCCAGCAGGCTCCTGCTCACCTGCCTCCTGCTCACTGGCCGTCCAGGCTAGCCTTGCCGTCGCCCACCAGCCAGAGAAACAGCAGGCACCCTTGGCCTGCCCTGTGCTTGATGTCCCAGGCATTCTTGGGTCCCCCGACCTGTCAGCTGTGTCCCACCTGCCAACCCCTCCTCTAAAAAGCTCTACCTGGAGAACAGATGGTAAAGCTGAGGTTCTGGAAAGATCCACACAAGGAAAGTCAGAACAGGGGTTCTGCCCTCCTCCTCACAGTACTGTTTAGGGCAATGGAGGAAAAAGGAAGTCAGAAATGCAATAGCATTTTACAAATAATAAATTTATTTCCAAATCCTGAATTATAACCAAATTACAATTCTCTCTAGGTCTGTTTTGCTGCTTTACATTAAGGATTTAAAAAGACATAGTCACAGCCAAGTCACTTATACACCAAGTGTCCTGGGAACAGTTTATTTGGATGCGATGGACCCGGCCACCTCCCTCTGCTCTGGCAGCATCTCAGCTGCTCTGCAGCTCGGTGCCTTCCATGCTCCTGCACTGAGAACTCTCGCTTCCTCTGCAGCAGAGCCTGGCCCAGCAGGAACTGGCCCTAGGGGCCTGCTGTGCACAGATCAAAGTCCACACATGAAAGGGCCTGTCGCCTGCCTCGGGCGTGCCTGCCAGACCACTCAGGACCCCGTAGTTGGCTGCCATCCTCTCCTGGCACAGCCTCAGCTCATAGCCCAAAGCGGGCTGGCGTGCGGCGAGGGGTCATGGGCTCCCCTTGCTCTTTGCGACCCGGAGTGTAGATCTTCGTAGACCTGGAGACACAGAACAAGGGTCAGGAACATGCTGCACCTCGCTCCCAGCACAGCGCAGGGCAGGGCACGTTCTGAGGCCGAGCTGTTTCCAGCCTGTGTGGAAAGAGGCTATCGGGCTAAAGAATCTCCTCAGCACATTCCCACTACTCTTGCTTCCCCTTTTTGACTGGGAGCATGATAAAATACAGGAAGCTCACCTACTCTGACATTCATTAAAGAAAGCTTACACTAGATTTTGTTTGTCACAACTCTCTTCATACCCACTAGGTGAGCTGTGGAGGTAGCATTGCATCCACCTCACCACTCCAGCTACACAATAAAGGACTTGAGAGCTGGCCCATAAGTGCTGGGCACAGAAAGCCAGAGCCCACAACCACAGTTCAAATCCCAGCCCCGGTAGCTTAAAAAACACTTGGAACACACGTGCGCGCATGCCGGAAATCCTGACGGGAAGGAGAAATGAAGGAGCAAGGACTGCCCTGTGATCACGCTCCATGAGTGCTCGCTCGCTCTGGCAAGCACACACGTCCACTAGCAGTGAACTTTTTTTGACCTGCCTCTGTCCCCAGGTCCTGGGAGTAACTAAATCCTGAAATTTCCCAAGTGATAGCTGTCACTGCTGTTCGTGGTGGCCCTCAGACCACATCTGATTGTTCGTGCTAAGGATGCTCACGGTGAGCCTGCTGATGTTTATGCTGGCAAGATGGCACGAGATGGGGCTAGCCTGGCCAGAAAGCCCAACCACGTGGCTACAGTTAGGACTCTGAGCATGATATCCCTGACCTGTGGGGAGAGAGGGGAGAGGAAGGGGGCTGGAGACCGAGTTCAAGCATGCAGATCTATGTAGCTATCATCCGTGCCTACGTAACAAGACCCTAGTAAAAACTCTGGACAACGAAGCCTGTCAGCAAAAAGCTCCAGCCCGCGCCAGTTCCTGAATACAACACAATGACCAGGAGTGGCAGGAGTACAACCACCCCGGAAGTTACCTGGAACTTCTCCCACGCTTCCACCAAACACAAAGTGCTCACCAAACATAAAGCCATTTCTGTCACTAATTCACCCTTACGTGGGCAACTTCTCTTAAATCAGGGCTCTGCATCAGGACTGGTCTCTGGCAGCCTCCCAGGGTTGGACTCTAATCCAGCCAGACTCCCAGAACAAAAACTCACCTGACACTGCCCAGGGGGCTGCGCTTCTCCTGCTCCTGTCGCCGGGCCCGCAGCTGCTCCTCAGCCAGGGCCATTTCTTCCTCCATGGCAGAGGCTTCCTCTTTAGCTCGACGACGATTCTCCTAGAGAAGGGGGAGAACCATGTGGGGAGGACGTCTTGTCTGCACCCCACCCCTGCTGGGAACCGGGTACATGCTGGCCAGGCCAGCGCTCAGAGGCAGGGGCCAGGTGGCTCTCTCTCCAGCACCAAGGCTGCTTTTTCTTTGTAGCTACGGCCTTCTTTTTTCACTGATTTAATAGAGAACTGAAAGGCTCAGGCCTAATCTGGTCATGCCATGGCTTAGCACTCCATTAAATTCAGGAAGTACCTCATTTTTGTTTTTTAATCAAATACACAACCATTTCAGGAAGTTCAGGAAAGTAGAGAAGACATACCATCTGGCTGGAACGGTCAGGAAAAGAAAGGTAAGGAAAACGTATACAGTCAGGAAAGGAAAGGTAAGGAAAACGTATACAGGCCCAGCATGAGGACGACTACACTGAGGGGGGGAAAGCAAAGGCCCAGCTACATTCTGCAACCCTGAAGGATGGACCCGGGCAGTGGTCATCAACAGCCACTAGAATCCTGAGGCGATGGAGCAGCAGGTGAAGAATTTATAAGGGAGGAACCAGGCTGACAGCACTGGAACTCCACAGTCAGCATCATGAAAAGTAGGACCACCAGGTGACATGTGCCTCCTAATGGCATCTAGAAGGAAGTTCACAGCACCACACGTGTGCATCCCTGCCTAGCCCGGCCAGACTAGAACCCGTCAGGCCTCATATTAATTACTAGCTGATGGATTTACAAAACAGAGGCATGAGTTCAACAGCACCATGAGGTAGACATCACCAAATATACAATGTGGAACAGTCTACAGACAAATGAGCTGGCTGCTCCAGTAAATCAATGTCATAAGAAAAGGTGGGGGCAGTCTGTTCTGGAATAAAAGTTAACACACCTAACAACCAACGGCAATTTCTTTTAGAGAGATTTTTGCTATAGGGCACATGTGCTTGTCAGAGAGACAGAAAGTGAGAAATCACCCCCAGGGGGATGGCCACACTGCAATCCCTTCTCCATTCTCCTTTTGGGATTGTAGGCACACACGCACATGCCCCCAGCATGAGTTTTAAGCCACTGGGTCCAGGACTCAAACTCCAGTTGACTACATGGGAGTCCGACAAGATAACCATTATGCCATCTGCTGGTTTCCCAATTGCAAAGTTTGAATCTTAATTCAAACAAATCAATCACAAGTTATCTTTGAGATAAATGAAGAAATCTGAAAAAGGACTAGGGACTTAAGTGACATTAAGTATTAATTTTGTAAGAAATGATAATGGCATGGAAACCATTTTTTAAAAGTCTTTTTAGTAGAAGACACTTACTCGAATACCTATAAATAAAGTAATACAATGTCTGAGAAAAGTTTTAAAATATTAGTAGGGTAGGCTGGTGGTGTGGTGGTTAAGGTGGATCCACACGGCTGACTGCACGGTTCAACTCCCAGACCCAACAGCATGAAAAATATACCAGGTCTGCGTGCATGTGTGTGCAAAATCCCAAAGGAGGAAACAGGAAGAGAAGGGTCTGTGGAATGACCATTCCCCATGGGGGAGAGGGATGCTTTCTTACTTTCTCCCTTTCTCCCCACTCCCCCCCCAAAGCACATGTGCCCTCTGGCAAAATTAAAAATAAAAAACTCCAGAAAACAAAAATAGGTATGTGTGGAGGATGATGGGAATAAATAACACAAAATTAACAGTGTTAACAATAATGGAGGCTAAGTGATAAATTCATGCATTTTTCACTTTTATGAACATACAGACTTTCCAAATAATTAAGATTTATTTAATTTTTTTATTATTATTATTATAAATAACACAAAATTAACAGTGTTAACAATAATGGAGGCTAAGTGATAAATTCATGCATTTTTCACTTTTATGAACATACAGACTTTCCAATAATAAGTCTCTTTTTTTTAAGATTTATTTAATTTTTTTATTATTATTGTTTTCACTTTTATGAACATACAGACTTTCCAAATAAATAAGATTTATTTAATTTTTTTATTATTATTATTTAATCTGCTATAGGGCATGTGCACTCACCAGAGAGAGAAAGAAAGAAAGCTTCCAGATCTAGGACTCCAACCACAGTTAGCCAGGTTGGCTCAGCCAACCAAGGAACAGGAGTGGGTTGGGGAATCGGATTGACCAAAGATGGCTGTATCACAGCCCCTTGGTTTGGAGAGAAGTAAGGGAATCAGATGGTACGAGGTCCCCAATCCCAGGCTAATGGAACCACAGCCAACAGCAGCTGCACAGCAGGTGCAGAGGGCTCACCTGCCGCGTCTTGCCCGCCTGCTTCACGCTGTAGAACATGGGGCCCAGCTCGGCCAGCCACTCCCCATCCACGGCAGTCACACACTGCATGTACTCCTGCAAACCAAAGGGCACAAGCAGAAGTCACGGCAAGGCCAGTGTCCCTCCCACAGTGGTTCCATAATTAGGAGCCATGTGAGCAGGGCTCTGCACCCAGCCCTGCATGGCTGAAAAAGCCAGGGAGAAGCCCCAGATTGTAATCCCATCCGAGTTCCTCTATGCTTGAGAAATGCCCTCCAGTATCCAAAGGCAAAGGCCCAGCCTCTCAGAAAACCCTTCTGATGATACCAGAAGGGGATGCTCATCCCAAGCACAGAGCAGAAAACACCCTGCTGGCATGGCTGCAGCCACTGTATTCTAGAGGCTCTGGAAGTTACGCTCCCACCTGAACTGGCTGAAGCTCCACCCTCGAAGGCCTTGGCCTCAAGTCCCCCAGGCTAAGAGTCCATACCAGAAGGCAGTGAAGGGTTGTGAGCCTTGCCCAGACAGGTGGCCCTATGCGATACAGGTGCCTTGGAAAAGACTCACCTTGGTGGTCATGACCAACTCGTGATACACAATGTAGTCTGGGGTGTAGCCCATTCCAAAGAGGGAGCTGGTGGGGTGCAAGTGGCAGGGCATCCCCGTGCGGATGTTCACATACTCCCCGATTCCCTAGGGAAGAGACACGCGGGCGACCACCTCAGGACAACGCGACTTACTTGGGCAGCCACCCCTCCCACAGCACCGTCTTCACGCAGCTTTGGGGGAAGCCCAGGAACCATACCAGGAAGGGGCCACAGCTCCCAGGGCTCACCTTGAGCTTGGCTGCCTGGTGGAAGTAGGCCGCGCAGATGCACTTCCTAACTATGTCCCAGTCGGTGCCGCAGGAGGCCAGGCTCATCCGCTGCTGCACCATGATGTCCTTGAGTTGAGCCCGCACCTCCCGGACCTAGAGTGGGACACAGAGTGGGCCACGATGGAGCCCTCCCTCCCCTCCCACCCTTGTCCCAATGTCCTGTTCATCTGAGCCACCAACCCTACCTTCCGCATGGCCTTGGCATGGATGAAGTGGTCATTACACCAGATGGTCGAGTAATTATTGTTCTTCCACTGTAGATAGACGTTCAGGTAGGTCAAATGATCACTCTCAGGGACAGCAAACTTCTCCCGGATTTGATCACTCTCCTCCTCTCGGCCCTAGGAGGGAAAAAAGGACCTTTAAGCATGGGGGAGTCTAAGCCCACAGAGCAGGTCCTGGGGTTCTCCCACTACCACCTAGTCACATACCTCACACACATCAAAGTTACCCTAACAATACAGGAAAAAAAGTAACTCCTAAAATATTTATTCCAAAACTCAAAGGCTCAAGGACAACCACACTAGACAACAGATGATGCTCTGGGAAGTTTCCAGAACATTCCTGAGAACACTGATCCTTCCCCTGCCCCACCTTGCTCTAGAGTAAGCAGCAAAACCACTCCTCAGAAGAGAAGCCGTTCCCCTCCAAGCCTCCCCCGAGGCCTCCAGGCGCGCCTCCCACCTTGGGCCTGTAGAAGATGGCCGGGACTGAGAGCATGGAGACGATGAGCAGGATCTCGGAGCTGCAGCCCATGTCGCAGGACACAATGAGCATCTTGGACAGGGCTGGGTCCAGCGGGAACTCGACCATCAGGCGCCCCGTGGAGGTCAGACCCCCTAGGAGAGGGAGCAACA
>NW_006159850.1:15635369-15637837 GCF_000334495.1 Tupaia belangeri chinensis | reverse complement strand
GCAGGACAGCAGAGGAAGAGAGCGACGCCCCGAGGCCCTGCTGCTCCCAGGCTGCCGCACCTGTGTTGTCCAGGGCCCCGAGGATCCACAGCTGATACATGGAGTTGAGCATGTTGTCTTCAGGGGGCGGGTCCATGAAGTGGAACTGCAGGAGGTCCTGCACCCCGAGGGACTTGAGCAGCAGCACCACGTTGGCCAGGTTGGTCCTCTGGATCTCGGGCACTGTGGTGGTCAAGAGCTCGTTCTTGTAGGCGCTCTGGGTGTAGAGCCTGTGGGGACAAGAGCCTGGATCTGATGCACTTGCCGTGGGCCACACTGGCCTGCCAGCTCTTAAAAGGTGGGCCATGCCACAGGGAGCGCTGCAGTGGCAAGCCAATGCCCCATCCAGTTGCTCCCAAGTGTACCCACGGCAGCCAGCAAAGCTGAATCCCACCAGGGGGAGCACAATTCCCCTATTCTCCCCCCACCTCCCACTGCTTTTCTGAATTGCTTATTTCTGCCTCGTCAAAACTCTGGCCTGCCATTGCGACTCTCCTGTCAGAGCCTCCTACATGCCTTTTCATTTTGAAATCAATGGGATTAGAATCATAGTTGGGCTTTATTTTCTTAAAATCTTTTCTATACTAACTTCTATAGTGAATATGCTAACTGTAAAAATCAGAACTGAGGAAGAAAGAATTGGAGAAGTAAAAGAACCAGTGGCTTCATTTGTTCAGCTCCGTCCTCTGAAGGGAGGCCTCCTGCCATGGGTACGTTCCACACAGACCTGCCTCCGACCTCCGAGCTCCCCAGGCAGGCCACCCCTTCCACTCAGATGAAATGACCAAGTGGTAGATCAGCCCATGGCCCTGGCCTTGGGGAGCAGCCCTAGGGCCGGATCCCACCCACCCCAGCCAGCACTCCCGGCCTGGCCCGGAAAGCAGCTAGCACGGGGCTCCTACCTGAAACACTGACCTGGGCCCGTCCTGCCGGCTCGCCCTGACCTCTGGTTGGCATTGGCCTGGCTGATGGGGTAGATCTGCAGAGCATCCATGCCGATCCTGGGGTTGAAGACCTAGGAAGGGCAGCAGAGATCTCAGGATGGAGTAGGGAGGAAAGGTGGCAGCTCTGAGACGAAGACTGGCGAGCCCCGGTGGCTGTGCTCACAGAGCGAGTGTCGCAGCAAGACGTCAGCACTGCAGCTACAGGCAGCCGTCCTCCTGGGGCCTCGAGCTTTCTCATAAACACCGGCTCTGTCATCTCTACTGAGTTACTCAAAGTATCTCTTCAAATTACCACAAAGACTGGATGAACCAGGCACATGGCAAAACCAGCACTCAGTAATTGCTGGCCCCTCACGCAGCCACCACCACTTCCACATGTGTCCCTGTTCCAGAGCCAAGGACCAGGCCTGACTTCTCAGCCCCAAGGCCCACCAGCTACTGGCAGAGGGCCCCGCCTCCTGTATCTTCGCTTACCTTTAACTTGCAATAACCAGAATCGATAACAAACATGATGCCATCAACAGTCAGGGATGTCTCGGCGATGTTGGTGGCCACGATACACTTCCGAACGCCATCCGGGGCCTAGAGCCAAGCAGGAGGTACAGGGCGGGAAAGCACAGTCCCTCAGGAGGTGAACCCATCAGCCACCCCACCCCCCATCGGGAAAGTAAAATCCTCTCTCTCTGACTTCCTCTGGGGTACTCCAAGAGACACCCAAAGGTGGGGACCCAAAACGGACATCTTGCTGTCTGTCGCACCTTCTGGAAGATTTTGGCCTGCAGGTCAGAGGGCAGCTGGGAGTAGATGGGCAGCACTGCCAAGGCGGGCGCGCTCTCCAGCTCCTCCAGATGTTCCACAATCTGGTCTGACGTCACCTGAGGGCACCAGAGGGCCATGAGACACAGGAGCCCAAACTCTCCTGGGCAGGACACACCCGTCCATCACAGCTATGATCAAGGTACATACCTCAATGTCCTCTTGGCCAGGCATGAAGATAAGGATGTCCCCAGGGGCCCCCGACAGGTGCACCTGCAAGGACTGCTTCACTGCAGCCTCCACGTAATCCTCCTGCGGAGTCTGCAGCAGCAAATGGGGAACTTGGTCAGAAGGGACTGTCAGAAACAGGCCAGGCGTCCCTCTGAGAGCCTTAGAGCTACAGCACCTCTGGATACACAGGTCTGCGGTCCCCACCAGAAGTCCCAGTGTCTTCCTGGGCCCCAAGGGAAGAACCAAAGTGACTCTATCTTGAAGCTAATTCACCTCTGACTGACCTGATTTTGTGTGTCCTTAGGCTGCTCGGGTGCACTCCCCAAGGCCAGAACATAGAATAGTGCCCATTATCCTTAACCAGGGAGCAGCGGGTCTGACCTGCAGTTAAGATCTGGCACTGCCGACACCACCCAGACACACCTCAGCTGCCTCCTGCACAGACTCCCCTTTGAACCCTTCCCATACGAACCGCCTAAGCACACACTCTGGGGGAAA
>NW_006159850.1:15570491-15634574 GCF_000334495.1 Tupaia belangeri chinensis | reverse complement strand
CAGAGATCTGCTCATCTTGTGGCCGCCCAAGACACTGCTTCTGTCTGTAAGTTCCCTACTGAACTCAACTGACAGGCTGGCCTCATCAGCCTCATCCTCTGGTCTCCTGGCTTCTTCAGCCTTTGAAGGACATCTCCCTTACATGGCTTCACTTCAAAGTAGCGCTGTACTTCAGCTCCAAAGTAACAATGAAACAGAACTTCCCCTAAAGCACAATTCTTTGTCCCCTGAGCCCTGGAGTGGCAGGCTGCCCCATGTGCCCCATGACACCCACATAATCTTCCCCAAATCAGTACCCCACCCACCACACTCCCTCCAGCCGGTGTCTTATCAGAGAAGCGCCTGGCATGGAAGGACCACTCGGAGACATCAATACCTTGCTGAAGAGGATGTCGACAGGGAAGGTGCGACCAGGGATGTGGAAGATAGGAACATTCCCAAAAAAGGAGGCAAACTTCTCAGCATCCATAGTGGCTGAAGTGACAATGAGCTTGAGGTCTGAGCGCCGTGCCACGACCTGAGAGAGGAGGTCACTCAGAGACTCCATAGGTCTGGGACCCTTGGCTCCCACCCTGGTCTCACCACCATCACTCCCAAACAGAACAGAAGCCAAAGCTGAGGACTGGCTCATCAGACCCCTAACAGCCTGCAGCTGGTGTGGGGGAGCTGCACCAACGCCATGGCAGGACACCCAGCCGAGCCAGAACAGAGTGACCAACGACTTGGGTCTCGCCCCAAACCAGGGGGCCTCGGGGAAATCTAGTGTGTCACACACCTCCTGGGGTCCCCAAAATAGCCCTAGCCCTCCCAGGGCGCCTCAGTCTCCGACAGCTGCTGGAGTACTGGTCGAAGCTCGGACGGTGTGGATGGACCGAGCCCACAGCCCTCACCTCCCGGAGCAGGCCGAAGAGCACGTCGGTGTTGAGGGAGCGCTCATGGGCCTCGTCCATGATGATGGCGCTGTAGTGATCCAGGTCGGCTTCCCGGAGGGACTCCCGGAGGAGGATCCCGTCAGTCATGTATTTGATCAAGGTGTTTTCTGAAGTGCAGTCTTCAAAGCGGATGGCGTAACCCACCTGGAGGTCCAAGAAACAGCTCAGAAATTCCAACAAGCAGCTCAGCAAGATGAACCCATGCCAGGTGCAGACCTCAGCAAAGCGCACCCTTCAGCACAAACGGGTAGAAGCCATCAGGGAACAACATGGCTCAGCTCTCACACCCACTCACCTCCTCGCCAAGGTTTCCCCCCATCTCTTCGCTGACCCTCTTGGCCACTGACATGGCAGCCACACGCCGGGGCTGGGTGCACCCAATCATCCCATAGTCCGTGTAACCATCTTCGTGCAAGTACTGGGTCAGCTGAGTGGTCTTACCACTCCCTGTCTCCCCAACCACGATCACGATGCTATTGTCTCTACAAGGAAGAACAGGTGAAGGGCTAGTGAGCTCGAGCGAGAGGCGGCTGCCTGCTGCTGTCCCTGCGTCTAGCTAGCCAAGGAGCCCCTGCTCAGAGAGAAGGATTTCACTGGGGAAACAGCCTCTTACTGAAATATCACCCAAATGTCTGAATTCAGTGAGGTCGAAACAGCTGAGCTAAAACAAAATGACACCAGCTCGCTGCTCTATGTAGCGTAGCCCAGGGCAACCGAGTCAGAGAGGAAAACACATTTCCCTTCTCTATCAGGCACAACATACAAAAGAAACAGAGCGCCCTCGTCAACACAGGTGACCACACAGAGCCGATTCACCACCGGACTCCTGGGCCCCGGGGAAGAGACCTGATAATAGTGAGTAGCTCCTGCTGCACCGCGAAGATCGGCAGATACTGCCTCTGCTCCAGGATCGACTTCTTCTTTGCAAACTCGCTGCTGGCTTCGCTCTTTTTCTTCATGTGGTCGGCAAACTTCTGCTCCGTCCTGGGAACACATGGCAGCCTAAGCACCCTGCACGGTCTCTCACCTGTCCTTTCTGACTAGCTTCCTGCCCTTCTTCCTACATCCAGGAACAAAAGAGCTCTGACAAGAAACAATAAATCTTGAAGACACCAAAGTAACAGGGCACTCAGATTCTCTCAGCCTAAGGACTGGCACTGCCGGGTGAGAATCCATCATCCGCAACACACTCGACACCCCAGGGTCAAACAGAGCTGAATGTCAGCCAGAGGAGGTACCAATTACTCAGAGGGCAAATCCTCTGCTCTAAGTAGAGTCTGACCAGAAGAGCTACATCAATCACTTTGCAGGAAACACCCTCAGGTAATTCCGCACAACACTGAGGGCCAAATGGCCATGCAGGTCTCCTGAGCTCTGGCTGCAGGTACCCGGTGCATGTGTGCCTTCCTCCCTGCTCATGGCAGGCCCTGCGGCACAGTGTAAGGCTTTACTGTCCATGAGACCAGGCCCACTACATCTTTACCGGCAAACTCCTCTGACGGCACTCAGCATCGGATATGTGCGCATGTCCCCAGACTCAGAAGCACTGCGTAATTTTCCCGAGATGGCACAGTGACACGGTAATAGCTCAGGGTTAACGTCAGCCCACATCCCTCCCCATGCACCTGTCAACCTTCCTAGTTCTATTTAGACCTGGCTTCTCGTGGTCACCTATCAACACCTAAGGGATTAAATTAACTAGACTAACAAGGGCTGACCAACAGTGCTGACTTCTCACTGGGGACAGGAGTATAGACAACTATAAGCTCAGGTGACAGTTCAGTAGGACCAGAAAACATTCAAAGGATGAGAATCACAAGGGACATTTAAGACCAGTCACCTGTCGATGGGGAAATCCCAATAAGCAGTTACCCAACACCTGCTTAAATCTCTCTAGAAACGGAAACAGCACCGCTTGGTAAGATAGATAACCCTTTCTATTTTGCAGCTGCTCTTTAAAAGTAGTTCTCCCTTACTGAAGGGAACTGAAATCTAAGGGTGCAAAACCACCTTCCCGCACTGAACACTTGAAAGGCTAAGAGCCCAGGCTCTGAAATGAGACTGTCTGGGCTGATCCCAACTCACAGCCCAGGCTACCCCTCCTCGTAACACTGCCAGACAGAGGAGCTCCGCTGGTAGTGGCAGGGGTGGCAGCAAGAATGCTACCCAGGAGATGTTGAAGATCACAGCAGGGAAGATGGGGCCAGACAAGACCAGAAGATTCAAAGTGACAACAGTTTCTGATGCACAAACCCACAAGCCTCTGGGTTCCACAGCACAGGTGCCCACCTGTAGTCCACTTTCCCGTCTTCAGTCAGACCTTTATCTGGCTCCTCCTCTTTTTTGACACCCATTATGTCTCCCAGTTTGGTCCCAGCCAGTTCCCAGTGTTTGTGCTGAGCCTGAAAAACACCAGAAAGTGAGCCATCGCCATCCTGCGTTGTGACTGCAGACAATGGGTGCCAGCGGCTGTCTGGCAGGTGTAAATCCCCACGAGGTACCAGCGGCACGGAGTCTCCCATCCCAAGCCTCAAGGACCAGCCCCCAAACACTAGGCCCTGTGGTCCTCGTAACTAAGGACCTCATTGAGGATTGCAGCGCCCTTCTCCTGCGGCTGGTTCTTGCTCCCATGTGCCCTCTCACTTCAACAGAAATCTCCCGTGAGGTTTAAGGAGATTTTTAAAAAGAAGAGAAAAGAAACACACGCGCAGTCTTCCCAGGACCACTGACGAGAAACCCACCTTTTTGCGCTCCTTCTGCTCCCTGTGCTTCCGCACTGTCTGGCTGCCTTTTCGGGCAATAATGGCCAGGTCAGAAGTGGCGTCTTTGACAGGAATCACAGGCTCAGGCTGCAGAAACGGAAGATAAAGAAAGTCCCCGCCGATGACTCCTCAACAGGACCATCCATTTCATGACGGCTCTCGTGCATGAAAGGGCTCCTCCCCACACCTCTGCCCTCTTAACGTCTTTCTGCGCCTTCTCTCTGGTCACAGAGGACGCTCACCTGCTTAGTGAAGACGATGCGCCCATCCAGAAAGGGAGGCACCAGGTTGTGCACCATCAGATGCACCTTGGCCGCGTTATCCTCTTCAAAGTCCTCGTCCACCTCTAGCCGGTGGACCACCCCGCTGGTGAGCATGCGGTTAGTCTCCCAGCGCTCGTTATCCTGTGAGGACACAGTGGAGGCGGCACTCAGACTGCAATCAAAAGGTTGTCCTGAAAGCCCACACCTCAGATCCTGACAGAAGGGCTACAGGTGGCTGCAGAGGTCACAGGCCTTTTGAGCCTGCAGCCCCTCAGACAAAAGTGTTGCCGATCCCAAATCGACTGCAGCACTTTGTTCTAAGACACAGCACCTTACGACCAAGTCTGAACCTCTAGGTGGACACGTGAATGGAGACCCATTGTATCAGTTCCCATCCATAGCACCCCTCAAGGAAGGACTGCGTGAGCTGGGGTTTCCTTAAACTACTGCAAGGTTTGACACCCAGAGGAGTATCTGGGTCTGGTTCTCTCAGCAATGAGAGACCAGTTGTGCTGTCATCACGTGGACGTGGCCTGTGGCTCCTCCATATGCCCCCAATGCCAGCTCTGATTCTGGCCCTACCATTGTGAGCGGCCTTACCTCATTGATCTGTCTCCGCTGAGCCGAAATGCGCTTCTGCTTCTGTTTATGCAGGTGCTGCTCCCGCCGCTGCACATAGTCCTCAGAAGAGTAGGCCAGGGGGTTGTGGAACTCGTCGTAGCCCTCGTCCATCATGTACCAATCCCGGTCAGCTTGCTGCACAAGACAAGGCAATGAGAACGGGCCAGATCAGGCTGGGTGTGAGACAGAGCCAGAGCAGGAGGAGGTACCTGCTAAGAAGTCATTAGTATGAGGACCAGCAGTTAGTGTAATGACTATGTCGCTGGACTCCCACATAGTCGACTGCAGTTTGAGTCCCGGACCCGGTGGTTTAAACTCACGCCAGGTGCGTGTGCGTGTGTGCCCAAGATCCCGAGAGGAGAATGGAGAAGAAAGGATTGCGGCGTGGTCATCCACCCTGGGGGGTGATTTATCACTTTCTGTCTCTCTGTCTCTCTCTGTCTGTCTGGTGAGCGCACACGCCCTATAGCAAAAACCTCTCCAAAAAAAAAAAGAAGTCACTAGTATTTTGGAGCAACCCTCATGAGAGGGGCAGAGTGGCAGAGCCACCAGGAGGAGATCCACCGTGTGAGGCTTGATGCAGGATTTTATATGGCAGCCCATCATGGCAGCAGTTCTTACATTCACCACACGGTGGCACCAACACATAACGAGGAAGTGAGGTCAGCCCTTGTGCACCAAAGGGACGTCTCCGGGCGCAGCCCATGCCTCTGCAGAGACTCCAGGTCTTAGAGACTGAACAGGGTTCAGGGGCCCTGAGACTGACAAGATGAGAGTTAACCACTTCATCAGAGGCCAGCCCCACCAGAGGGTCCCTGGTGGCCATTGTGCCCTCACATCTTCCACCCACTCACTCACGATGGTCACCACCCCCTATCAGCCCCTCAAGCTGCAGCGTTTACCCTCTGGTCATCTTCCCACTGCTGCCGCTCCTCTTCTGTGTCAAATGAGATTCCTTCTTCACCGCCCTCACGCCTTCCTGAAGGAGACGGGTCAGAGGTCAATCCAAATGCCCCAGCTGATCCCCTGTGGTCACCAGACCCATGAAGCCACATCACTCTAGAAGTGCTGCTTCCATCGGCCTCACTAGGATGGGTGCTCTTGCTCTTCTGCATCCCACCCCCTCTTTGGAGACCTACCTCGGCCCCTGGACAGCCGTGGGGTGGACCCCAGGTGTCTTCGGTCGTCGGCCCACTCATTGTATTTGTAGGAGGGGGTTGGCAGAGGTGTGTCGTCTGAGTACTTGCTCCTCACAGATCTGGGAAACCATGGAAACAGCATCATGAAATACTCAATAAGCTGGGCCACTTCTCAACCACCAGATTCCTTTGCCACCACCCAGAGGCGCTGTGCTGTTCCCACCCAGAACATCACCTATCTCGATCGCGAGTGGACGGCCGATGGCTCCGCTCGGAATCCCGAGAGGAAGGTGTTGGGGAGGGCGATTCCCACTGTGAGCGCCTTGAGGAGCCATAGCCACTGTCCTCTTCCTCCCAGGTAGACCTCGAAGGGGTGGCTGCGTCTGGGGCCACAAGAGACACATCACACAAAGTATCTAACTTAACTAAGACATGGCTGTAGAATCGCTGGCCAAAATTCGATTTCTCAGATTCACTTATACTGTTTATGAACTTTGCACCTATTTGTAATGACCAAGATAGTTTTGATACTTTTTTAAAATATCTGATTTTTAATGGTCCAGTTTTCATCCCATGTTTACAATATTTTAAGGAATATTCCATTTATCTCTGCAAATACACCTCTCGTAAATATAAACAATTCTTTTTAATAATCCTCCTTCTGCCCTCAGCTCATTCTTCCTGCTACTTAGAAAACCACCCATTCAATAAACCAGCCTATCACCTTAAAGGAAATGCATTTTAACACACAGGTACAGGGCTGTGCCCACCTGACCAAGAACCAAGTTTACCAAAGGTTTATGTAGAATCGGGAATTCTGGCTCACTGCCTCAGCAAACCCACTGAGGATGAGAGTCACTCACTCTGCCTTTGATACATTTGACCCCTCACAAGCCACCACAGAACACAGCAAAGTCTACCTTTAGGCCGATGGCGTGGGCTCTCTGGCTCATTTCTTCTGCTGCTGCGCTCTGACCCTCCATCTCGCTCCGATCTGCTGCTGTGCCTACTTCTATCCCACTCGTCTGTGAAGAGTCACAAGCAGAACTTAAAATTATGTGCCCTGTCCTAACATACACCCAGCTTCACCCTAGAGAAAGGCCCAGCCTTCCCACTCACTCACAGGTGCGACCTGCCCTCCTCCTGACACTCACATGTCCCCAGTCTCTCAAGGGGAAACAAGTTACTAGCTAGAATGTTTCAAACTCATAATAACAGTTATTTTCCTGCAAGAATTCAAAAAAAAATAACCACAAGTCTACAATGAATAGTTTTTTAACAGTTACAGGCCTATAAGCTATAACACCTAAACTCTGAGCAAAGCCAGCACTGGACTTCATGTCTAGCTTTGCTCCACAGCACCATCCTTTCTCTATCGCCAATGCTACTGGAAACTCCGCTTTCTCATACATAACATTGCCTTTATCACCAATTTTCATAATAAAATGAGGACCACACGCTCTAGCAAAGCAGCTAGGTTACTAGCAACAGCTCTGTTGGTTTTTTTTTTTAGTTTTTGTCAGAGAGAGGGAAAGTGAGAAATCACCTCGGTTGGGGGGCGAGGGTAGAATGACCATGCTGTAATTCCTTCTCTTCCATTCCCTTTTCAGGATTTTGGGAATGCACGTGCACAGGCCTGATTTTCAGGCCACCAGGTCTAGGACTCAAACTGTGGTCAGCCATGTAGGGGTCCAAAGCCTTAGCCACCATGCCACCTGCTGGCCCCAACAGTTCTTTTCTTAAACTGCCTGCTATTCCCAGTCCCAATAGGGTCAAAACCAACCAGGCTGACATCGTGCAAATGGGGCTCCCCAATTAATGGCCATTATAGAAACACCTGCAACAGGAAAAAGGCTGCCATGTTTACTTGAATGCTAACAGGCACCAGGAACCATGCCAGGCAGTTTACCTCTGTCCCTCTTGCGGTCACAGTCTCGATCCCGTGATTTCTCCTTATTCCGATCCTTTTCTTCCCTGGACGAGGCATAGACACCATGTTCCCGCCGCTCCCGCTCTCTCTGCCGACTGCGTTCCCAGAACTCTTCACTCACACCACCAGGATGGGATGGAGTCTCTACCCGAGCAGATCGATAATGTCTGAAACAGGGAGGGCAACAGTTAAGGGCCTCCATAGGAGAAAACCTGGCCCCAAACCTTTGGCTGTGCCAAACAAGCCTTTTCTCCTTTATCTCCCTGGTACTGCAAGCTTACATATGGCAACAACTCAAGGCATTTATAACCACTATCATCTATTCATTAGCTGCCTTTGAATTTTCTCCATAAATTTGAAGAAAATACCGATTTGTACTTACCCTCGATATTAAAGAACCTTAATAAGATCATAAAGCTCTAAATGTCAAACACAATACTAAGAGAAAAATCTGGGGTGTTGGCGTCACCAGATGGCATGGCAATTATGTCGCTGGACTCCCACATGACCTACCGTGATTCAAGTTCCAGACCTGGTGGCTTGAAAATCATGACCACTGAGTGTGCATGCTTGCCCAAGATCCCAGGAGGAGAATGGAGGGAAAAGGATTGTAGCATGGCCACCACCCCCGCCCCCAATGGTGATTTCTCACTTTCCCTCTCAATGTCAAAGCCTCTGTCTCTCCCTGGCAAGCGTATACCCTAAGACAAAACCTCTACCGAAAAAAAAAAAAAGGATGTTATTTTCTGGCCTCCTTTGCATTCCCTTTGGGCCTACTGATTCTGAGGTCTTTACCTGTCTTTTCGGCTACTTCGACCGGCCTGGTCATTATCTTCCTCTTCAGTGTCCTTCTGGTCATCCTTGCTTTCTTCCCAATCCTTGTAGGAAGAGATTCTGGACTTCTTCTTGTCCTCACCATCATCCTTCTCCTCTCGCTCTCTCCGTTTCTGGGAAGCCAGCAAGTCTAGTCCCAGCAATGAAGGGCGGGGAGCAGGGGCCTTGAAAACATGCTGCTCACTGGCTGCACTTTTGGTCTTGCAAATAAGACCGCCAACTTGAGAGTCCAAATCAGTGCCTTCCAATCGATGGATCGAGGGATCCTCGCTGGTGTCTTCCATCAGATGCTCTGGGATTGCTCTGGAAGAAAGGCAAACCATTTGGTACTAGTCATGTAAAGAAAGACAAGAAGGGAGAAGGCCTGGCTCTTATCTCTCAGAACAACTGCAACCATGGGGTGGTTAATCCTCCCCACAAGACCAGGACTTCTTTTGCTACCCCTCACCAAGACCTTTCCATCAAGTCACTGACAATCTCAAATACTTTTCCATTCCCGCCCCTACGGACACTGAAATAGATACACAAAAGCACACCAACATCCAAGAGGGTAATCATCTAGGCAAGAACAGGCCTCACCAAGGGACAGTAAGTATAGTATCTATAATTGGAATACAAGTTAAAGATCACGCAAGTTGAGTCAGAAACCTCAGTCAGAAACGATATTCTTGGGGTCAGCCCTGGAGCCTAGTGTCCTAGTGCTGAGGAAGTCCTATGAGACATGGCTGACCAAAGTTGGAATCCTGGCCCAGGTGGAAAAAACATGCCAGGCACACATGTGTGCATGCCTAAAATTCCAACAAGATGGAGAAATGGAGAAGTGTTGTCGCGTGACCATGCCCATGGGAGGGGGAAGGGTGCTTACTTCCTCTCTCTGTCTCCCTCTCTGGTGAGGGCATCCACCCTCTGGAAATTAAAAAAGAAAAGGAAACAAAGTTCTTGCCATTTTCTATCTATAGAATGCTAAGCTTAATCTTTGGTTAGCCATAACGCTACATCTACAAAATGGAAATTGTTTTTGCGTTATCTAATCCATGGATTTACTGTGAGATTCAAACAAGAAAGTGGAAGTACTCTATGGCCACAAAGAGTTAAAGAAGCATAATTCTTTATTATTTTATCGCTATGCTCTATGTACAGGTAAATCCCTCAAAAATGCTGTACATGTGTTCTACCTTTCTCTCCCTTTAATTCATATACTCAGTATAAGGCTACTATTCATGTCATCCGTACTTCATGAACTTTTGGGGGACCAGTTGTGTTTTGTAGAAAAGCCATTACCTGGGACCAGCAGTTAGCGTAATGGCTATGTCGCTAGACTCCCACGTAGTTGACCGCGGTTCGCGTCCCGGACCCGGTGGCTTAAAACTCACACCGGGCACGTGTGCGTGCGTGCCCAAGATCCCGAGAGGAGAATGGAGGAGAAGGGATTGTGGCGTGGCCATCCCCCCTGGGGGGTGATTTCTCACTTTCTGTCTCTCTGTCTCTCTCTGTCTGGCGAGCACACACGCTCTACAGCAAAAACCTCTCAAAAAAAAAAAAAAGAAAGAAAAGAAAAGCCATTACCTGACAGCAGTTAAAATCAGTTTAGTAACAATCCATTTAGGAAATGGTATCATTAAAATGTATTTAAGTGACTATAAGACTTCTTGGTGCTCAGCTTGTAACAAACTCCTCTTCACCTCCCACTTACAGAAGACCCACTTATAAACTCATCTATTCTGGATGGTCTAGATAATTCACTTCATTTTAACTTACTAAAACCAAGGAACTATCCAGGGATGAGATACCACCAGAATCCCGATTTTTTTGCTAGATTCTAACTAACATGCCCAGTGCCATAGAGGAATATTTCCAAACACTGGCCACATACTATGGATGCAGAAACAAGAGTTACATTTTGAAATGCCACCAAGCAGAACAGAAAAGAGAAACCTGAATATTGGTGACATGTGAAGACACCCAGACAGGAAGGCAAAGATATAAAGTCTCTGCTCAGCAGTTGCCTGAACTAAAAAATAGATCCCTAAAATGCCATTTCATACAGGTGAGAGGGAATCTTGTATGTCTTGTCGCCTGCTGTAGCCCAGTGTCCAGCAGAATAAATATCTGATGAATAAATAAGTGAATGAATTTAAACTTACTAAGGGCAACATTTCCAGAGACAACAAGGGAAGATAACACATCAAGGGAAGATATCATAGACTTACCTTGTTGCTGAGAATAAGAAGCAGCTCAAGACTCTGGAGCACAAATGGTAAGTAAGCACAGGGGTACAGAGAAGAAAGAACCCGGATTTGCTCGTTCAACAATTATTCAGTGAGTTGCTCCCTGGGTAAGTCGGTGCTTGCAGCAATAGAGACAGAATAAAGAATAAAATGGAAAAAAAAAAATCTCCAACCAACTGGAGCAGACACTCTAGTAGGAGATCGCCCACCAGACAGCCTGGTAGACATACCACTATGATCCCGAGAGAAGAAGAAAACATCAGAAGCCCTCAGTGAGGCCACTCCAGCCAGCAAGATCTAACCAGAGCATGCAGAAAGGCCAGGGCAGGCAGAAAGGGCGTAGGATCTCTGAAGAAAGTAAGGCAAGTTAGCTGACAGCGACGAGAGAACTTCCCAAACCTTCCCTGCTTCCCTGGGGCAGGCAAACGATATCCACCTCCTGGGAGCTGCCATGATTGGCGAAGGGCAGGTCAGAAAGGAAGAAGGGATACTCACCTCACCACGCGCGACTCTTGAGACCCTTCTGTCCGGGCCCTGATTCCCCACCCCCGCCACTGCAGGTTCAGACAGCCTCAAAGAGCCAAACTCCGAACCTTGAAAGCGGCCATTGTTGTCCCATAATACTTTGCGCGGCCCCCTCTAGCCGTTCAAAAATACCATCGAGAGCAGCGCGGAAAACGCCATCTTCAGGATCCGAGTGTGAGGCCCAGCGCGACCAGGTTCTGAAGGCTAGAGTGTCCTCTTCTGGGGCTCTCGTCAGAGGCACTTCCGAGTCTCCTTGCAGCCAATCACGCTTAGCCTAAAAGGCGAGACTCCGCCTCCAGCCTAGGAGCGGGAGAGGAGGAAGGAAAGAAGTCGACCGTGCGTAATGAGGGAGGAAGTGACGTTGTGCTTCCGGTTGGACCCGGACCAAGTGAGTAGTGACCGGAGCCGTTTGTTTATTGGGCTGAGCGTGAGCGGCTGGCGACCACGCGTTGGTTTTCTGCGCCTGTGCTCGTTGCTTTTCGTCTCCTAACTCCAAGTGTTGCTAGGCAACAGCCCTCGGGGAAACTTTGAACCGAGACTGCCGCCTCCTCGGAGCTGAAGAAAGGAGCCGCCGCGTCTCGAGTCTTCCGAGAGAGGCCGGGGTTGCGAGCCCTGAGGTGGAAGGAAGGGAGATGACAGGACCAGTGGAGTGAGTACCTCGTTCCTCGCGGGCTGGGCCGGGGTGGCAGAGCCGCAGGCATCTTTAAAAACACGATCCCCTTTCCGGGCGTCCCGGTGGGAATAAAAGTCACCCGGCCGTTCTCACGCGGATACCCGCTGAAGAGGCTTGGAGTGAACATGTATACATAGGCCGTATAATTAGGTTTTGTACAAACGTGCTGTCAAACTTCATACACTATTATAACGGTTTCCTTTCAGGAGTTTTAGAAACACTTTAGGACTGTAACCAGTCCCT
Source organism: Tupaia belangeri chinensis (assembly GCF_000334495.1). Lineage (NCBI taxonomy): Eukaryota > Metazoa > Chordata > Mammalia > Scandentia > Tupaiidae > Tupaia > Tupaia belangeri. The sequence goes on along the minus strand of NW_006159850.1, from coordinate 15,622,424 downwards.
ACTGACGGCCGTTTAGGTGGCTTCCAAGTTTTCACCGTTAGAAATGCGATGAGTGTATCCTTTGTTCATAAATCTTTGTGCGCGTGGCTAATTATTTACTAAATTCTCAGAAATGGGACTTTTGGTCAAAGACGAAAAGACTTACTTCTGAAAGGTTTTGTCTTTACATTCTAGGAGGGACTATGAAAACCTGCCACATCATTCATACTCTTGCCATCGTTGTGCACTCCTGTCTTGTTTAATTATTGCCAACTTAATGCTTTTTTTGGGGGGTGGGGGCGAGGCTTTTGCTATAGGCCGTGTGTGCTTGCCAGAGAGACAAAGCGAGAAATCCCCCCCCACCCCATGGCCACGCCGCAATCTCGTCTCCATTTTCCTCTTGGGATCTTGGGCACCCACGCACACGCGCGGGGCTACCAGGTCCGGGACTCGAACCACAGTTGACTACATGGGAGTCCAACAACGCAGCCATTATGCCAACTGTTGGTCCCATCTTAATGCATTTTTTAAACATAATCTTTTATTATAATTTGCTTTGCTTTGCTTTGCTTACCGGCACAGCTTAACTTTCCGGTATATTTACTGTCCATTTGTACCTCTTCTTTGGTAAAATCTGTTTGTGCTGGACATTTTTTTAGCGGTGGTTTCAGTTTCACTCCCCTCTTTCCAAGATTTGGAATGGTCCTGTTCCTGGCCTTCCTGCAGTTTGTTTTGATGGAATCCCTTCTGTCAGTCAGCATCCAAGTTTCAATTACAATCTGTTGCTGCAATAGTCTTATTTCACACATGAATTTCTGTTAATTTATATCTTTCAATTATAAAAATAAGAGCTTATGATAATACAAGTAACACTGCATTAGAAATGTAGTGACCTGGGCTGTCCCCATAGCACAATGGTTAAAGGGAACCAGATCCTAGATAGCCAACCATGGTTCAAATCCTGACCTCGGCAGCTTGAAAAAACATACTGGGAATGTCTGTGTGCCCAAAAATCCCAGTGTAATTAAGAAAGTGGAGAAGGAATTGTGGCATGACTGTGCCTTATCGGGAGGTGCTTTCTCCCTTTCTCTGTCTCCGGCAAGCACACACAGTGAACGGAAGAAAGAAATGTGATGGCCTAGATTCTAGTCCGTGTTCCTTTTTCTTTCTTTTTTTTTTGGAGAGGTTTTTGCTATAGGGCACGTGCGCTTGCCGGACAGACAGAGACAGACATAGAGACAGAAAGCGAGAAGTCACCCCCCAGAGGGGATGGTCACGCCGCAATCCCTTCTCCTCCATTCTCCTCTCAGGATCCTGGCTATGCACGCACACACGCCCAGCGTGAGTTTTAAGCCACCGGGTCCGGGACACGAACTGCGGTCGACTACGTGGGAGTCCAGCGACATAGCCATTACGCTAACTGCTGGTTCCCTAGTCCATGTTCTTATAGCTAGATGTGTTACTGTAAGCAAATTAGTTTGTAAAATGAGGGGTTTGGATTGGGCTGCCACATAGCCCCCTTTTTTTTTTTTTTTTTTTTTTTAGGTTTTTGCCATAGGGCATGTACACTCACTGGAGAGAGACAGTAAGAGAGAAAGTGAGAAATGACTCCCCAGGGGAGATGACCATACTGCAGTCCCTTCTTCACTTTCTCCCAGGGATTCTGGACATGCACGTGCACACACACACCTGTCTGCCAGGTCTAGGACTTAAACCACAGTCAGCCATGTGGGAGTCCAGTGCCTTAACCACCACACCTGCTGACCCCTACACACACTCTTAATTGATCTGTTTGCCATGTAATAAGGCACACTTACTAGTCTTTAAGGGGACCAGCAGTTGGCGTAACAGCTATGTCGCTGGACTCCTATATAGTCAACCGTGGTTCCAGTCCCGGATCCGGTGGCTTAAACTCATGCTGGGCACATGTGCATACGTGCCCAAGATCCCAAGAGGAGAATGGAGGAGAAGGGATTCCCCGCCCTGGGGGGTGATTTCTCATTTTCTGTCTCTCTGGCGAGCGCACACGCGCTATAGCAAAAACCTCTCAAAAAAAAAAAAAAGAAAGAAAGAAAGAAATCTTTAAGCCAGGATTCATTATGATGGAAAAGTTCATCAACAAAGGACTATTTATGGGCTAACAAGTGGTATAGAGGTTAAGGCAGCTGGAGCCCACTTGGCTGATTGTGTGGTTCAAGTCCTGGACCCACTGACTTGCAAAACATGCTGGGCACATGAATCTGTGTGCCCAAAATCCAGAGATGAGAATAGAGGAGAAGGGATTACAATGTGGCCGTCCCCCCGGGAGGTGATTTCTTTCCCTCTCTCCCCCATTTCCAGTGAGCATACACATGCCCTATAGCCATAAACTAAAGTGAATGAATGCCTATTTAAAAAGAATGGTACATAGATGAAATAGTATGCCACTGTAACAGGAACATGGAAGATTTTGCAGAACACTGATACATAAAATAGGCTGTGTTTTGAGTAAAAGGAGGAGAAAACATAGGGATATATATTCGTGTGCATAACAAAATTCTAAAGATAGTAACAAAACCTGGTGTGGGGAGGTGGAAGGGAATGAGGCTAAAGAGGAAGAACAGGGAAAGGGGAACGTTCTATATTGACATATGCCATGTGAGTACATTACCTACTCTAAATATTAACTTTTTAAAAGTAGGGCTTATGGGGTCCAGCAGGTGGTGTGGTGATTAGGGCACTGGACTCCCCCATAGCTGATTTTGGTTCAAGTCCCGGACCTGGAAGCTTGCTTTCTCATTTTCCCTCTCTCTGTCTCTATCTGATCAAAATAAAAGGTAATAATAATAAAATTAAATAATTCTTTTAAAAATTAAAAACTACAGGACTTATGCGCTATATCTAAATGTTTTTAAGCTTTGCCATTTGATTTCAGAATTGACAGTGAAGATTGATATTTGGATTATTTCAACATGAGCTTCCTGTTGCCCAAGCTAACTAGCAAAAAAGAAGTAGACCAAGCAATAAAAAGTACTGCAGAGAAGGTGTTGGTTCTCCGGTTTGGGAGAGATGAAGATCCTGTCTGTCTGCAGCTAGATGATATTGTAAGTGAATTTTTTAAATAAATGGTTCATTAACAGTATATTTGGGGCCAGTGGGTGGCATGGTGTTTAAGGCACTGGACTCCCACATGGCTAATGCAGTTCAAGTCTCACACCTGGAGGTTTGCTTTCTTACTCTCCCCACTCCTCCCTCCCTCCCTCTCTCTCTCTCTCTGGTAAATTTGAAAAATAATAGTAATAATAAGTAAAACTGAATAATTAATGTTTTTAAAAATCTGTATATTCTCATTTCAACATCCGTGAAGTACATGAGAATTATATAGCTCATAGGTCATTAGCACACTTACAGTAAGGGCTGATCATAGGCCTGCCCTGAGCCAAACCCCCCAAATCTGTGATTATGCCACTTGTGTCCTGGGTGTCCTTCATTAGCATCTGTCAAGGCAGCGAAAGGGGAAATAGTCAACCATGGACTTTACCTTGCTCACTGCTCACAACAGTGGGATAATAGCAGCCCCATTTCCTAGTGGGGACAGTGAATGCGAGGGCAGTCACGTCCTCCCTAAAGGCACAGAACCCCTACATTGCAGAGCTGGTGGTTGTACTTGGTGTCCTCTAGCTTCAAACACTCTTTTCTAGTGTGCTGACTTCAGTATGTGCGTGATGATAACCTTAGGACAGAGTAGATGGATTCTTGTCTTTGTTTATTATTATAGAGGAGACTAACCCAGGGCTAGGACCTCTTCCTACCACTGTTATTGCTGCTGTCTGCTGTGGAAATCAAGTGTAAGAATCCTTGTTACTGTGGTTAAAAATGAGTGTGATGATAGGGCCGGCAGGTGGCATGGTAGTTGAGGAGCTAGACTCCCACATGGCCAACCATGGTTTGAGTCCTGGACCTGGTGGCTTGCTTTCTCATTTTCCCTTTCTCTCTCTTTGGTCAAATTAAAAATAATAATAACAACAAATGGAATTAAACAAATAAATAATTCTTTTTAAAAAATGAGGAGAGAAAGAACCAGAGAATTCTATCTTAGCTGTAGGGAGGAGGAAATACTATAGAGGTCAAGAGAAGAGATTCTGAAGCCAAAGCTACTGAAGTGCAAATCCCACCCCTACTGCTTGCTAGCTGTGTGAAATGGGGCAAGTTATTTTACCTCTCTCTGCCTCAGTTTCCTCATCTATAAAGTGGGTACCCTAATAGCATGTACCTCATCACTTAGGACAATCAACACATAGTGTCAGACAAGTGTTTGCTGTTATCATTTCTGGGAAGAAAAAGATTTTGGAGAATTTCAGTATCTACATTATGTATTTCTGAATTGTTTCATTTTATGTGACCTTAGATTCCTTTTATAAAACTAATCAAAGATAGAAAATATAGTTACAGAAAATAAAGTTGCAACATTTACCCAGGGCCCCATTGTAACCCTGTCAATAGTGATTTAGAGTCTGAATGAAAAGATTACCTGTGTCTCATGTGGAACCCAAATGGACTAGATTTTTAGCCCAAGAATTTTTTTTTTTTTTTTTAATAAAATACTTCACTGGGGACAGCAGGTGGCATAGTGGATAGATCTCACATGGCCAACTATGTGGTTGGAGTCCTGGACCTGGGGGCTTGAAAAACACAATAGGTGCATATCCATAAATGCCCAAAATCCTGAGAGGAGAATGGAGAAAGGATTGCAGCATTGCCATCTTCCCTGGGAGGGGGACAATCCTCACTTACTCTTTCTCTCCATCTCTGTCTCCAGCAAATGTGCACTCCCTATAGCAAAGTTTTTAATTAATTAATTAATTTTTAAAAGACTTTTCTAAATTAAAAAAAGCTTTATTATGGTGAAAAGTTTCACAGAAGAAACATTAACACTTTCTCATATTGTAACCTACCTCTCTCTTGTCATTTGCAGCTTTCTAAGACATCTTCTGATTTAAGTAAAATGGCTGCTATCTACCTGGTAGATGTGGACAAAACTCCAGTGTATACACAGTATTTTGACATCAGCTATATTCCATCTACTGTATTTTTCTTCAATGGGCAGCATATGAAAGTGGATTATGGGTAAGTTAGGTTGACTTGAAGGCATTAGGATCATGAGAGTTTCCTTTAAGCAGTTTCAGTAGCTCATTCATTTGCACATGGTATTAGCTCTGTGGATCTTGTGTTGGTACTGTTCCCACAACGGTGCACTTTGTGATTTTTTTATGCACAACTTTGTCATAAAATAAAAGTGTTTCAGACCCAGGGTGGTGATATGTGCTGCTGAGGCACTGTGTTCTGCAAACCAAGACCACATGGGAGGCCCAGATGGAATTCCTGGTCCAACCTCAGGGCCAAGCACAATGCCCTGCACCTGTAATCTCAGCAACTCGGGAGGCTGAGGCAAGAGGGTCATGAGCTCAAGGCTGGCCTGAGCAACATAGTGAAATATTCCCTTAAAAAAAAAAAAAAAAAAAGGACCAGCAGATGGTGTAATGCCCTATAGCAAAACTCTCTTTTAAAAAAAATTGAATGTTTCTGGTATGATTGGCAATTTTTCATTTCTAAGTATGAAAGAATGGCAGTTTGTGAAGTACTCACCATCCTTAATCTAGAGATTGTGGAACAGCCATTTCTTTTTTTTTTTCTTTTTTTAGAGAGAGAGAATTTTGCTATAGGGCATGTGTACTTGCCAGAAAGATGGGGAATGGCCACACCGTGTCTCTTCTCGTCCATCCCCCTCTCAGGATTTCAGGCATGTACACACGCACCCAGCATGAGTTTAAAGCCACTGGGTTCAGGACATGAAATGCTGTCACCCCTTTTGTGGGAGTCCAGCACCTTTACTGCTGCACCACCTGCTGACCCCAGAACAGCCATATTACCTAAATATAGAACTCAGCAAGTTTCCCAAGAATTTTATTTAAAACAAAATATGGGGCCAGCAGGTGGCATGGTGGTTAAGGCATTCAATTCCCACATGGTTAATCACAACTTCAGTCCTGGACCCATCAATTTGAAAATCACTCCATTCACATGCGCACACATGCCCACAATCCCAAGAGTAAAATGCAAGAGAAGGGATTACAGTTGGCCATCCCTTCTAGGGGGTGATTTCTCACTTTACCTCTCTCCAGCAAGTGCACACACCCTATGACAAAAACCTTAAAAAAGAAAAAAATTAAATGGTGGTTCTTAAACTTTTAGGTCTGATAGCATTTATAAAAGAGGCATTCCTCCAACAAACTAAGATGTGCTTCTCTCTTACCAATTTTCCTATCTTCTACCACTCAGAAAATTTTGAAGTCATTCTTCAGCAAAGCCTGTTAAGAATAAGTCTCACAGGGAACCAGCAGTTAGCGTAATGGCTATGTCGCTGGACTCCCACGTAGTCGACCGCGGTTTGCGTCTCGGACCCAGTGGCTTAAATCTCATGCCGGGCGCGTGTGCGTGCGTGCCCAAGATCCCGAGAGGAGAATGGAGGAGAAGGGATTGCAGCGTGACCATCCGCCCTGGGGGGTGATTTCTCGCTTTCTGTCTCTATGTCTCTGTCTGTCTGGCGAGCGCACGCGCCCTATAGCGAAAACCTCTCCAAAAAAAAAAGAATAAGTCTCACAAAGTGTTCTTTAATACCTCCATCCAGTTAGTACCACAGCACTTAATATCTACTACTGAATGTATTCATAATTCTTAATAGTTGAGCTGTCCACTTGTCTAGATCTGGGTACCTGCTTTGTTATTAACTAAGTGACAGTATCTAAATGTCAGTTGAAAATGTGTTAACTTTCAGTTTTAAAGTGTTTCAAAGGTTATTCCACTGGAACAAAGTTGATAAAAGCATTAATTTGGTACATCTTTTTAGAAGTCAGTTTAGGACACTGTATCAAACACCTCAAAAGTGTTTAAACTTTTTAACCCAATAATTGCATTTCTAGGAATTTAGTATGATGTTATAGATGCATATTTAATGACTTTGAAGGAAACATGTTAGTTGAGGAAAAGCATATCACTGAATAGTTGATATGATATACTTTATTCTGAAAAAAAAATACACATACATATATGCACATGTATACTCACATACAACAAAAGATTGGAAGGACCCTTCATACATGAAAAGGTGACCTCTGGCCTCACTGGTGACTAGTTTTTTTCTAAAAAAAAAAAATCTTTGCAATAAACATACCTGATGTTTGAAATATTTTTATTAAAAAAAAAAATTGAGGGGACCAGCAGTTAGCGTAATGGCTATTGTCGCTGGACTCCCACGTAGTCGACCGCGGTTCGCGTCCTGGACCCGGTGGCTTAAAACACGCCGGGCACCTGTGCGTGCGTGTCCAAGATCCCGAGAGGGAAGAGAGTGCGGCGTGGCCACCCCCCCCTGGGGGGTGTGTTCTCGCGTTCTCTCTCTCTCTCTCTCTCTCTCTCTCTCTCTGTCTGGCAAGTGCATTCGCCCTATAGCAAAAACCTCTCCAAAAAAAAAAAATTTTTTTTTTAACACCTACCACTCAAAAGTATGAGCAGCTAGAATTCAGAGACCTTGTCTATTTAATAGCCTAACCAAAAACAACAAACATACCAGCTATGCTTACTGTACCCCTTAGGGAATTCTACTTGGTACTGATATGAGAGGTAATAGATGTGAAGAATAGGTAGAATCTATTAATAGATTTTGAAATAATAGATTTGAAACAGAATCTATTCACTTAGCAGGGCTTTCATGCTAGTGGCCTATAGTACTGATTTTAGTCATATACCAGGGTGCACATAATCAGAAGAAAAAACAATACTGGGCTTGATAGCTAAAGTTACCTTGACAAGAAGGAAGCAACCGATCTGCTGTTCATTTCGTTTACCCTGGACGTCTTCAGCAAGTAATTATAAAATTCTGAGAGCAGCTGTTTTTCTTCTATGCTATCTAGATCTCCAGATCACACCAAGTTTGTGGGAAGTTTCAAAACCAAACAAGACTTCATAGATTTGATTGAAGTGATCTATCGAGGAGCAATGAGGGGGAAACTTATTGTCCAAAGTCCTATTGATCCCAAGAATGTTCCCAAATATGACCTTCTCTATCAAGACATTTAGCACAGTCACTGCTACTAAAGATGAAGAGCAAGCACATCTCGGAACAGTACAGGAGTGCAGCTCTGCTGTTTTCTGGAGTCTTTCAAAAACATGTTCCATGTCTCAATGGAAGAGATTGGAGTTGTGTGGAAAATGTCCGGCCCATGAGTAGGAGACCAGGCTGGTACTCATCTGATCTGTGCTGCTCAGGTATCTACTCTGCAACCTCAGAGTAGTCAAATCCAGTTTCCCAGGATGATTTTTTTTTTTTACTTCTCTTTACAGCGTGCTTTCCTATATCCCTTAAGATAACACAGAATCCTCCTAAACATTGGCTAACACAATTTGATTTAACCATTTTTATTTGTGGATGTGCGTACACGCTCACACACACACACACACACACCCTCGCCCATTCTTCCACACATATCCCTCATGCTCGCCTATCTCTAGTCCTTACTGTCCAGTTTCTCTTGGGATAATCAACTTTCTACAGGTAGCAGGCAGATTTGTTTTTTTTTTTAGAGACTTTCTGACTCAGGCTTTTTTTTTTTGGAGAGATTTTCACTGTAGGGCGCGTGCGCTCGCCAGACAGACAGAGAGAGACAGAGACAGAAAGCGAGAAATCACCCCCCAGGGGGGATGGTCACGCCGCAATCCCTTCTCCTCCATACTCCTCTCGGGATCTTGGGCACGCACGCACACGCGCCCGGCGTGAGTTTTAAGCCACCGGGTCCAGGACACGAACCGCGGTCGACTACGTGGGAATCCAGCGACATAGCCATTACGCTAACTGCTGGTTCCCCCTGACTCAGGCTTTTAAAACATTATCCTGATTGACTTTTTGCCTTTTTTGGGGGGGGGAGGGTGTTTCCGCTATAGGGCGCGTGTGCTCACCGGACAGACAGACATAGAGACAGAAAACGAGAAATCACCTCCCAGGGGGGATGGTCACGCCACAATCCTTTCTCCTCCATTCTCCTCTCGGGATCTTGGGCACGCACGCACACGCGCCCGGCGTGAGTTTTAAGCCACCGGGTCCAGGACACGAACCGCGGTCGACTACGTGGGAATCCAGCGACATAGCCATTGCGCTAACTGCTGGTTCCCCTGGTTGACTTTTAAACTAGCTTTTATGTTATTACCCCAAGAAATGAAAATTTGCACCCTTCACTAATCAGCACTCAATTTGAGCTAAATGAAGAATTAACTACCTTCAGTAAGTAGGAGCAGATCTTTTCCAGAAATTGCAGCCTCTTCCTGTGGCAGAAAATTGTATTTCACAGGCTCAAGACTGAAAGATGCCAGAACTGAAAGATGCCAGCCAGTTGACAGAAATACAACTTTCATGGGATTTGCCTGTTTGGGGCAGATCTTTTCCAGAAATTGCTGCCTCTTCCTGTGGCAGAAAATTGTATTTCACAGGCTCAAGACTGAAAGATGCCAGAACTGGTATCAGTTGACAGAAATACAACTTTCATGGGATTTGCCTGTTTTAATAACTCTATGAAGAATTCTTCCTGTTCCAAGGTCTTGTGGGCAAGTTACTGCTCCTCTCAAAACTCCCTGGTAGCTATTTGCATTGACTTCCTAGAACAAGAGCGGATGCTGAGCTGGAATGCAGCGAACCTGCTTGGCAGCCAGTGAGCTTCTTGCCAACAGAAGCCTGTTCTGTTCAGGGCAGCACTGTCACTGCAGCTCTGATCCCCTCCAGTGGTCATTTCCTTTCCAAGCCTCCTATAGGGAAAGGTGACCATTGGACTTGGTTCTGGATAATGGAACCTAGAGGGACAGCTGTGGAATACTTTTTGTGTTCTTTGCTGCTAGAAGAGGAAAGCTGCTCCAGAAATAAGACCAAACAGAACACTTCCACCACCACCTTTGTCTTCTCCTCTCCCTCACTTTCTGATTTTGAATCATGATGCATGGGAGCTCCAGGAGCCATCTTGAAACTACGAGGTAACCAGCATCAAGATGAAACATCAGTATGCTGAGGACAATAAAAGCAGCCTGATTTCTGACGCCATTGAGCTGTTGAGTGAACTCTAGACCTGCCTCCATCCAGACTTCTATGAAAGAATAAAACTTCTTTATTGCCTAAGTCACTGTCAGTCTGTTTTTCTATTCTTCACAGGCTAAGTCACATAGTGCATGATGTGTGGTAAATGCTCACATACCAGCAAGAACTCAGAACCTGCATCCATAAAATTCTCATATTGTCTTTCCTCCCGAGGGCTTTAGGAATTCTTCCCCTGAAATCCTGATTTATATTTTTGATCCTTTCTTACTTGCTTCATGTTCCACAAACATTTATTGAGTACTGTATGCCCCCACCTTGTGCTAGATGCTACATAATACCAATGAACATGCTCAGCTGCACAGTTGGATTCCCAGACCTGGCACCTTGAGAAACACGCTGAGCATGTATGCCCAGAGTCCCAAAAGTGGGGGAAGCTGGAGAAGAGCTTGAGGCATGACCACATTCCATGGGGGTGCTTTCTCATTTTCCCTGTCTGTCTCCGGTGAGTACATGTTCCCCATCGTAAAATTGAGGGGGAAAAACAAAACTACTATGAGGTATTTTTGCAGAAGAGGAAGGACATTTCAGCAGAGGTCACCACTGTAAAGACCCAGGGGCTGGGGACAGCACAGTGTGTTCAGAGAGCAACACCTGGTTCAGTGTTAGTGAAACCCAGCCATTGAGGTCAGGCTAGCAGGAGGTGCCACTGTGGAGAAAGGTAGAGATGAGTAATGGAGAAATAAGGTTCCATCTTACTATTTTCCTTGAGTAGTGACCGGAAGCCAGTTAATACAAAGGGTCTTCCAAAAGTTGGTGGAAAAAGAATTAAATGACAAGTTTATTTTGGTGAAAAAAAAAGTGAAATCCATGCAGTTTTTCATACTATGCATTTTCTGTCAACTTTTTGAAGCTATCTTAGTCACAATTCTTCAAGAAAACTAGGGTAGTTTATTCTTCTAGTAAATTTAGTTCTGACGGTCCCAGAAGAAAAAATGTGTAACTGGCTATACTCTGAGAAGCAAGTTTATAAGTATTTCACTATTTAAGTTTCTGGCTATTGTGTCTTTCACAAGTTCTAGAATACAGGACTGTGTTGGTGATGGTCCACCAGCGCTGACCTGTTGGCATTTATTGATGAGTCTGAGAGTGCCTGTGGAAGACTCCACAGTGAAAGCCAGGTCCTGGTTAGAGATCAGTGACCTAGTGATGTCAGTGGCATTTGTTTAAAAGATTTATATATTTATTTAAATTTGCTGTAGGGCATGTGCACTCACCAGAGAGAAAAAGAGAAAGCAAGCTGCCATATCCAGGACTTGGTCAGCCATGTGAGAATCCAGCACCTTAACCACAGTGCCACCTGCTTGCCCTATCAGTGGCATTTTACGCCATGAGGAGGAAAGGCTATATTTTGGTTTGGGTTTTTTTAATTGACACATAGTAATTGTCTATATTTGAATCCACAAGAACCTTGTGTAAGGATCAAATCAAGGTAATTAATATATTCATCACTACAAGCATTTACCATTAATTTGTGCCGAGAACATTCAAAAGTCTTCTCTTCTTGCTATTTTGAGATACTCAGTAACTGTTAATTGTAGCTACCCTATTGTGCTATAGAACACTAGAACTTAACTCGTCTTATCTAACTTTGATTTCATATTCTTTAACCAACATCTCCCTATCAGTCCCGGTGAACTCTTTATCACTTGTCTATCCCTGTACGATGGATGAAAACACATGAAAGACTTGAGACTAAACAGCACAGAAACGAGTCAAGAACTTTTTATTGGTTGACTCAGCAGTGCAGGCACCCATCAGCTTCAGGCTAGGTCTTACCCCACCCATGCCATCCACTTCTCCCTCTTCTCGGGTAGTGTCTTGCTTTAGAGCAAGGGCTTCCAACCAGCCTCATCTTAGTTACTGGCTATGATGTTTGTAATCCAGTCTATTAGGGAGAGCACCTTCACGTACACACCGTACTCAGCCACAGAACAGCTCTTGTCAAAGCTCAGAATCCCAGCCGCATACCAGGTGTCCAGCTCCTGGTCATGAATGGCAAAGGCACTGCCAGCATCGCCATAGCAGGTGTCCTCCTGATACTTGGTCATGCCAGCACAGAAAGTGTGCTCATTCAGTATGGGCTGTACCCCTACAGGGCTCTTCGGTGTCTTCTTTTCAGGCACTGTGCTGCCTTCGTAATGTTTCACACATTTTTCCTGGTCAGCCACAGGCAGCATGACGTACTTCAGATGGTCAGTAAACCTAAAGTTGGCATTCCGCCCCCAACCAGACACGTATCCCAGGCGCCCCTCCTCTGCATAGTTCTTGGAAGGCAGGCAAATGGGCATCACTGTCTCAGTGATAGGCACTTTCTGTTTGAGTTTGATGAGTCCAATGTCTATGTCAGAGAAGTTGGGGTGGAAAACCACCTTCTCAATCTCCACGAGCTGTGCCTTCCCCACGTAGAGTTTTAAAGTTGGGGCAATGTCTTTTGCTGTCGCGTTCTCTGTGTGATTCAGGAAGAGATTCTTAGCCGTGGTCAGGAGCCATTGTTCATGGATGAGTGTGGCCCCCGTGGTGAGATTATGGCGGGAGATCATCTTTGCCTGCCAGGGAAAGCTGCCTTTGGCAACCAGTGATCCCCCCAGGATCCGCTGCACCTGCTTCACTGGAGTCGTAGGCTTTCCACATACTGTCAAAGAGGGTAAGAAACTCATGAGCAGAAATGTGAAACACTCTCCTGGACTGGGAGAGGGTAAAAGCATCGGTTATGGCTGCTGTTTAGTTTTTCACTGTTCATTTTTTTTTCCAGAGCTAGAAATATTTAAATGTGTTGACCCTACCACCTGCTCACCTCATTTCCAATATAATAATTACAGCTTAAAGGATATTATTATTATTATTAATCCTATGTCACAAAGCACAGTTTTATATTCTGCTTTCCTTACTCAGAAGTGATACTGAAATTTTTAAACCCTGGTTGACGGACTGTATGTACATTTAAATAACTTATCACAACAAAGAAATTTCCAGAATCCCCTGATACCCATTGGAAGGGCCAGGAGATGCAACCATTCATTCTGAGTAAAGAGTGGTCCATGGCAGCATTGGCTGGGTCTCAGATTTGACAGATGTTGTGGTTAATACAAGGGAGCTTGGCAGCAACCCCCACCACCACCACCCATAGCAGTAGAAGGTAGGTCAAGTCCTATTGTTCCAAGCTAAAGAGCCAACCAACAGCTCTTCCTAATAATGAGATCCACCCTTCTGCTTCTAAATACTTCCATGGCTTGAGTTTGTTACGGCCTTCTTTGACTTGTTCTTCTTTGAGCTGACTACCTTTGACCCAGGGCTGTCTAGGCAGACACTCGATACACAGCATCCCCTGATCAGTGCAGCCAGTGGGTTCAATCAGGCCCTTCAGGCCCAAATGAATGAAACCCCTAGTGACCCCAGGGGTCATCACCTGATTGCTCAAGTCTCTGCCTGACCAGGTGCAGTTCACCCCGACCCCCAACTCTGCTCTTGTTGCACAAAGGAAGCCACCAGAGGGCTTTGCCTCTGGGACATTTCCACCTAGATGCTGCCCATGCTCCAAACCCTCACACTCACCTGCTTCACATTCAGGAAGTTTCTCTCCAGTGGCCTTATTTACCCATTGCTTCTCACTGTTTAAGCTGTACACTCCTGAAACAAAAGGAGAGAAATGAGCCAAAAGGGAGATCAAATGTGGACCTGCTGTAGGACGAGACAGTATTTAAAGAGAAGAATTAAAAAGCAAGAAGAGAGAAGGCAAAGGGGGTGAGGAAGGGGAGTATCACTGAGCTGGAGGCCAGGTGCCTCATGAGACAAACTGGTCATGGAAGTCATGGCCAGGCAGTACAGGTCGGGATTGCAGTTGAAATCCCAAGTCTAGGGGCCAGCAGGTGGCGTAGTGGTTAAGGCGCTGGACTTCAACATGGACAGGCATGTTGTCCCGAAACTGGTGGCTTGCTTTCTTACTTTACCACTCTCTCTCTGTCTCTCTCGGTAAGCATGTGCACCCTATAGTGAGTTAAAAAATAATAATGAAAAATAAAATAATGCTTTAAGAAATGTATATTTTTAAAAATCCTGACTGCCTCTTACAGGCAACCTGAATTTTGGCAACTCAACCTCTTTGAGCCACAGTTTTCTCCTCAGAAAAATGAAAGTATTAATAGTATCTCTTTTTTATTCTTTTATTTATTTTTTTTTTTGGAGAGGCTTTTGCTATAGGGCACATGCACTCACCAGACAGACAGAGAGAGACAGAGAGACAGAAAGCAAGAAATCACCCCCCAGGGGGGATGGCCATGCCGCAGTCCCTTCTCCTCCATTCTCTCCTCAGGGTCTTGGGCATGCACACATGCACACGCGCCTGGCGTAAGTTTAAGCCACCGGGTCCGGGACTCGAACCGCAGTCGACTACGTGGGAGTCCAGCGACATAGCCATTACACTAACTGCTGGTCCCAAAATAGTATCTCTTAAGAAGGGTGCACAAGTACTTGGAAAGCAGATAAATACAAAGCGCTAAGAACAGTGCCAGGGGTGTGATACTCACTAGGTAAGGGCTGTCTGTTATCATCGTTTGTTCTTTTACCACATCTCCCTTTTTTATGGTACTAGAGAACATGTAAACTTCAGAGAGAGAAGAGAATGCATCCTCACCCCATGGGGAATGGTCACCCTCCTTTTGGAATTTTGGGCACACAGACACAGGTGTACAGACAGACACACACACACACACACACACACAGAGCATGTTTCTCAAGCCACCGAGTCCAGGACTCAAACTGGGCAGTCAGCCATGTGGGATCCAGCTTCCTGAACCACCAGGCCATGGAGCCAGCCCCACCACATCTTTTGTAGATGCAGATCTCACTCAGATATGCAGGCTACAAGGCATTGGCTTTCTCAACAATAGAGAAAAACTTGAGGCTTAGAAAAATCAGTTTGCCCAGAGAACCACTCACTGGTGACAAAACCCTTATTAGAATCTAAATCTCCTGGCTCCAATAACCCCAGCCCCATTCTTCTTGGAAGTGTCAGAACAGGTGTATAGAGCACAGAGATACTCCTAGGTCTTACCATCTCCCTCCGTGCGTAGTCTATAGAATTTCTTACACTGATAGCGAACCAAGTGCTCCACATAGCCATTTTCAATCTGGGGGGGTTTTGGGCAGCTGTCATCTGCAAAGAAGAGAACAGAAGAGGTAATGTCCAGAAGTTCTTTCCAAGACCCATGAAAAGTCAGATGAGAGGGAGCTGCTATGTACATCAGCCTCCTTCCACCCAAATAGAAGCCAAGGCAAGGGCAGTCCCCTGCCCCCTCATTTCTGGCAGGATCCACGATGGTCATGGTATTGAAAGGTCTGACATTAGCATGAGGATGGGGAAATGGGTCTTTTCAAAAAGAGTGCATATCTGATAGGGTCCTACTGGGACACTAGGGAGATGTGCACCTCCTGCATAACCCAAAGACCAACCTGCAAAATCCGTGACATCATTGCCAGCGTCCACAGAGAAAAGCTGTCCCCAGAGCAGAAGGGTGACAACAGCTCCCAGGGCCCTGCAGAGAGAAGACGGGAACTAATGCAGAGCCGGTCTCTCTGTTCACAGCATGCGTACTCCTCGCCCATTAAGTGACCAGAAAAGGAAAGAAAGATGGAAGTTCTAGGACCAAGTACTGGCCTCCTCACCTATCCACATGCGCATCTTCACAGCTTCCCACACACCCAGCTTTCAGCAAGGTCTGCACTGCTGGACATTCTGCATAAGCTTCAGAGGTGACCTCCCAGATAGGAAGGCACATAGGTAAGTGGGCTGCCACTTCTGGCCATGATCAGGAAACATTAAGTTGGTAATCATTTGTGAGCTCTCCTGTAAAGAGGAAGCTCCCTCTGGCCCCTCTAATGTACGGGGCTACAAAAATACTACTAATAAAATGTAGATAGCTTAAAGATGGCAACTGGCTTATTGTACTATTCTCTCCACTTTTTAAAATTATCCATAATAAAAAGAATTTTAAGTTGCCAGACAATACATATGCTCACCAGAGAGAGAGGAAGAGGGACAAAAACAGTCTTATGGGGAGGGGGGTGTTACACAGCACTTCTCTATCACACCATCTTGTAAGGAGTTGAGGCATGCACACATGTGTGCCTTTGTATTTCTAGCCACCAGAGCCAGGATTCGAACTGCAGTCGGCTATGTGGGATCCAGTTTCCCACATAACCACCAGGGCTGGCCTAGTGATTTTTAAAATATATCATTTAAAACACATGGTGCTTTCTATTATTCTATGATCATTTGTTTTTAGGAAGTGGTAAACCCCAACATGCCAGAAGGTTAACTGGAAGAGAACTGGCTTCCCGAGAGCATGCCTATGGCCAGGGGCATCAGGGCTCAGGCCACACTTGCCAGTTAAAACATCTCACTGACAGATGTCAGCCATTCAGGAGTTTCTTGGTTATGTTACACTTCTAGTCTTATTATTCCAACATTTCAAAAGGTCGTCTTATTTTAACAAAAATAAGTGCCCTAATTGTATCACTCAATTGTCTTTTGTCATACACATTTTTCTTTTCTTTTCTTTTCTTTTTTTTTTTTTTTTGGAGAGGTTTTTTTGCTATAGGGCGCGTGCGCTCGCCAGACAGACAGACATAGAGACAGAAAGCGAGAAATCATCTCCCAGAGGGGATGGCCACGCCGCAATCCCTTCTCCTCCATTCTCCTCTCAGGATCTTGGGCACACACGCACACACGCACACACGCCCAGCGTGAGTTTTAAGCCACCGGGTCCGGGACACGAACCGCAGTCGACTACGTGGGAGTCCGGCAACATAGCCATTACGCTAACTGCTGGTTCCCTCATACACATTTTTTAAAGGGAAAAAATCTGCTAATGTATTCAAAATGCCAGGAATCCTGCCACAGGAGCTGCTAGGCTTCCCTGTGAAGATGAAAACTTTGTAACCTCAAAGAAAACAATGCTCCTTAGAGTAAGTCACCTCCTGGGATAGACTTCACTCTCTGTAACACTGCCTTATAGACGCAGAAAAGGATAGAACTTAACACACCTTTCGTTCATTACACCTTAGTCCATTTGCCCTGTTTCTTTGTTAGTTTCTACACCTTTCCTGTAGGCCTCTTATATAACGATGTAGGCAAAGAAGGACGAAATTTTAAAAAGAGAAAATGGGGAGAGACGGCTTTGTACTCACCTCATCTTTGGTCCTTCTTGCCTCTGGAAGTGCAGTGCTGTGGGGTCACCTGCTGGTCCTTTTATGCCTCCACTATCTCACCCAGCCCCCCTCTTGATTTTGAAATTCCTGTGTCTACACAACTTGTCCTTGTTAAGGTCACTGGCATATTCCAGTAAAGAAAAACCACAAACACTTCTCTTAGTAGCTGAGCTCTTGCTTCATGCTTGATTTTCTCATGGTGTTTTCATAAAACCTGAAGAAACTTGGCAGCTTCATGACTCCATGTACCTGACAGAGTGTTTTTCGAAATCAGCAACTAGGCAGGATATCAATCTGTCTCTTTATGTTGGAGGGTTTTCAACACAAAAAAAGACTTTTATGTGAGTTATTTCAAACCACTTTATAGACATCCCTGCAACCTACCTTAGATGGGGCTCTAAAGCAATATCTTTTTTTCTTTTTTTGAGAGAGGTTTTTGCTATAGGGCGCATGTGCTCACCAAAAATACAGAGAGAGACAGAGAGACAGAAAGCAAGAAATCACCCTCAAGGGGGAATGGCCATTCTGCAATCCCTTCTTCTCCATTCTTATCTTGGGCATTCATACACACAAGCCCGGCATGAGTTTAAGCCACCAGGTCCAAGACTCAAACTGTGGTCAACTACATGGGAGTCCAGCAACAGCCATTATGCCAATTGCTGGCCCCTCAATTGAATTTTAATGGCAAGTCAGTCAATAAAATATTGCTTTACTTGGGACCAGCAGTTAGCGTAATGACTATGTCGCTGGAACTCCCTCATAGTCGACCGCAGTTCACGTCCTGGACCCGAAGGCCTAAAACTCACGCCAGGCGCATGTGCGTACGTGCCCAAGATCCCGAGAGGAGAATGGAGGAGAAGGGATTGTGGCATGGCCATCCCCCATGGGGTATATATATATATATGTATATATATATATATTGCTTTACTCATTAAGAAAAAGGTTAATGGTTCTTAAAGTGTTCAAAAGAATCACTTTGGATATTCAAGGTGGCACTGATATAATAGAAAAATAACTGGAAATAACACAAGTGTCCATCAGTAGAAGAATGGGTAAATTATATGAAAAATTATACAGCCATGAAAAGGAATGAACAATAAAAGAAGTGGATAATTCTACAAACATAATTTTGAAGGAAAACTTCAAGTTGTAGAAAGGTTACATTCAGAATGATACCACTTGTATAGAGCTGAAAAAAAAAAAAACAAGTAGAATATGTTAATGGATTCTTAGCTATGACACCAAAATCACAAGCAATAAAAGTAAAAAATAGATATATTGCCCTTCATCAGTATTAACTTTTGTGCATCAAAGGACAACATCAAAGTTAAGAGAATACAGAACGGGAGGAAATATATTGGCAAATCATGTATCTATTAAAGGTTTAATATGCAGGCCAGCAGATGACATGGAGGTTAAGGCAGCTGATCCTACATGGCCAATTGCACAGTTCAAGTCCCAGACCCAGCAGCTTAAAATACAAGGTATGTGTGTGTACATGCCCAAAATCCTGAGAGAATAGAGGGGAAGGGATTGTGGCATGGCCATCCCCCCACCCCAAGAGTGTGATTTCTCACTTTGTCTAGCTGTCTCTTTCATGAGGCTCATTCACCCTACAGCAGAAATAACTTTAAAAAAAAAAGTTTGTGACCAGCATATGGTGTAATGGCTATGTTGCTGGACTCCCACATAGTCAACAGTTCACTTCCCAGGCCCAGCACCTTAAAACTTACACCAGATGCATGTGTGTGTGCCCAAACTCCCAAAAGGAGAATGGAGGAGAAGGGATTGCAGCATGGCCATTCCCACAGGAGGTGATTTCTTGCTTTCTGTCTCTATCTCCCCAGCGAACACAGGCACCCTATAGCAAGAATCTCTCTTTAAAAAAAAAAAAAGTTTAATATCCAGAATATTTATAAAGATCTCTTACATTAAAATATTTCTTATTTAACCCAATTAAAATATGAGGAAAAGATGTGTCACCAAAGAAGTTAAGTTAATGGCCCAAAAGTACATGAAAAGGTTCTCAACAGGGAAGATGTCAAAAGGGAAACACAGATTAAAACCATGACGATACACCATTTTATACCTACTAGGATGTCTGTAATTTTTAAAAAAGTGATACAAGGGACCAGCACATGGAGTAATGGATATGTCTCTGGACTCCCATGTAGTTGACTGCAGTTCGAGTCCCAGACCTGTTGGCTTAAAACTTATGCTGGGTATGTATGCATGCATGCCCAAGATCCTGAGAGGAGGATGCAAGAGAAAGGATTGCAGTGTGGCCACCCTGCCTCCTCAATCCCATGGGATAAATTCTTGTTTTCTATCTCTCTGTCTCTCTGGTGAGTGCACATGCTCTACAGAAAAATATTTTTCTTAAAAAAAAAAAAAAAAAAAAAAGTAGTAGTGAGGGGCCAGCAGGTGGCATGGTGGTTAAAAACACTGGAATCCCACATGGCTGACCGCAGTTCAAGTCCTGGACCTGATTGCTTGCTTTCTCACTTTCCCTCTTTCTCTCTCTCTCTCACTCTGTCCCTCTCTGGTCAAATTAAAATAAATAAATAAAGTTAAATAAAATAATTTTTTTTAAAAAAAGAGTGATACAAGGGACCAGCAGTTAGCGTAATGGCTATGTCTCTGCACTCCCATGTAGTCGACCATGGTTCGAGTCCTGGACCAGATGGCTTAAACTCATGCCAGGCACGTGTGTGTGCATGCCCATGATCCTGAGAAGAGAATGGAGGAGAAGGTATTGTGGCATGGCCATCCCCCCTGGGGGGTGATTTCTCACTTTCTGTCTCTGTCTCTCTTTCTGGTGAGTGCATGTGCCCTATAGCAAAAAAAAGCCTCTCCAAAAAGAAAAGAAAAGAAAAAACAACAACAACAAAAAACAAACAACAAAAAAAGTGATACAAAACGTTTTGGCAAGGATATGAAGAAATTAGAACTCTCATACATTGCTGGTGGGAATGTGGAAAACAGTTTGTTCCTCAAAACAACTAATATGACCCAGCAATCCTACTTTAGGTATATACTCAAAAGAATTTTAGTCATGGACTAAAAGAAACGTGTACATCAACATTCATTGCAGCATATTCACAGTAGCCAAAAGGTGGAAACCATCTAAGTGTCCATTTATTTAGTTTTTTAAAGAATTGTTTATTCATTATTATTACTTTTAATTTTGATGAGAGAGGGAGGGAAAGTGGGAAAGCAGTCCACCAGGTTCAGAACTCAAACTGTAGTCAGCCATGTGGGAATCCAGCGCTTTAACCACCAGGCCACCTGCCAGTGCCCCCGTTGAGTGTCCTTTAGCAGCTGAAGAGGTAAATAGAATATGGTCTATATACACAATAGATTATCATTCACCTATAAAAAGGAACAAAGTCAATACACGCTAAAAGTGGTTAACCCTCAAAAACACTCAATGAAATATCTATAATAGACAAATTTAGAGACAGAAAGTAGATTAGAGGTTGCCAGGAGCTTGGGGGAGGAAGAATGGGAAGTTATTGCCCAATAGGTACAGAGTTTCTGTTCAGGGTGATGAAAAGTTTTAGAAACAGATAGTAGTGATGGTTGCTCAACATAGCTAATACAAGTGATGCTTCTGAACCATACACTTAAGAGTGGTGAAACTTGCAAATTCTTTTATCTATATTTTATCACATTAAAATTTAAGAAATAAATTAAAACTTATTTTTAATGAAGCCCAAAAAAAGCAAGCAGAACTCGGTAATATATTATATATGAATAGATACCGAAGCCAGCAGGTGGGGTGGTGGTTAAGGCACTGGACTCCCACATGTCTGACCACAGTTAAAGTCCTGGACCTGGCAGCTTGCTTTCTCACTTTCTCTTTCTCTCTCTCCTGGACCTGGTAGCTTGCTTTCCCTGTCTCTCCTCTCCTCTCCTCTCCTCTCTTCTCCTCTCCCCTGTAGCACATTTTTTAAAATAAAAAATAAAAATTATTCCAAAACAAAAAAGGAATAGATACCAAACAAAAACATTTTAAAATCTTTTAGCATAGTAGAAAACACAAAACATAAAATGTTATTAAAAGAAACATTTTACATTTTGTGTTTGCAAGAGGAAAGCAAAAGCAAAAACTACATTGGAAAATATAAATGTAAATAAATTGTTAACAATCCAGCTTTTGGGCTGGGTGGTAGGTTCATGAATGTACATTACATTATTGCGCTTTATCTTTTTAAAAATAGGGGCCACAGGAACCAGCAGTTAGCGTAATGGCTTTGTAACTGGACTCTCATGTAGTCAACCATGGTTCGCGTCCCGGTCCACTGAGCCATGGTTCGCGTCCCGGACCCAGTGGCTTAAAACTCACGCCGGGCACGTGTGCATGCGTGCCCAAGATCCCAAGAGGAGAATGGAGGAGAAGGGATTGCAGCGTGACCATCCCTCTTAGGGGGCGATTTCTTGCTTTCTGTCTCTATGTCTCTCTCTGTCTGTCTGACAAGCACACGCGCCCTATAGTGGAAAATAAAAAAAATCCTCTCCAAAAAAAAAAAATCAACCAGCTATGAATATTCTTGTGCACATCTTTTGATGGATACACACTTTTCTCTTGGGTAAATACATTGTTGGGGCCAGCAGATGGCAAAGTAGTTACATTGCTAGACACCCACATGGCCGACTGTGGTTAGAATCCCAGACCCAATGGCTTGAAAATCATGCCATGGGTGTGTATGTGTCCCCAAGATCTCAAAAGGAGAATGAGAAAGAAGGGCCATCTCCCTGAGTGGCAATTTCTCACTTTCCCTCTCACTGTCTGTCTGTCTCTCTCTCTCAATGTGGGCACATGTGCCCAATAGCAAAAACCTATAAATAAATAAATAAATAAATAGTCAAAAGATAGAAAGATATTTAGCTTTAATAGACTCCACCAGTTTTCCAATATATACCCCCCCACCAGCAATATGCCAGACTTCTTCCTGCTCCATATCTGTGTCAATACTCTAAGTTTAGCCATTCTGTTATATATGTTGCAAAATATAATAATGGCTTTATTTTGCATTTTATCAATATCAGATATTGTAAAGCACTCTTTATATTCTCATTGGTCCATATGGATATCCTCTTTATGAAATGTCTTTTCCCTACCGATTTGTAGCTTTTTAAAATACATATTCTGAAGAATAGTCTTTTGTTGTATAAATGTATCCCAAACATCTTCCATTCTACGCCTTTTCTTTTCACTCTCTTGTGTATTTTGATGAACAGTACAGAAGTTCTTAATTTTTCTAAGTGCTAATTTATCCATTTTTCTTTTCTTTTTCTTTCTTGCTTGCTTTTCTTTCCATGTTTTAAAAATTTTATGGTTAGTACTTCCTGTGTCCTAATAAAGAAATTTTGCTAGGCTGGCTCTGTAGCCTGGTGGTTAAGGCAGAAAGATCCCACACAGGACTCAGGGTTTAAATCCTGGCCGTAGCAGCTTGATAAACATGCTGGACATGAGTGTGTACATGCCCAAAGTCTCAACTGGATGGAAAAATGGAGAAGGAACTGCAACATGTCTGTACCCTGGTAAAGGGTGTTTTATCACTCTTTTTTCTCTCTCTTTCTGGTGAACCACCCACCTTCTGACAAATAAAAACATGTTTTTAATTTAAAAAAGAAAAGAAAAGAAATTGGGACCAGCAGATGACATAAATAGTTACGTCGCTGGACTCCCATGTATTTGACTGCAGTTCAAATCCTGGACCTGGCGGCTTAAACTCAGACCAGACGCATGTATGTGCATGCCCAAAATCCCAAGAGGAGAATGGAAAAGAAGGGATTGTGGCATGGCCACCTTACCAGGGGGTGATTTCTTACTTTCTGTCTCTCTGTCTCTTCAGTGAGCACACACACCCTATAACAAAAATCTCTAAAAGGAAAAGGAAAAAAATGAAATCTAATCTATGCCTATTGGTCATACCAATATTCTCTGTTTTATGCTAGAAGCTTATTGTTTTACTTTTTTAAATTATTTCATTTTGGGACCAGCAGTTGGCATAATGGCTATGTTGCTGGACTCCCACAAAGTCGACCACTGTTTGCGTCCTGGACCCGGTGGCTTAAAACTCACGCCAGGCGCATGTGCGTGTGTGCCCAAGATCCCGGGAGGAGAACGGAGGAGAAGGGACTGTGGCATGGCCATCCCCCCCTGGGGAGTGATTTCTCGCTTTCTGTCTCTCTGTCTCTCTCTGTCTGGCGAGCTCACGCCCCCTATAGCAAAAACCTCTCAAAAAATTATTTCATTTTATTCACTGCCATTTATTTATTTATTTATTTATTTATTTATTTATTTATTTATTTATTTATTTGACCAGAGAGAGACCAAGAGAGAAAAGGAAAGTGAGAAAGCAAGCTGCCAGATTCAGGACTTGAACCACAATCAGCTATGTGGGAGTTAGTTGCCTTAACCGCCATGCCACCTGCTGGCTCCATTATTATTTTACCTTTTAAATATAGGTCTATAATCTATTTGGAATTAAAGTTTGTGTTTGATGTGAGGTGAAAGTTCATTTTTTTCCATACAGATATATAATAATCCAGTATTTGCCAAAATGACTGTCCTTTGTTCCTGAACTTCAGCGATACTGTTATTAAATCAGGTAAGCATATATGAGTATATATTGGTCTCTTTCTGGATTCTGGATTCTGTCCCAAAGTCTATTTGCCTAATCTTGAACCAGTGCCATATTGTGTTAACAACTGGGAATTTTTGGTAAATCTTGCTATCAGGTATTAAATGTTCCAAACTGATTGTTCTTCCTCAAGTTGGTACTGACAATTCTAGGTTCTTTATAGTTCATGTGAATTTTAGAATCAGCTTTCCAATTGTTACAAAATTGCCTACTGAGATTTTGTTTAGGGTTATATTAAATCTCTAGGTGAATTTGGGGAGAATTGACTGAACAGTATTGAGTCCTCTAATCTATGAACATAATTTATTTTATCATTTATTTAGGTTACCTTTCATTTCAATGACTTGTGTATTTTAATATAGATCTCTTATAACCCTTTCATTAGATTTAAATATTTTACTTTATGTTCTCGTAATTCATATCTTTATTTAATGTGCCAAGTGTTATTAGTATAAGAAAGTACAATGGATTTTTGTATATTGATCTTATATCTAGCAACCTTAGTAAATTCACTAATTACATCTAACAGTTTGATCAATGTTCTAAATTTGTCAGCTACAATTATATCCTCTGCAATAAACTTAAATTTTTTTCTTTTCTAATCTATATACCTTTTATTTCTTTTTTTTTTTTCACCTTACTGTACTATCTAGAATTTTCATTACAATGATAATTAAAGTGGGGGTGAACATCCTTTTTTTATTATGAAATTTGGGATAGGAGAAAACATTGAAAATACTTAAGTATAATATGTTACTGGTAGTTTTTTCTTCTTTTTTTTTTCTCTTTAGGTTTTTGCCATAGGGCACACTCACTTGCCAGAGAGAGACAAAGAAAGACAGAGTGAGGGAAAGTGAGAAATACCTACCCCTCAGGAGGGAAGCCACATCACAGTCCTTTCTCCTCCATTGTTATCTTGGGTTTTGGGGTACACACATGCACCTGGCTTGATTTTCAAGCCACTGGGTCTGGGACTTGGAACTGCAGCCAGCTATGTGGAATCCAGCCACCTTAACTTCCATGCCACCTGCTGGTCTCTCACCATTCACTTCTGTTTTTAAGAGAAAGATTTTTGCCATAGGGTGCATGCGCTCACTGAAGAGACAAGGAGACAGAAAGTGGTGGGATGGCCATGCCACAATCCCTTCTCCTCCATCCTTCTCCTGGGGTCTTAGGTGTGGTGGTTAAGGTACTGGACTCCTACATGGCCGACCATGCTTTCTCACTTTCTCTCTCTCTCTCTCTCTCTCTCCTCTCTCTCTCTCTCTCTCTCTCTCTCACACACACACACACACACACACACACACATACACACACACATGCCCTGTAGCAAATTAAAATAATAATAATAAATAAAATTAAATAAATTAATTTAATTTTAAAGAGAGTCAACTAGAGACAAGGCATTTGCTTGGTTAAAGCATTGCTTACCTGGAAGAGATCACAACCTTGCTGCCTAACTACACTAGACAGGCTAAGGGTATCAGTAATAAGTGACTATTGAAGCCAGTTGAGAGACCTGTGTATTAGAGCCAATTGTGGCTCAGTGGCAACACACCTGGACCCACATGGGAAAGTTCTTGGGCTCTTGTCCTGAGACCTCCCTGAGTACACACAGTGCTTGCATATATGCCTACTGAGACTTGAGGCCAGTCATGGGGTGAAGATCCTGCTGGGATGCTGCTTTCCCTCTCTTTCTCTTTCTTTTCATGGAAGAAATAAACTTTCAAAGTGGGGGCAGTAGGAGAAAGAACCTTGTGAATCAGATTACAACTGTGACCAAACAGTGATACCCAACAAAGAGGGATAAGGAAGAACCCTAAGGTCTCCATACCCAAAGCTGAAGGAGCCTCTTTCCAAGCATGAGCCCCCTGTGTAGGCCTTGGGAGCCTGTAAGGAGCAGGCAGAGACCACGTGGCACCTAGGCTGTGGCTGAGGACACATTAGGAAATAGACCAAGGAAACTGCCTGACAAAGCATGTGAGCCACAGAATCCCCTGGGTGCCAGCCAGGTGTGGGCAGGAGTTGAATCACCCACTTACCTTCTGCCCCTTCTAGATCTCTCTAGAAGGAATGGCATTAAAATGGGACTGTGCTTTTGAGCAGTTGTTCCAAGAAGTCAAGGACTTGAATACACTTGTTAAACTTCAAAGTGAATCCCCTTTACACTTCTTTAGCACTGGACTGCTTCCTCTGTTGTGGGGTGTGATCCACCAGATTCTGGCCAGTTACGTTTATTCTTATTTATTTATTTAGAGAGATTTTTGCTATAGGGCACGTGCACTTGCCAGAGAGAGAGCAAGAAATCACCCCCTGGGGAAATGGCCACACCACAGTCCCTTCTCTTCTATTCTTTTCTTGAGATTTTGGGCATGGACTCACATACACCCTGCATGAGTTTTTTAAACTGCTGGGTCCAGGACTTGAATTGCAGTTGACTATGTGAGAGTTCAGCAACATAACCAGTATGCCATCTTCTGGTCCCGTGGCCAGTTAAGTTTATATTTGTCTCTTTGGAGAGACAAGATATGCTGAAAAACTCAGTTTCTTTTAGGTCTCCAGACTCAGGATCTATGCTTTTACTCTGCTGAGGTAGGAAGATGTCACTAGCTCCATTAAGAACTACACGTTCGGGACCAGCAGGTGGCGTGGTGGTTAAAGTGCTGGACACTCCCACATGGCCAACCATGGTTCGTGTCCTGAACTTGGTGGCTTGCTTTCTTACTTTCTCTCTCTCTCTCTTTGGTCAAATTAAAATAAATAAAATTAAAAATAAATAATTAAAAAAAAAAGAACTACATGTTCAATATCCCAAAGAATAAACAAGACTTTTCAAGTAACCAGGGACTGAAATGGTGTGTCCAGGTTACTACTGGAAACAGTGTCTTCCATGTGCTGAGGTAGAAAGGAAACATTCTGGGGACCAGCAGGTGGCACAGTGGTTAAGGCACTACACTCCCTCGTGGCTGACAGAGGTTTGAATTCCAGACCTAGAGGCTTGAAATTCACACAGGCCACATGTATGTGCATGCCCTAAATCCAAGGAGGAGAATGGAGGAGAAGGGGTTGTAATGTGACCATCCCCCCAGGGGGCAATTTCTTACTTTCCCTCTCATTGTCTGTCTCGGGCAAGTGCATGGCAAAAACCTTCAAAATCTAAGAAAATTAAAAGAAAGGAAGGAAGTATTCTGAGCCTCTAGGCACAACCTTGTTCCTGGACCCATCAAGTCAAGTGGTTAACAAGGCAGCAGGTACACAGCAGATCACCTTGGCACACCGTAACTCTTTTTGTTTCTTGAGGGACGCTCTCCAAATGGAGTTTTTGCAGTCAGAACAATGTCTCCGTGGCAAGCAGGAATACAGAGAGTACAAATGTTTACCAAGTTTCCTCACCTGGGGGCCTGCCCTTTGGAGCCTCGCCGTGTGGCTGCCCAGGTATTTCATAAACCCACCATGTGCCAATTCCAGAGCTTTCCTGCTCTGCCCCCATACACACACTTCCAAGCCCTGTCTCCTGGTGTCCTCCTGTATACGATGAGTCACATCAACTTCATTTCCCTCATGTATAACCACTTGGTTCTTACAGAAATTTTCCAAGTGCCAAGACTAGAGGGCAGGGAACTTGATAACCCAAGCACATTCACATGGTGTGCTGGCACCAGAGATCTGCACCTGAAGGAAAGTGAAAGCCTGAAACATGTCTTAGCCAAGTAGAAAGTAGATAATATCTCTCTTCCAGGCAAATACAGCATTATAGTAGACCTCAACCTGGCTTGGCTTGTCTTCAAATTTCTTTCTTTCTAGGCCAGCAGGTGGCATCGTGGTTAAGGTCCTGGATCCCACATAGCCAACTCCAGGTGTGTGTACATGTGTGCCCAAAATCCCAAGAGGAGACTAGAGGAGAAGGGATTATGTGGCCATTTCCCCGGGGGAGGGTTGCTTTCTCATTTTCTCTTTCTATCTCTGTCTGTCTGTCTCTAGAGAGTGCCTGGGCTCTATGGCAAACATTTTAAAAATAGTAAGTTTACTTCTACCATGAGCCAAAAAAACAGGACTCACAATAGGGTTTTTTGTTAAATTTATTTATTTATTCCCTTTACATCATTACAGGATACAAAATAAGATTTTCCATCCAGAATACTCTGTATATTGGCTCAATCATGGCTATTACCATACATGTTATTGTCAAATAATTTTCCATTTCTTGTTTCTTATATATTTTGCTTCTTTCTTCCCCCCCTTGATTCCCTACCTTTTACCTTCTGCCATTTCCTACCCTCCTCCCACACTGTCTCTGGTATCTACAGTTGCTTTCCATGTCTTTTTCCCTCCACACACATTTTATTGAGTCACAGAAGGTCTTAATTAATCTAAATATTTTCAGTAGCAAATGCAGCTGATACATACATATCTATGAACACATATCTGACTTTAGGAATAAACCTTAGTGAGTAGAATGAACATACTATAAAGTAGCACTTAGCTGGGCTATATTATAATTTACTGCAGTCATTAAGTAGGTATTTTTATGCATTTTTTAATTTTAAGAAAAAGTTTTAGTTTAAATAGATCAAAATTAAAAAATGTTAAGAGAAGTTTGCTTAAGACTTAAAGTCAGGGAAAAGGTTAGGATTCAATTTAAACATTTGGTAGATGAACCTATCAGCAGTTCAAAAAAAGACAAAAATACTTAAATCTAGAAAACAAAGCATAGAAGAAAATCAGTAATGTTTTAGTCAAAAGTCATAAAATTCTATTTCACCAGTTCAGTCTCCTGTAATTAATCTCTCTTCTGCTGAATTTGCAGTGTTATTGTGGTCCAATCTTTCCGTTTAAATACTGGAAGTTAACATTCAATGTTATTATTGACCTTTCCAGACTGGTCCCTACCATTAAGTTGGCCATTTTCTTGGTTGTTTTTTGTACTCTTATTTGTCTAACTTTAGTTTTCCACTCCCTTCAGAACTTCTTGGAGAACTGGTCTAGAGTTAGTAAATTCTTTCAGGTTTTGTTTGTTGGAGAATGTTTTTGTCTTTTTTTCCCATATGAAGGATAATCTTGCCAGGAATAGTATTCTTGGTCCTTGCTTACATTGTTTCTGTTGAGAGGTCAGATGTCAGCCTGTTGGGATATCCTTTGAAAGTAACTTGATGTTTCTCTCACCAATTTTAGTATCTTATCTCTGTCTGTGGTATTGGCTAACCTGGCTATGATGAGACTTCGAGAATTTATTGGGTTGATTCTATGTGGGATCTTGATGTATGAATGCCTCTCCAGGTTTGGATAGGTTTCTTCCAGGATTTCATGGAATAGATTATCAATGCCCTTACTAGTTTCTTCACTTTCTGGGATACCGATTATCTGGATGTTTGGGTGTTTAATAGTATCCGGTATTGCTCATATATTATTCTCATTTTGGGGGTTATTTTCTCAGTATTTTTGGTGAATTTTTCTAGGTCAGAGGTTCTGTCTTCTACATCTGAGATTCAATCTTCTGCATGATCTAATCTGGTTTTAATACTTTCAAGAATAAGTTTTGATTTTCTGTATTACAGCCTTTATCTCTAACAATTCCACTTGATTCTTTTTTATGGTGTGTATTTCCTCTTTCAGATCATGCAAGAACTTCCTCACCTCCTGGAACTCATCTCTTTTCTCCTGCATTTTTCTGGAGTTCACTGTCTCTTTTCTCTTGCATCTCTGTTAGCTTTGTCGCTATGAATATTCTAAATTCTTTATCTGACATTTCCATGAGTTCTATTGTATTGTCTGTAGAGGATCAGGAGTTATCCTTTTCCCTTGGGGAAAGCTTGGCTTCTCATATTTCTTATGCCTCTGCAGTGGTTTGTGGTCATCTGATGGAGTATATGGTTTTTTCCCCTAATTTTTGGAGTTAAATCTGGGTGTTCAGAGGCCTGCAGAAGGTGCTCTGCAATCTCTCTGTGGTCCTGTTTTTCTCCCTTTATGCAACAGATTCCATAGGAGTTAAGGATTACTCTGACATAGATCTTGGGGTCAGGAGGGTGAGGTCTGGGCAGAAAATCTTGAGTTCCCCAATAGGGTCTTGATGCAGAGTTCTACCCTTAGCCTCAACCAGCCCAAGATCATGGTAATTCACATGCCTGGTGTACTGAGGGAGGTCTTGAGATGAACCCAGAACCTTTCACATGGGTCAGCCTCACAGTGGTCACATTTTGCCGCTGTAGCACCATCCAGCCCCAGCCTGGCTTCTTTATTCACTTGGGTTCAATTTGGCTAAGTATGAGAGAAAACCCCAGTTAACAGTGACTGAAGCATGCAAGGTTTTATTTTCTGAAGTAGAAGAGGTAGGAAGGTTGGTGGAGATGGATTACCTAAATCCCTGCCCTGTAGTCTGGCTCCTGTTATGTTGAATAAGACTTAGCATTCAGGGAGAATTTATTTAAGAACCAGGTGGTTATACGTGTGGGAAATGAAGTCGGTGTGGCTCGCATGTAAGAGGACACTGGACACAGGTATTAGAAGTGTGTGTACTACAGGAGCAGAATGGGAAAGATCTGGAATTGGCACACAGTGGATTTGTGAAAATACCTGGGCAGCCTCCCAGGGTGAGGCTCCAAAGGTCAGGTCCTCAGGGGAGAAAACTCAATAAACATTTGCACTCTTTGCATTCCTCCCTATGAAGGAAAGGTTTCCTAAGTGTTAAAAATAGTCTTGGTTGTGTCTTGAAGTTCTTTCCAGGTTTGGCTTCTATCATCCTGAAGAATGACCTCAACCCTTGGGTTTAAGATGGATTCCAACACTCTAGCCATGATTCTTATGTTCCAGGCAGTAGACTTCCCAGAAATTTTACACAACACTTTCACAAATACCTCATTGATCACAACTTGGTCATATGACTACACCCAACTATAACAGAGATCAGGAAATAGTCTTTATTCTGGGAATCTAGAACATAGAACTGTCTACCAGACAACTGGAAATGCATTCTTTATCCTGGGAATCTAGAACATAAACTGTCTACCAAACAAATGACAGGATCTCTTCAGAGGTTACTGTTCTAAATTAAAAGAAACTAAAGAGGAACCAGCAGATGGCTAATGGTTATGTCAGTGGACTCCCACATGGTCAACTGAAGTTCAAGTCCTAGACCCCACAGCTTGAAGCTCATTCTGGGCCCATGTGCACGCACGCCCAAAATCCCTAGAAGAGAATGGAGGGGAAGGGATTGCAGCATGGCCACACCCCTGGGAGGCGATTTCTTTCTGTCTTTCAGTCTTTGTCTCTCCAGCAAGTGCACATGCCCTACAGCAAAACAATCTCTCTAAAAAAATAAATTTAAAAAGAAACTAAAGAGACATATGAATGAGCCCTGACTGGCTATGGAAGATATCAGGAGGGCAATGGGAGAAATCTGAATATGGCCTGAATGCTAAATGATATAGAGTAGCATGATTTTCTTAGGTGTAATTATGGAACTGTGGTTAAGAGAAGTATTTTTTGTGTTGTTTTGTTTTGTTTTAGGTAATACAGGATATGAAGCACTTACTACAGCAGTCTTTGAGCAGTGAGAACATGTGTATGTGCATGTGCATGCACACACACATATGCTATCATAAAGAAAGAAGACTGAATAGGGCTGGTTTGGCTCATGACAAGATACTGCAGTGTCTTCTATAAGTGACACTGGACCCTTATAGAAGACCATGTGGGTTTGGTTCCCCAGGTGACCTGCACATGCCAGACACACATCTATGATTCTAATCAACTGGGAAGTTGGGGGTGGGTAGGGATCCTACTGAGGACACTCGTTTGCCTCTCACAAAAGAAACATTAAAAAATTAAAAATTGTAGTGGGGCTAGCAAGTGGCATGGTGGTGAAGACACTGGACTCCCACATGGCTATTCAAGTCTCACACCTAGTGATTTGTTTTCTCACTTTCTCTCTCTCTCTCTCTCTGGTGAGCACATGTCCTATAGTAAACTTAAATAATAATATATAAAATAAATAATTTTTAAAAATTTTAAATGATGGTTATAAACACTAACTTTAAAAAAAAAAAAAAGAATCTGGAGGGACCAGCAGTTAGCGTAATGGCTATGTCACTGGACTCCCATGTAGTTGACCGCGGTTCGAGTCCTGGACCCGGTGGCTTAAACTCACGCCGGGTGTGTGTGCGTGCGTGCCCAAGATCCCGAGAGGAGAATGGAGGAGAAGGGATTGCAGCGTGGCCATCCCCCCTGGGGGGTAATTTCTCGCTTTCTATCTCTCTGTCTCTCTCTGTCTGTCTGGCGAGCGCACGTGCCCTATAGCAAAAACCTCTCCAAAAAAAAAAGAATCTTACAGGAGCAATTTGGCTTTATCTACCAAAATGTAAAACACCTTTCCACCCCCCACTCAAGTGTTCATACCTATAGTAAAAACTATTGATTAAAATTTTTTTAAAAAATGGAGCTGGCAGGTGGCATGGTGGTTGTGATGCTGGACTCTCACACAGCCAACTGCAATTCGAGTCCTGGACCTGGTGGCTTGCTTTCTCACTTTCCCTTTCTCTCTTTCTGGTCAAATTTAAAATAATAACAAAATTAAAAAAAAAAATTTAAAGGAATGCATAGCAGTTTTATAACTAAAACATGTCAGTATGCTTAGGAGACACATAGAAGCATTCTGGGTAAATTTGCAAGGTAATGCTTCAGCAATAAAAAATAAGTTTTATACATATATATATATAATTTTTTTGAATCTATATGTTGAGAATGCAAACGTGAAAAATGTTAACAAGTGGTGAATCAAAACTAAGAGTATAGAGTGGGCAGGTGGCGTGGTAGTTGGGTGCACTGACTCCCACATGGCCGACCATGGTTTGAGTCCCAGACCTGTTTGAGTGGCTTGTTTTCTCACTTTCCCTCTCTCTCGCTTGCTCACTCTCTCACTCTCTCTCTCTGGTCAAATTAAAATATAGTTAAATAAAATAACTAAAAAAAAAAAATGGTATAAGGAAGTTTGTTAGATCGTTATACTATTCAACTTTTCTCTATGTTTGAAATATTTTCAAGGGGCCAGCAGGTGACATGATGGTTAAGGCACTGGACTCCCACATGGTTGACTGTGGTTTGAGTCCTGGACCTGGTGGCTTGCTTTCTCACTTTTCTTCTCTCTCTCTGGTCAAATACTAAAAATAATAATAATAATAATAATGAAATTAAATAATCCTTTTTTAAATAAAAAGAAGTATTTTCAAAATAAAATTAAACTCACAATAAATAAAGATGGAGGGACCAGCAGATGGTATAATGGTTATGTCACTGAACTCCCATGCAGTTGACCACGTTTCAAGTCCCAGACCTGGTGGCTTAAAACTCACAATGGGCATGTGAATTTTGGGTACTTGTGTGCCCAAAATCCCAAGAGGAGAATGGAGAAGAGATTGTAGCGTGGCCGACCCATCAGCAGGTGATTTCTCGCTTTCAGTATCTCTGTCTCTTTCTGTTTCTCTGGCAAGCACATGCACTCTATAGCAAAAATCTCTCTAACAACAACAAAAAAAAAACCCAGATGGAAGCCTACTACAGATCCAGGTACAGAGAACTGCAAGACCCTGCAGCATCTGAACAAAGACTTGCCCTCCAGAGAGGGCTGGGGTATAAATCCAGGTTTTACAAAGCTTTATTTTTTTCCATAATTTTTCTCCCAAATATTTAGTGCCCTTGCAGTACTGGAAGATCCTGGAGTTTGAATCT
This sequence comes from Tupaia belangeri chinensis, assembly GCF_000334495.1. Lineage (NCBI taxonomy): Eukaryota > Metazoa > Chordata > Mammalia > Scandentia > Tupaiidae > Tupaia > Tupaia belangeri. The sequence goes on along the minus strand of NW_006159850.1, from coordinate 15,588,695 downwards.
AGAAAGAAGTACAAATGCAGTTTACGGCCCAGCCAAGTGCTAGAAGAAAGCCTTCTGTTGACTCTGACGACCCTTATGGTTGGCTTTTACAGCTGGCCAGACACACTATGGAGGACATAGCTCGAGACACAGTCCCTTCTCTCAGGTTCCACCACGAAGGCTCTTGTGAGCTCAGAGGAAGGTTCCAGATCCAGTTTCCAACAGACAACAGCCTCACCTCCGATGATCTATTCCAACAGCATCTGTGACCCTGCTAAACCCCTGCTCTCTGGAAAAACAAAAAGCAAAGCAATTTCAGCAAATGGGAAAGGGCAGACCCCACTCTATAGGAAGCCTGCACTCGTAAATGCCTCTCTCCAAGGTACCATCCCATCACAGGCACTTGAGCCCTCCTCAGTGTCTTCACTAGGGACGTGAAGCTATTTCTACCCAGTTGTCGGAACAGTAAGGGAACTGATTCTAAGCACTGATGGCTCCCCAACAGTGAGCCAATGTTAATTAATGTGAATGTTGCCAGGAATCCTCAGGCCCCTCACTCTCAAATAAAATGGACAGCCCTTCTTTGTAGACACCAGTGCCTTGGAAGTTAACCCTGAGATCCCTGGCACCATTTGTCCTTTGTCAAAGGAATAATGCAGAGTAACTTTCCCCTGCATTCAAGGTGTACCCTTCAAATCCTGTCTCAATGAGTAATAAACAGATGATTAGCATCCCCTTGAGTTGAGTGAATGAGCGTCTCCTGTTTCAAGTCCACACAGCCCAACTCACTTCAAAAGAGCCTCCAGCTCTCGCTTCACCCTGCCCACCACAGGCGGTCCGTGGTAGGTGAGGGCCGTGTACAGCTGCACCAGGGAAGCCCCTGCCTGGATCTTCTCCAGCGCGTCCTGCCCACTGCTGACACCGCCAACCCCAATTATGGGAATTCTGCCTGCAGAGAAGCACATGGCAATGCTGTGAAGAAGGATATAAGAACCAGCACCTTGGCTTGGCCTCAGCCCTCCAACCCCCAAATGAACACAGCACAATGATCCCCATCACAACCCTGGAGTCCAAGCCACACACAAAGCTGAAGACAGAGACCCCAGCCTTGCCTTGGGTGAGCGCATACATCTCCCGGATGGTCTGAGTTGATAAATCCCGGAGGGGTTTCCCACTCAGCCCTCCCATTTCGGAGCGCAGGGCACCCTGGAGGCCGGCAGGCCGACTCACTGTGGTGTTCGTGACAATCAATCCATCGACGCCCAACTGCCAAGCAAGAGAAAGGGCCTTTGAGTCACAGTGTGGAAGGACTCAGAGAAGCATCCGCACCTACGGCCCCTCAGATGCAGAGCTATACCAGGCCCCTACATGCATCTCACATGAGTATCAGAATGAACCCTGGTGTGACAACAGCAGCTCTCTATATAGATGCCCACAGTGTTCTACTAGGACAGAAATTAATCCTGAGAACAGCCTACTTGTCTTGTCCAAAGGCCTGAGGTAGTAAGTGGTAGAACCAGGATTTGAACCCATGACTGCCAACTCAGTCTGTTTCTACACCCTCCTATGACATAGAGGCCTGGTCAGAGAGAGGCTGGAGAGAGAGAACACTCTAGTCCCAACTGTGACTGGCCAGGAACGTGAGCACAAACAGCCTTCCAGCCCTTGCTCGGTGAAGATGAGTAAAGAGAAGTAAGAGGCATGAATAAAGACCAATCAGACATTTGCTCTACTACAGGATGTGCTGCATCATGAGACTCCACACCAGCCTCAGTGTCACAGAGAGGAACTCACTAGGTCAAATGGCCTCTAGAGACAGTGAGAGCCCCCTGTTCGTCCCCCACGACCCCCAGGCTGGGCTCACTCGCACCTCTCTCACCACACTGGCAATATCCTCCTTGTCCTGGGCTGTGAGGTCAGGGGCAATCTTCACCAGCACTGCCGGCCTATGCTCTCCCTTCAAGGCGTCTCTCTCCTGTAGCACCTGGAGTGACACATGGCCAGTGATGGGGACCCTAGACCACAGCCTGAAGGGACAACCTTGCACCATAGCCAAAGGTCAGTGTATTCACACAAGCTATCAAACAGAACGTGAGCAATTTCTCCTTTAAAGCAAACCCAACCCTCAGTTACGCGAGTGACCCCATCAAGATGGCTCAGAGTCAATTCTTCTGAACCAAGAGATCTCAAGGCATTAGCACTGGCTAATATCTTAAGGTATTTTTAGACTTTAGAATAAAACAAAAATAAGGAAATACTGTCACAAGTGCTGCATGATTCAGAGCCCTTCAACTCGTCCACTATGCTAGGTGGCAGGTCAGAGTGAAATTGAGAGGGGCCTGGTGTTTGGGGGCTTAAAAACCACACCAGGCATGTGTGTGTGCCCCAAATCCCAGGAGAATGGAGGACAAGGGATTGTGGGGTGGCCACAATCACACCCGGGGGTGATTTCTCACTTTCCCTATGAATTAGCAGCAGGTAACTGAACACTTCATGACTACTGCATATAATCCATGCTGTGACAGGATTAGAGGGTGCCCTAGGAGGGTACAGCGAGGGGTGTTTACCAGTCCAGGTGTTAAGGACACTGAAGCTATGTCCTGGAGAATGAACAGGAGTAAGGCAGGCTAGTGGAACAGGGCACGGAGATGTAATTGCCCACCTTGGTCAGCAGGTGGCGCAGTGTGGCCTTCCCCTGAAGGCTCCGCAGCCCAGCTGTGTTGGGACTGGACACGTTCACTACCAGGTAGTCAGCCAAGGGGCCCAGGACTCGAACCCCTTCTACGTAGTCTGCAGCAGCATCCACCGAAGTCTTATTCTTGCCCAGGTTTATTCCCAGTGGCAGCCCATCTGTAAACAGTGCCAGTCAAGGTTGTGTCCCCACCTGCCAGGAGGCTGTCCTTGACTACCCAACCCTCTAGCAGTCCTGAAGGTCTCCTGCCACCAACCTGCACTCCGACACCAGCTGACCAACGTGTGAGCCACTGCACACGCTGCTGCTGCTGGCCAGACACAGTTCCCCTCTGGGGCAACTGCAAGGGTGTTTCACTGCATTTTGCCCCTTTATTTCCAAATTTTAGTGGAAATTGGAGAAATTCAGAGTGCAAATGCTAGCAAAAAACAAAAGTAGGTCTCAAAAATATAATAAAACTAAAAATAGGAGGGACCAGCAGTTGGCATAATGGCTATGTCATTGGATTCCCATGTAGTAGACTGCAGTTTGAGTCCTGGACCCGGTGGCTTAAACTCACACTGGATGTGTGTATGTGCATGCCCAAGATCCCGAGAGGAGGATGGAGGAGAAGGGATTGTGGCGTGCCCATCTCCCCAAAGGGTGATTTCTTGCTTTCTGTCTCTCTGTGTCTATTTTTCTGGAGAGGACATGCGCCCTATAGCAAAAACCTCTCAAAACAACAACAACAAAAACTAAAGACAGAAGCCAATCACCATGTCAGAAGGTACACCTTTAATCTCAAGAGATGCTTGTTGGTCTTGGGCCGAGTGGCTGGATGTACAGTTAGTGAAGTAAAAGCAACATTAAAGATGTATAAAATACCTTGGGGCCAGCAGGTAGATATGGTGGTTAGGACACTGGACTCCCACATGGCCAACCACAGTTCAAGCCCCGGACTCAGAGGCTTGAAAATCCCACAGGCACATGTGTTTGTGCCCAAAATCTCAGGAGAATTGAGGAGAAAGGTTTGTGGCATGGCCATCCGCCCTGGGGATGACTTTTCATTTTCCCTCTCTCTGTCTCTCTCTGGTGAGCACACACATCTTATGGCAAAAACCTAAAAAAAATAAAATAAAGGACAATTTTCTTAATTACGATGTTTAAAAATGTAGAAGTCTGATGATGTAATCACTTATATGTGGTCACTTCTATACTTAGCATGACTGTACAACTCAGTACTCCTAGCTCAGCCCTGGCTGCTCCTGTGGTCTGGCCCCAATTACCAATGCCCTCCCCTTTCTCAAATGTGAAAAGTGAAGCAGCAATCAAACAGCCTCTCCGAAGGTCACCTTCAACATGCAGATTGTTTCCAAAACATGCCATGAAGAATATTTTCCTAAATGTTAATATGAGTTATCACTGAGTGTGGAGAACTATGAGTAACTTTTTTTTTTTTTTTTTTAGGTTTTTGCCATATGATGTGTGCACTCGCTGAAGCGACAGAGAGAGGGAAAGTGAGAGATTATCTACGAGGAGGGATGGCCACCCTGCCATCCCTTCTCCTCTATTCTCCTCCTGGGATTTTGGGCACACACATGAGCCTGGTATGCTTTTCCAAGCCATCAGGTCTGGGACTTGAACCACAATCGGCCATGTGGGAATCCAGCACTTTAACCACCACACCACCTGCTGGCCTCATAACTTCCGTTTCTTCTCTGTCTCTGTATTTACTAACTCTGGTATAATTAATACACATCACTTATATAAAGGACAGAAGGACAACAAAGCAGAGAGTATGAAGGTGGCGCTCAAGTCCCACTCAGCATCTTAACCACCCCTGTGGCCTCAATGGGCCTCTCTGCTAACTTCCAAGCTTCCCTAGTTAGGGCAGAACACAGGTTTATATAATGAGGCAGAAACAGATGAGTCTTTGCAGACAGTTTATGTGACCTTCAGTTAAAACCCTGCGGGCTGCACTGGAACAAGGAAACATCTAAGAGGAGCCCCAAGTCCTCAGGGTTTTTCTCTACTGCACAGTCACGTTTTTTCACAGCATTTCTCTCCGTTCCCTTCTGGTGAGGAGAGGAAGCCCGAACGCACATCCTCTGTACCTTCTGTGAGCCTCGTCTGCTGCTGCTGCCTGGCCCGCAGTCTGCGTTCCACCACCGACAGCCCGTGGCTGTTAAACCCGTACCTGGAGCACACCGGGAGGGGTGAAGTTAGGGACAAAACACCTGGGGACAGTGCCCTCTTCCCCCCGCCCCCACTGCCCCCATCTACTTATGACTTCTAGAAACAGAAGAGGAAAAGATCAGAGTCAGTTTCTAGACCTCCAAGGTCTGAACATCCCTGGGACTCCTAGAGAACTTGCTAGAACACCACCAAGCACAGAGGAACGTTTACAGCCAGAAAACAAGCTGCTCCGCCAAGCAGTGCTGGAAACAGCCCAGACTGGTCAGCAGGAGCTGCCGCAGCCCTGCCCAGACGCTGCCACCTCCTCCTTAGCAGTCCCACCCCAGCCAAGCCACTCTCTGGTAACAGCATAAGGTGTTAAACTGATGTCATGAAACGTACTTTCCGGGTTAGTGTGAGGACATGCGCCTGGCACATACCAGATGTTCAACAGGGTTCCCTCCAAAAGACAGGAAAAAAGTCCACTCTGTGTGAGAGAAACCCCGAGGCAGATCTCACACCCAAGAGCCCAGCTGAGTAGGGGCGTCCCTTATTCACCAGCAGCAGCTCACCTACCTGTTGATGACAGCTTGGTCCTCCGGGAGGCGGAAGACCCTGGGCCTGGGATTTCCTTCCTGAGGTTTCGGGGTCACACTTCCTATCTCCACAAAGCCAAAGCCCATCTTATAAAGTCCATCCACAGCTTCACCATGCTTGTCAAATCCTGCAGCGATTCCTACTGGGTTTCGGAATGTATGGCCCAGAACTCTCACTTCCTGGGAAAAGAAGAGAGTCAGAGGGACACAAGGGACACAAGTCTATCCCACTGTCCTCAAAGTGCGATTCCAGCACACGGACATCAGAATCACCTGGGAGCTTGTTCAGCATCAGATTCCAGGGCCCATTCCAGGACTACGGGATCAAAACCTCGGGGCCAGCTGAGAAAAGGAGCGCCAAGGGTGCGCATGCTCTCCAGGTAATTCCAATGCCAGCTAGACTTTGTAAACCACGGACTATAGTAACTCCAAGGTTGGGGAGAAAAAGTGTTCCACTGTGGTGGAACGAGAGAGGGCACTGCCTTCCAGTCATAGCTAAGACTCGTACCTGCTTGTCTACTGATAATATATCCTTGGTGGAAGAGGGCAGCCTATTGGAGTCAGCCCCTACAAAGTGCTACTCTAAAATCACAGTGTCAAGCAGCAAAATCCTTTAATCAGTTATAAGTCAGCCCAGCTGTGTCCCTCCTCAGCCACGCTGATAAGTGCCCCAGCAAGACCCAGACTCCCATGGGGGAGCTACAGCAAGGAAGGTGCTCAGCGACAGGTGGATGAGGGAGAGAGCCACCATGTTCACAGCTAGTATTGCCACCTGGGCTCCACCTCCTGGTGGATCAGTGACGGTATTGGATTCTCAGGGGAGTGCGGACCCTATTGTTGCATGATTGTGTCATCGTATATTGCAATGTGGTACAGTAGTGGAAATGGGGCACATGGTGACATGGTGGATGTGGTGCAACTGGGTTATCCTGGGACCAGCTCTCCAACCCCCAGCCCGTCTGTGAAGGCATTGTCTTCCACTAGGCCAGTCCATGTGCCAGGAAGGTTGGGGACTGCTGTTCTAACCCACAGCACCTTCTAGTGTTTATCTGACGGCAAACAGATAAAATGGCAAACAACAATTGGACAGAGACAAGGAGTTTAAGGTCAAAGGGGAATGGTAGGGACCATCTGGTAGCATAGTGGTTAAGGCAGCTGGACCCCACACAACCAACTGCAAGGACCAAGTTCTGAACCAGGAAGCTTGAAAAAACATGTGTGTTGGGACCAGCCAGTGGATGGCATAATAGTTATGTCACTGGACTCTCATGTAGTCAACCGCAGCCGGGTCCCAGACCCGGCGACTTAAATTCATGCCAGGTGCGTGTGTGTGTGTGTGCCCAAAATCCCAAGAGGAGATTGGAAGAGAAGGGACTGCAGCATGGCCAACCCTCCCAGGGGGGTGATTCTCACTTTCTGTCTCTCTGGGTTTCCAGTGAGCACATGCAAAATCTCTCAAAAAAAAAAAAAAAAAAAAGTGCATAAAGTCCAAAATTCCAAGAGGGGAATGGAGGAGGAAGGATTGCAGTGTGGCCATCCCTCCAGGAGGGTGCTTTCTGACTTCCTCAGTCTCTCCAGTGGAGTGTACATGCCCCATAGAAAAACTGAAGAGGGGAAGAAAAAGGGGAACTATAGAGAAGGGCCCCTCGGTGACTCTGCCCCAAGGAGCTCCAGAGGCTGCTGGGTTTTGTGCCCTTGTCCAAGGCAATCTGATGTCCCCCTTTGGTAAGTTTCTTGAAGGAAAGTGCTGTGGCTTATAAAGCGTACATTTTCTATGAGGACATGGCTCCTTCTATTTTGTTCGCTGCAGTAATCCCAGGACACAGTAAGTCACGTGGTGGGGCCCATGTGCTGACGGTACGGCTGAATGAGGAAGGGACAGGTGTTTGCATGCCCGCCTCACAGGGCCCAACTAGACACACCTGCATCATGTTAGCTGTCTGATGACAGCAGTCACTGAGCAGAGGGGGGATTCGGCAGTGAGGAGAGTGGCTCAGGAGATAGATGCCAGAGCCAGACTCAATGGTTAGAGTCCTGGTTCTGCCATTTCCTACCTGTGCCTTTGAGCAAGTCACCTAACTACTCTGTGCCTCAGTTTCCTGATCGATAGACAAGGATGATGGTAGAATCTGCTCGTGAAGTACTTGTGAGGATTAAATGAAAGCACTGCTTAATAAGTCCCACATAAAGTATATATAATGATTGTTATTATGTAATTATATGATACATAACAAAAATAATCATTATTCTCAGGTTCCCAATGCTAACCTGGGACTCTGGTTTTCTATTTCTGCCTTACAGTGCTTGAGAGACAGAGACAGGGAAAGTGAAAAATCACACCCCCCTCCCCCCAAGGAGAGGGTGGCCACATAGCAATCACTTCTCCATTCTCCTCCTGGGATTTTGGGCAGGTATGCACATGGGCCTGGCATGAGTTTGAAGCCACCAGGTCCAGGATTTTAAACACAGTTGGCAATATGGGAGTCCAGTGATGAAACCACTACACCATCTGCTGGTCCCAGAACTTTGGTTTTCAAGAGGATCAGTGCCAGCTAAGAAATTTCAGGGGACTTCGACTCTCACCCTTGTCTCTAATGAACAAGGTGGGGTGTTCCAGGAGCACCTACCAGCATGTCTGAGTCTTGAAATGTGGCACGAGGAATGAGGCCCAGGGAGGTGATGCGAACAGCCAGTCTGTGGGCAGACTCTGGGTCCAGCAGCCGCTGCAGTGCCGGCATCAAGTGAGCAGTGTAGAAATGTTCATCCCCTGAGGCAGCCAGATAGGAGGCAAAGAGAAGTCCTCCACCCCCCAGGATGATTGCAGCATCCTGGGCCCGCTTCTGGAAAAAGAGAACTTATGAGGGGGCCCCTAGCAGGCTAGCTGCAGCACCCCCATGAGCCCTTTATACCTGTACACACGGACAATGCAATGACATGTCCCAGGAGGTGATGTTCACCCTCTGCTGATACTGGTCTCCTTCAAAGCTATTCTGTCTCACACTGCCCCCTGCTGTGAGCGGCTGCATCCTCACTCCTGCTACAGACATTCCTCTGGCCCTGAAGATTTCCCTGAGCACTCTAGGCCAGAGGTTTCCAAGAGAGGCAGGACTGTCCCCTGACACACTAGGGGCATCTTCAATGGCTCCAGTGATGGAGTAATGCTAATAAGATTTATTAGGCCACAATGGATGAAGTCAAACATCCCTCTCAGCTTAAGACCACATCCCATATGACTGTTGAATATCCTGCTTACGTTCATGTAGATAAAAAAAATCTGGTGAACCAGCAGTTAGCGTAATGGCTATGTCGCTGGACTCCCACGTAGTCGACCATGGTTCGCGTCCCAGACCCGGTGGCTTAAAACTCACGCCGGGCACGTGTGCGTGCGTGCCCAGGATGCCGAGAGGAGATTGGAGGAGAAGGGATTGCGGCGTGACCGTCCTCTCTGGGGGGTGATTTCTCGCTTTCTGTCTCTCTGTCTCTTGCCCTATAGCGAAAAAAAACCCCCCACCGTTGGCGAAAAAAATCTCTCCAAAAAAAAAAAAAAAATCTGTTCATACTATCCAAACCAAAAGCCAAACTATGTTTTACCACAGAAACACAAACTCTCCCACATGCTTTTCATATGCACTGGCTTTCCCAGGAATACAATTACCTTGTGAATTGAGGGACAACTGTACTGTTTTACACAGAACATTACCAAGAATTGTTGACCTCTTCAGAAACACCATAAAGAATGACATAGTGCATTGCCTAGAGTTTGGCCCATGCATTCACATTTCTTTTTAGTTTTTTTTTTGTTGTTGTTGTTTTTGTTTGTTTGTTTTGCTATAGGGCACGTGTACTGCTGGAGATGGGTAGAAAGCAAGAAATCACCCCCCAGGGGATGGCCACAACACAATCACTTGTCCTCCATTCTCCTCTCGGGATTTTAGGCATGCACTTACACGTTCCCAGAGTGATTTCAAGTTGCCAGGTCTGGGACTCGGGTGTGGGACTCAAACCACCATCGACCACATGGGAGTTCAGTGCCTATACTATGCCACCTATTGGCCCTGCATTCACATTTCTAAGAGGCTCAAACACTCAATTATCTTATTTATCTATGTGAGGCATGTCCCAAAATGTACATATTGAATACATGTTATTATAAATTATTTTAATTTCTCTTTATTCTAGTTAGGACATTATGCTGACTTTTCAAAATTATACATAAAAATATATATTCCATGTTAGGATAATAAAGCAAGTTGTAACATATAAAAAAGCTTCAGGTCTTATTGAGTGGAAAACTTCTAAGATCAAAAGTGGTTCATAATGCTTTTTCTCTAATTATCACTGCCAGATGCTGTCGATCACTTATACATTTTCAATCACTCATCAGCTGAGCAATCAGAGGTGGGCAAGAGATTTGGTCCCTACTTTTGAGGAGTATGCAATCTAATGAAAAGACAGAAATCAATGATCATGTGACTATGGAACCACTGGAAAGGCCCAATCTAATCTCAGAGGTAAGGAAAGGCTTTCTTTTTTCTTTTTTTTTACTCATTATCCTGGCATTGACTTTTAAAAAAAAATTTACTTCATTCACTGTACATCATTACAGTATACAAAATAAGATTTTCCAAGGAAAGACTTTGATGGATGAGACTTAAGGCTGATATTCAAAGGATAAATAGGTGTATGTAACAGGAGGCAGTAGGGGGAAGAAAAGGCTCTCAGTTACAGAAAAGAATGAGAAGCACTCAAGGAGTAGAGGGAGGGGAGAGTTAGGAAATGAGTGAAGGAAAGCATGGCTTAAAATGAAGAAAGACTAGAGAAAGGCCTTGGGCAGAATAAAGATTTAGATTTTGTTCTTACACAAGGTGAAGTGATAAGGTTTGCCTTTAAGGATCCCTCCAAGTTATTAATGTAATGCAGATCAAGGACTCTTCAGAGTCTCCACCGGGGATTGCAAGAACGCCCTGAAGTCAATCAACATTTGAGCATCTACCACAGAGCGGGCCCTGGGAATAAACTAAGACCCATCACTTAGAGCCCGAGCCCTATCAAAAACTCATCTACGAGCGGTAGGACCTCGTCCTATCCTAACTTCATTCCTCTGGATCCTGCACATAATGCTAGGCGATCATATTTACCAGTGCCCCACGCCAGGCTCCATAAAAATATGACCCTGTGCTCCCACGCTCAGATCAGCACCCACCTGACACACACCTGGCCAAAGACACGTGTAATTGCATGGGCACCTGCAGGGGCTCCCAGAGACAAACGCGTGCCCCAAAGGGGACCACACCCGGCCCGGGCTCACTCTGCACTCTCCCCTCTCTTCGGTCGCCCCTGCTCTCTTCCTAGCCATCCCAAACCCCATTTGCTGGACTCACTTTCAGCTGTCTCCACGCCATGCTCCTTCCGCCACTGGGCCCACCCCTGTATCCCATTGGAGGAGATGACGACGCCCCCGCCTCCATCTCCGCCACTGAAGCTGCCAACCAGCCAATACCCGGGCAGGAGGGTGGGGCGGGCGTCTCCGTGGCGGGTCGACCATGCTCCACCCCCAAGGTTCTGATTGGGCATTTGTACACTTGCGCATTCGGATGGCCACGCCCCTCTCACTTTTCCGCAAGGTCTAGGTGGTTTTTTTCTTCGTATTGCAGCAGGCAGGGCAGCTGCTGGAGCTCCGCAGTTCTCGGACTGGGCGGTTGCTCAGACCTCTTTCAGTGCTCGCTGGGAACCAGGCGAGGGCCAAGGTAGCGTCCTGGTTAAGGCATTGAGTGCTGCCTGGCCAGCTGTGTAGTTTCAGTCCTGGGTCTTGAAAAATACGCTGCATGGCTGTGTGTGTGTGTCTCCCCGTGTCTGACCCCTTGGTCAAAATCCGGAGAGGGAAAATAGAGAAGGAATTGCGGGTGACTATCCCTCCTATGGAGTGATTTCTTACTTTTTCTTTCTCTCCCTCCTCCCCAGCCCAGCACACTCGTGCTGTAGCGAATTTTTTTTTAAGAATAATTTTTTGTTTAATTTTACTCATTGTCATTTTTATTTATTTATTTTTTTTTTAATTTATTTTTTTTTTTTTTGGAGAGGTTTTCGCTATAGGGTGCGTGCACTAGCCAGACAGACAGAGAGAGACAGAGAGACGGAAAGCGAGAAATCACCCTCCAGGGGGGATGATCACGCCGCAATCTCTTCTCTCGGGATCTTGGGCAACGCATGCACACGCGCCCTGCGTGTTTTAAGCCACCGGGTCCAGGACGCGAACCGTGGTCGACTACGTGGGAGTCCAGCAACATAGCCATTACTGTAACTGCTGGTTCCCTTATTTTTATTTTTTTGTAGTTGACCGGAGAGAGAAGGAAAGCGAGAAAACAAGCTGCCAGGTCCGGGACGTCAGCCATGTGGGAGTCCAGCTGTCTGACACCTGCCGGCCCCGCTGTAGCGAATTTTAAAAAATGTATTTTACAGTGTATATACATAGCAAGAGATTATGTTGTAGACCATAAGTATATATTATTTTTTAAGAGGTTTTTGCTATAGGGCACGTGTGCTCGCGACACAGAGAGAGAGAGAGACAGAGAGACACAAAGCGAGAAATCACCCTCGGGGGGGATGGCCATGCTGCAGTCCCTTCTCCTCCATTCTTCTTGGACATGCACGCACATGCCCCCGGCGTGAGTTTTAAGCCACCGGGTACTGGACGCAAACCGCGGTTGACTACGTGGGAGTCCAGTGACATAGCCATTACGCTAACTGCTAGTCCCTCTATTATTTTGTTAAAAGGCAATAAATTTTACTTCTTTGAATTTGAAGATGAACATAAAACTTGAACTTTAAAGTTCATTGGGGTATTTTTTTTCCCAAATTTTAAAAGAAAAAAATATTTACTTTGCTGTCTTGTCAGGGATGGAGAGACAGAGGGGAAAGCACCCTTCAGTGGGGCATGGTCATGGCAGCAATCTTTCTTGCATTTCCACATTGTGGGAATTGGGCTTACTGTGCACAGCGCTCAGCATGTTTTTTCAAGCTGCCAGGACTGAGATTTGGACCTTTTTGGCTGTGTGGGATTTGGCTCTCTTAACCACTAAACTATCAGACCATCCCAATAAAATGTTTTTTGGGGGTTTTATTTTTAAAGATTTATTTATTTATTTTACTTAATTTTATTTGTTACTATTTATTTTTTATTTTACCACAGAGAGATAGAGAAAGGAAAAATGAGAAAGCAAGCTACTAGGTCTGGGATTCGAAGTGCGGCAGCAATGTTGGCCATCCAGCATCCCCACCACCATGCCACCTGCCAGCCCCATGTGTTTTCTTTTAAGCCCCTGAAAGTTTTGTGGACCCTGGCAGATGTGTTTGTAATGCCCAGTGGGGTAGGTGACTCTAATTATATCTTGACATTCTGTGCAACAGACATAGGAATTTTTTTTTTTAAATACTCTTCCTAATAAAGACCTTGAGTGTATACCTTTGTCAGTGTGGGGTATCGCATGCTGACCTAGTATGCACGTCCCAGTCCTGAGCTATTTAGTGCCCACCAAGTCTCAACACCATTAATCCTAGTTATTGTTTGGAGACTGCATCCATTATGTTGATGATGGCCAGTTAATATTTTTCCTGTCTTGGGGCCAGCAGGTGGCATGGTGGTTAAGAGCGTAGGACTCCCACATGGCCAAGGACGGTTTGAATCCTGGACCTGGCAGCTTGCTTTCTCACTTTCCATCTCCCTCCCATTCTGTCTCTATCTGGTTACATTAAAATAAAATAAAGTTGAATAGAATAATTCTTATTTTTTATTTCCCTTTCTGTTACACCAGCTGAAATAGCTGGCTTATTGTCATAGCAGAAAGTAGAGCTGAAAAGGAAGGAAGTTCGAAACTTTTCAACTCAAACCATTTTTAAGTTTCATCAATTATATGATATCAATATGGATATCAGACTGGTACAAATGAATAGACCTACGGACACGTAAGAGGCAGATTCCACTGATAATTTACGTGCTAGGTATCTAAAATTCTACACATGATAGAGATCACTGAATTATTTTTTTTTTTTTTAGTTTTTACTGGAGGGCTCATGTGTTCACCAGAGAGAGGGGGTTTTTTGAAAGAGAAATCACTCCCAGAGGGGATGACCGTGCTGAAATACCTTCTTCATTTTCTTGAAATTTAGCGTATACACACACACACCAGCATGATTTTCAAGCTGCCAGGTCTGGGACTAGAACCATAGGCAGGTGGGACCCAGCCACCTTAACCTCCATGTCACCTGCTACCCCCAAATAATTGGAAATATTTATGAGGCTAAAACTCATGCTTATCAGAGTGTCTTCCTTTTATACTTAATGAAATAAGTTAATTCAGCATAATGTATTTGGTCAACATAGTTATACCCACACTGGACAAAAAGTGATAGGTTGATAGGTCCATTCTGATTATACTCTCACCAGTTTTTTGATCATGGTTTTCAAGTCAGGGACTCGAATTGAGCAGTCTGCCATGTGGGATCCAGTACCTTAACTACCACTGGCTAGCTCTAAGGTATCTTTTTTATCTGTCTAAATATGAATATCCTGCCTATGTATGTCCAACTCATATGCTGAAAATAATTTCTAATCTGAACTGTCATAGTGAAACTGTCCCTCTATGAAGGCTCTTTTCACTGTCTTTGTTAAATATTATGTCTTTTCCATGTTTAGATTCTTTCAAGATAGTGATCATACTATATCCTTTATTTAATTACCACATTGTTTTTCAAACTGAAGAGTATTAAGTAAGGTCTTTAAAATGTCCATGGAGGGGACCAGTAGTTGGCATAATGACTATGTCGCTGGACTGCCATGTAGTCGACCTTGGTTGGAGTCCCGAACCTGGTGGCTTAAACTCACGCTGGGTGCATGTGTGTCCATGCCCAGGATCCTTAGAGGAGAAGGGATTGTGGTGTGGCCATTCCCCCTGGGGGGTCATTTCTCACTTTCTGTCTCTCTGTCTCTCTCTGTCTTTCTGGTGAGTGCACGCACCTTATAGCAAAAACTTCTCCAAAAAAAAAAGTTTTTAAGAAGTCCATGGAAAATTCATATTATGAAAAAAATAAAACTGTATTTCTCATTTTAAAAAGAAGAATTATTTAATTTTATGTGTTGTTATTATGTTCTAATTTGACCAGAGAGAGACAGAGAAAAGGAAAGTGAGAAAGCAAGGCACCAGGTCTGGGGCTCAAACTGTGGTCAGCCATCTGGGAGTCCAGTGTTCCAACCACCACACCACCTGCCAGCCCCTCAAAATTCTTTTTCATCAAAAAAACTTGTACTGTATTCTATTTTTCCACAAAATTTTTGAAGTTTGGAGTTTGTACTTTTGAGAAAGTTTCATTTTAGTGTCCACTTACATAACTATTTAAAAAAGTAATAGAAGCATCAATTGGAGCATTCAAATAACCACCTTCACCTTGAAAGCCGCCAAGTGATTTCAGTGCCATCATGCATACATTTGTATGTACTGATGACCATTTCTTGGCACCAGGAGAGGGAACTAGCTATAACATGTAAGTGATGGATATGCAGCAGGTGAAGACCAAACTGCGTGCTGTCTGAACAAATGTTTGTCCACAAGTCAAATGAACAAAAATGGACAGAAAAAAACCCTTTCCTGCAGCACAGAATACCGTGCGTGCCAAATTCAAAGGAATTTGCGTAGGCATAGTCCAGAACTGTGTTTATCTGCTATTCAGCTTAGCAAAATTTGGATTTCCTTAGTTTTCTGTTCTATTTGTATTTCATTTGTATTTATTTTTTAACCAAATATTTTTTTTATTGTGTAAGAGCTTTAGGATAGTATTTATGCCCAGTTTCATTTGCCAGTATTTAAGAGACTGAATATAGTCATTTAAATCAATCCCAGGGTAGCAGATACATTGAATGGACAAGTCTAGGGAGCTAATGGACAACATGAATAGTATAGGTAATAAAATTGTACTGTGTATGCGATTCATGCTGACTGAGTGTATTTCAGCTGTTCTTGCCCTCACCCCAGGCACGGGTAGCTATATGAGACGATGAAATGGCCCTTTGATTCACTATAGTAACCTTCTTTCTTGCTGTGCACTATTTTGTATACCCTAAATATACGTAAGAAATTTTACTTTTTTAAATCAAAACTCAAATTTTATTTTTTAGGTCAATTAAAATTTTATTTTTTAATATCAAATAAGTCTGCAAGAATGGTCTTTACAAAGAAATACATTTGAGGCCAACAGGTGGCATGGTGGTTTTAGCGCTGGATCCCTCATGGGCCAACTACATGGTTCAAGTGGTGGACCCAGTGGGTTAAAAAACACATTAGCTGCGTGTGTTTGCATGCCCAAAATCTGAGAGGAGAATGGCGGAGAAGGGATTGTGGTGTAGCCATTTCCTCTGGGAGGTAATTTTCTTTCTCTCTCTGTCTCTGGTATGTGCATACACCCAATAGCACACATATAAAAAAGTACATTTATCAATTTTTAGCAATAGCAACTTAGATATTAATCATCCTTGGGGCCAGCAGATGGCATGGTGGCTAAGGCTACTGGACTCCCACATGACCAACCACAGTTCAAGTCCCAGACCAGGCAGCTTGCTTTCTCACTTTCTCTCTCACTCTCTCAATCTGCTCAAATTAAAATAAATAAAGTTAAATAAAATAATTCTTTTAAAAAAATCATCCTCTACTGGGAACCAGCAGTTGGCATAATGGCTATGTTGCTGGATTCCCATGTAGTTGACTGTGGTTCGAGTCAGAGACCTGGTAGCTTAAACTCATGCTGGGCACATGTGCGTGTATACCCAAGATCCCAAGAGGAGAATGGAGGAAAAAGGATTGCAGTGTGGCGATCCCCCCTGGGGGATGATTTCTCACTTTCTGTCTCTCTGTCTCTCTCTCTTTCTGGCAAGAGCATGAGCCACGTGCCCTATTGCAAAAACCTCTCCACAAAAAAATAAAAATAAAAAAATCATCCTCTACCCCCTTACAGTTTCATCTTAGCTCTGTAGTAGACTTTTATTTGCCAAATGCATATACAGGGGTGTAGACACAGGTGGTGGTGCCTCAGCTGTAACAGGCCCATTGCTTTATTGAACTCTGCTATTTGCTTTCAGCTTATCATCTGCGCCCTCAAAACAGTCTTTTGTTTCCTTGGCAAATGATTCCCAATTCATAACAGAATAATACGAATAAATAAGACGAACCTGCTAAGATACATATTTAAAGGACCAGTCAGCTGTTGAGTCCCCATACTTTTTCTTGCTCACAGTTCCCAGAGAAAATGCTCTCCAAAGGAAGAACCTGGCTTTGGTTGTACCTCATAGCAGGTATCATTCTAGGAAGAGAGCTATCAATAAATAGCCCAGAGCTACATGGGCAAAAGAGTTGTTATCAGCTGAACAGATTTCACTGCAGCTTTGAGGAAGCACAACGTTACTGTTTTGCCCAGGGAGGACACCTTGCTTACCCTTGGAACCCGGAGGTTCAAGGTCTCATCTGGAACTCTCTAAAAAAAGGGGAGAAGTGGTGGATTGGGCAGAACTTACCGCCATCAAAACATCATGAAGGAGATCACCCAGGTAAAGGTCTGGGGTCTAATGTCTTTGAAAGACATTTCCTTGTGTTTTATTCTGGAACAGGAGAAAAAGTAATTTTAATCTTTTGTCTGCAGAAAAGTCAGTCACTTTATCCCCATCATTCTTCTGACATAGTTCCGTTTTATAACTCATCTGTGTAACAAAGGTGATGAAATTTTTCTCAGCCTATCTGAAGTTAATTTACCTAATATTTTACTAAAAATGTTGAGCAAGATTCTAAAAAACAAAACTTTTTGTGGTTACTATTTTTTTTTCCTGGTAAACATCTCTTTGTTATTTTCGGCTCCAAGTTTCCTAATGTAGAAACTAAGAAAAATAATTATCTACATTTGTCACTCTTACATAATATTTTTATAATTATGCACCATAATCTTACAGTTTCACAGGAAAATCTAAGATATTATTGTGTCATCTTCATCATCATTAAGGCCTAGGTAAATTAGAACACATATGGGCTGGCTCCATGGTGCAGCGTTTAAGCCCTGTACATCGGGAGCTGGTCCACTTAGCCAACTGCAGTATGAATCTCAATCCCAGCGGTTGAATCCAAGACTTGGCAATTTGAAAAACACACATGAATGCATGTGTATGTGGGCCCCAAATCCCGACAGGATGAAGAAATAGAGGAAAAAGAATTGTAGTGTACTCAGATCCCTTTGGGGGGTACTTTTTCTCTCGCACATGCCCTCTGACAATTAAAAAGAAAAAAGAACACGTAATATTAAAAAAAGACAATCTATAATGTGTGGAGGAGAATCTATATTCACCTATTGGAAGCCAGCCAAATTTGTTTTTCATATTTACTTTTCAAATATGTCTGACTTTTGGATATGAGGCTCATCGAGGTGTGATCTCTTAAGCAAATGTTGCAGCCACAACACCTGCCAGCTGTACCTACATGTCTAGAGACTCCAATCAGTTCTCGCCAAAGGAGGACGCGTGCTCACAGGGGCACTATTTCATTTGCCAGTCTGGTAAGTGGTGAGCTGCATGCTGCCAAAGACCTAAAATTTTCAAACCAATTCTAAATAAGGAGTGCGTATGAGAGTATTAGTTAAGCAGTCTGTGAACAACGGACCATGGGGCGGATTTAGCCATTTTGATTCTCATAGTGTTGACTAGAAGGAGAAACTATTCGTTTGGAGTCACTTCCTTCTGCATCCCACTCTGAGAGC
>NW_006159850.1:15568452-15570460 GCF_000334495.1 Tupaia belangeri chinensis | reverse complement strand
TGAGCGTTGAGGTTCCCCTACAGTCTTGGGTTGGGCAGTGTGGGACTGGTGTATAGTGCCCACTTCCAGGTGTATACCATTCAGTACTTGGTTTTAGAGGGAAGCATGAGAAAGCAAAGAAGGAAAAGAGAGTATGGTGCAGGGTAGGGAGGCTGTTACCAGATACTGGCTTCCTTCCTCCAGAGAGATCAGGGGTAAGCCATAGAATTGCGTGTGTATATTTATAGGTCTAATTGTTACTGTTTTTGTAATTTAGCAATGTCTCTCTTGGTGGTAGTTTCTGCTTTCATGTTTCCACAAGATTTTGTCCCTTCTCCTTACATCTGGGGATTTGGGGCATGCATGTGAAAATCAAACCACTGGTTCCTTAATCACCACATCACCACTTGGCCTGAGTTTTACTTTCTTAAAAATCACAAATACATTTCTTTTAAAATATGACATATCTGTGAACAAATGAAGCAAAATACAGTCCCATCTTTTTCTATTACAAGAAAAAAAATCACCTTCCTCAGGCCAGCCAGTGGCATGGTGGTTGGGCACTGGATCCCACATGACCAACTGTGCAGTTTGAGTCTCAAACCCAGAGATTTCAAAAAAAAAAATATGTCGGGTATATGTGCATATGTGCGTATGTGCCCAAAACCCTCAGAAGAGAATGAAGAAAAAATGATTGTGGCATGGCCATCCTCCCTGGGAGGTGCTTTCTCGCTTGCTCGCTTGCTCACCCTCTCTGGTGAGGGCATGCACCCTGTAGCAAAAAAAAACAAAAAAACACTGAACGTTCAGCCACCATATAACCCAGCAATTGCTCTCCTCGGCATTTATTGCAGGGAAATTAAAATCTGTGTTCACACAAAAATACATACATGAATGTCTATAGCAGTTTTAATCGTAGCAGTGCAAAACTGAAAACAGGCAAATGACAAAACACCTGTGGTCCATACCACACACAGAACTCAGTAATAAAAAGAAACATAGTATTGACACAACAACTTAGATGAATGTCCAGAGAATTAAGCCATGCTAACAAAGACAGTCTCAAAATATTGATATTATATACTGTATGATTCCATTTATTTAACATTTATTTTTTATTGAGATTTTTGCTATAGGGTTTATGTGCTTGCTGGAGAGACGGAGAGAGACAGAAAGCAAGAAATCACCTCCCAGGGGGGATGGCCACACTGCAATTCCTTCTCCATTCTTCTCTCACTATTTTGGGCACACACACACACATGTACCTGGCATGAGTTTTCTGGGGTTTTTTTGTTTTTGTTTTTGTTTTTGTTTTTTATCAGAGGAAAGCGCGAACACAGTCCCCCACTACCAGAAATTATGCAGTCAAGGTATCCACATTTGGGGAAATCCCAGGGGTCAGCACATCCGGAGTGCAATGGATAAGCCTCGCCCTGGGAGAACCACCTTTGTGATCATGGTATCTCCCCTGCCTGGCGTGAGATTTAAGCCACCAGGTCCAGGACTCGAACTGTGGTTTATTACACGAGAGTCCAGCAATGCAACCATTATACGATCTGCTGGTCCCTATTTAACATTCTTTGAAACCATCAAATTATAGAAATAGAGAATAAATTAGTGGTTGCCAGGCCCTAGGAAAAGGGTGAGGGCAGAAAGGAAGTTGGCATGGCAATAAAAGGGTAATGTAAGGGATTCTTAAAGTAATGGGAAATTTTTCTATCTTGACTCTATTGTCGTTAATATCCTAGTTATACTCTAGTTATTTAAGGTGCTGCCCTTGGAGAAAATTGTATAAAGGGCACATGGCATCTCTCTGTATCATTCCTTGCAGCTGCATGTGAACAGTTATTTCAAAATAACAAGTTTAATTTTTAAAAAGAAAAAGATGCCCCTAGTATAAGTATATGCATGACTTGTGCAGTATTTTTGCCAAAAAAGAAGATATGCAAATTTAAAATAAGCTGAGATACCATTTCCCACCATTCAGACTGGCATCTATCGACAAACTGGCCATACGCTGTTAGCAAGC
>NW_006159850.1:15562371-15568433 GCF_000334495.1 Tupaia belangeri chinensis | reverse complement strand
GGTGCTGTCATGAGGTGCTAGTGAGGATGCAATAAAATGCTCTCTCTAGAGAGGAGTTTGGCAGACTCCAGCAAAATTACAAGTACATCAACTCGTTGACCCAGGAACTCATTTCTAAGCATCTACCCCAAAGTTACACAGGCAAAATACACACACACACACACACACACACACACACGCCTATAATGTTTTCCAAGCTGCAGTGTCTGGGACTTGAATGCACAGTCAGCCATGTGGTGTGGGAGGCTGCGCACCGGTGAGTCTGCCGAGGTTTCTCAGGGAGCAAACAATTACCATGACTGGTTCTCTTCCACAATTCCCAAAACCTGATCTTCAAAATTTTGCTCTGATTGGCCACTAGAATCCCTCAAATTTGCATATCCGGCACCTCATGATTGGTCCAAAAGCAACCAATCACAGTCCACCGTTTACAACCAATCACGGCCCACTGTTTACAACCAATCATGGCCCACCATTTACAACCCACCAGAGTGTATATAACCACAGATGCCTGGCCCATAGTAGCCAGACGACAACGACCAGGAAGATGATGACTGAAGATCCTGAAGAGTTGAAACACCGTGAAGTCTCCAGATGACCCCGAAGATCCTGAAGAGCTGACACTGCATCGTCTCCAGACGACCTGGGAGACCCTGAAGAGCTGTAACACTACATCGTCTCCAGACGACCCTGAAGAGTTGTGACACCGCGTCGTCTCCATGCTGCTCACAGTAGACAGTGCAACCCTTAAGAGCTGTGACACTGCGTCGTCTCTGTGCTGTACCGTGCTGCCCACAATAAACAGATGACACTGTCGTCCCTGTGCTGTAACACTACGCCGCTTGTCCCGGCTCTCACTCCTTCACTCAGGAAACCGTTTGGCTGTCCCCCCGGGTTGGGACATCTGGCGCCTGAACAGGGACAGGACAATGTGGGATCCAGGTACCTTAGCCACCAAGTCATCAGACTTTTTTGGTACCAGTAAGTTAGAGTACAAGACAGAATGTTATGTTTATTATGTAATTTTTTTTTAGAGAAGTTTTTGCTACAGGGCAGTTTCACTCACCAGAGACAGAAAGCGAGAACCACCCCCCCCCCGGGGGGGAATGACCACGCCGCAATCCCTTCTCCTCCATTCTCCCCTTGGGATCTTGAGCACGCACACACATGCATCCGGCGTGAGTTTAAGCCACCAGGTCCGGGACTCGAACTGCTGTTGACTACATGGGAGTCCAGGGGCATAGCCATTACGCCAACTGCTGGTCCCATAATTTCTTTTTAAAAAAATATTTATTTATTTTAATTTGACCAGAGAGGGACAGAGTGAGAGAGAAAGAGAGCGAGAAAGCAAGCCACCAAGTCCGGGACTCAAACCATAATGGGCCATGTGGGAGTCCAGCACCCTTAACCACCACACCACCTGCTGGCCCCAATATGTAATTTCTTAAGATGAACTTAATTCTGTCTTCTCAGTGTTGATCCAGTTGGTGACCTAATTGACATGTTGAAAAGTATCAGGTAATGTGACCAGGCTCCAGTACTAAAAGAACTTCTTCAGAATCCCTATGTTTTTTTTTTTATTTGTTTGTTTGTTTGTTTTGAAAAGGATCAATCCCATTAGCAGTGCAGTGGTTAAGAAAACTGGATCACACATAGCCGACGGCAGTTCAAGTCCTAGATTTAGCAGCTTCAGAAACATCCCAGCTGCATGTGCATGTGTGCCCAAAATATTGATGGAATGACCCATTGGGGGGTGTGCTTTCTCTCTGTCTCTCTCTGATGAATGCATGCAGTCCCTGGTAATAGTAATTATAAAGCTGGATAGGAATCTTTATATTTTTCTGATTATCCTATATGTGCAGGTAAGGAGTACCTTATTTCAGCTAGAGCTATATCCTATAAATTAACTTTTGTTCTAACCTCCAGAATCTAATGTTTTCAGATCAAGATGCTAGTTATGCAAGAAATAACTCCCATTTTTCTCGGAATCATGAGAAGAGAAAAAGAGAAGTCACAATGCCAAGAAACAAGAGGACCTCAGGTAGTGTACCACTCTTCTTACGACCTTAAGATTGTGAAATCATCTCTTGTCCTAAAGGGTGCCCTAGACCAAGTGAATGCAGCAGTGTGTGATTAGAGTACATGCCCAGTACATATTGTTGAAGTCTATTTTTTCTTTTTTTTTTCTTTTTCTTTTCTTTTTTTAGAGAGAGAGATTTTTTGCTGTATGGCATGTGTGCTTACTGGAGAGACAGAGAGACAGAAAGCAAGAAATCATCCCCCGGGGGGATAGCCACACCACATTCTCTTCCTCCATTCTCTCAGGATTTTGGGCACACATGCACAAACAACCAGCATGAGTTTAAGCCCCAGGTCTGGGACTCGAACCATGGTCGACTATGTGGGAGTTCTACAATATAACCATTATGCCACCTGCTGGTCCCGAATTCTATTTTTTCTTTTTTCTAGAGAAGTTTTCGCTATAGGGTACATGCACTCACCAGAAAGACAGAGAGAGACAGAGAGACAGAAAGTGAGAAATCACCCCCCAGGGGGGGGATGTCCCCCCTGCAATCCCTTCTCCTCTATTCTCTTCTCGGGATCTTGGGCATGCACACACACACGCCCGGTGTGAGTTTAAGCCACCAGGTCCAGGACTCGAACCACGGTCGACCACATGGGAGTCCAGTGACATAGCCATTACGCTGACTGCTGGTCCTGAATTCTATTTTTTCTAATCTTTTTTTTTTTTCTTAGGTTTTTATCATAAGGCACATGCATTCACCAGCGGGATAGTGAGAAATCTTGCCCATGGAGAGATGACCAAGTCGCACATACTTGATCTGAGCTACTAACTAGAGGGATTCCCATAGGGTAGAATCTCATTCTCCTCCTGGGATTTTGGGCTTGTGCACACATGCACCTGGCGTGATTTTCTTTCTTTTTCTTCTTCCTTTTTTTTTTTTTTTAAAGAATTATTTATTTAATTTTATTTATTCATTCATTTATTTTAATTTGACCAGAGAGAGACATAGAGAGAGAGAGAAAGTGAATAAGCAGGTTCCAAGACTTGAACCATGGTCAGCCATGTGGGCGTGTCCAGTGCTTTAATCACCATACCACCTGCTGGTCCCCCCTGTGTGATTTTCAAGCCGCTTTGTCCAGGACTGGAACTGCGGTCAGACAAGTGGGAGTCCAGTGCCTTAACCACCACACCACCTACTGGTCCCCTTGTTGGATCTTAATGTTGTAATCTTTGCTTACTTATTTTTTAAAATTTTTTTTAGGTATAGCAAAGCAGAGAGTTTATTGAAAGAGAGGGAAGGAAAAACAGAGCTCCCAAGAAGGGAGAGGTCCCAGAAATGGCTTGCCCTGCTTTTATTTTATATTATTTATTTAGTTAGTTAGTTAGGAGAAATTTTTGCTCTAGAATGGCGTTGCTTTCGAGAGACAGAAACAAAAAGTGAGAAATCACTCCTCCAGGGGGGATGAACATGCTGCAATCCGTTCTCCTCCATTCTCCTCTTGGGATTTTGTATACGCACGCACATGCACATGCCTGGCATGAGTTTTAAACTGCTGGGTCTGGGACTTGAACTGCAGTCGACCATGTGGGAGTCCAGCAAGTAGTTCTGCAGGAATGTTTATATACTGGTAATTTAATGATTGATTTAATATGTATTTTTTTGTACAGAGGTCTTTGAACAGTAAGCAAAGGGGATTCGACATTAGGATCTGTAATGTTTAAGATCCAGAATTCTCATTTGTCTACAGATTTATCAGTAGAGAGATATGATCACTTAGGTGATCATAAGCCAAAAATAAGACATCCTCAAGTAAAATATAAATTGACAGACCAGCAGTGGCGTGGTGGTTAAAGTGGCTGGATCCCACATGGCCAGCTGAAAGCTTTGAGTCTCAGACCCAAAGGCTTGAGAGACATGCCAGGCACAAGTGCCTATGCACAAAATCCAGAGAGGAGAATGGAGAAGGGATTGCAGTGTGGCCATCCCCCATGGGGGTTGCTTTCTCACTTTCTCTCTCTGTCTCTCTCAAGCAAGTACACATGCCTTATAGCAAAAATTTTTTAAAAATTTTAGAGATTTTTGCTATAGGACACATGCAGTCACTGGAGAGACAGAGAGACAGAAAGCAAGAAATCACATGTGCCCAGCATGAGTTTCAAACCACTAGGTCCAGGGTACAAGCCAGAGTTGGCCACATGAGAGTCCAGTGCCTTTACCACTATATCACCTGCTATGCCCCACCCCACAGAAATTTTTTAAAAGACTTAATTTTATTTATTCATTAATTTATTTTAAATTGACCATAGAGAGATACAGAGAGAGAGAGAGAAAATGAGAAAGCAAGCCACCAGGTCCAGGACTTGAACCGTGGTTGGCCATGTGGGAGTGTCCAGCACCTTAACCACCACGCCACCTGCTGGGCCCCCAGAAAATTTTTTAAAAGATAAAGAAAATTGACATAGCTATCTTAGATGTTTACTTAAGCTTAATCTACTCTTCTTTTTATGTAGAAATTGCTCATCCTCCAACCCGGTGTCACCAGCCTGCTCATGCTAATAAGGTAAGCACTAACATATCTCACAGTACTGCCAGGACTCTACTGTCTCATAGAAAGCTCTGGATACACTTTCCTAATACGGAAATGTATTTAAGTACACAAACAAATGGGATTTAATAGGTGCTTTCTTTTCCTATAGGTGCTTTATTAAAGAAAGTTTTAAAGCCTATTTTTGGTTTTCATGATGATATACTTATCATTTATTTGGTGTAGGTTTGTTTATTCCCTTCATTCCACAAAGGACTTCTTGCATCTTACAAAAATATGTACAGGGCAGGATAGTGGCACAATGATATCACAGCTGGACCTACATGGGAAGGTCCTGGGTTTGCATTCCAGGACTCCCGTGTACACACCAAGCACACCCACATGTGAGCAATCCAGGCTGGCCCAGGATGGCGTGAAGGGGGACTCTGGTGGCAAGGCCTGTTTCTCTTTCTGCCTGTCATGAAAAAAATAAACGTTAAAATAGACATAAATATGGGGTAGGCAGATGACCTGGTGGTTAAGGCGCTGGGATCCCACATGGCTGACCACAGTTTGAGTCCTGGACCTGGCAGCTTGAAAATCACACCAGGCATGGGTGCATGCATGCCCCAAATCCCAAGAGGAGTATGGAGGAGAAGGAATGGCAAACCCTTCCAGGGGTGATTTCTACTTACCCTGCCTCCCTCTGCACACACACACACATACACATATATACATATTAAAATATATATACACGCATATATACACACACATATATACATATTAAAATATGTATACACACACACACACACATATATATGTTTGCAATAAAGCTTAAAAATCAAAAATAAAGGGAAAAGGAAAGAAATCAGTGATAGGAAAATAAAAGTAGAAACCATAATCTATAAAAATTCCACCTTCAAGAAATTTCTCCATCCTCTTTCCTTCGTGTCCTACATAGAAACCTTTCAGTGAAAGGCTAAATATAGATTTACATTTATTTGATCCAATGTTAACTGCAAAAAAATAAGAGTTTTGGGACTGGCAAGTGGCATGGTGGGTAGGGGGGCTGGACACCCACATGGCTGGCCACAGTTCAATTCCTGGACCTGGTGGCTCATTTTTTCTCTCTCTCTCTTTCTCTCTCTCTGTCTTGCTCTGGTCAAATTGGAAATAGCAATAATGATAAATAAAATAAACTTTAAAAAATTAGATCTTTTAGCAATATATAAGAGAACAGGGATGAAGTAAAAATCCTCTAAGTCAGTATTTCCCAAACTATGTTCTGCAGAATAACAACCAATTGCCCTGGAAATTGAAGGAGTCAAAAATATACCACTCTGAGGGACCAGCAGTTAGCGTAATAGTTATGTTGCTGGACTCCCATGTAGTCAACCACGGTTCACGTCCCAGAGCCGGTAGCTTAAAACTCACTCCGGGTGCGTGTGCGTGCGTGCCCAAGATCCTGAGAGGAGAACGGAGGAGAAGGGATTGTGGCGTGGCCATCACCC
>NW_006159850.1:15551867-15562298 GCF_000334495.1 Tupaia belangeri chinensis | reverse complement strand
AAAAACCTCTCAAAAAAAAAAAAAATATATATATATACCACTCTGGCATAGTGACTATTTAATTAAAGGCACCTGGAAAACAGCAGGTACAAAATGATCCCTCTGCCCTTCATGCTGTTTCTTAAAAGCCAGAGGTGAAGTTTCCATGTGAAAGATGCCACATTCTTGTCCTCAAGGACAAGAAACTAAGACAGAAAATTCTCTAAGGCCTCGTTGAAACAACTCTTGCCTTTAAGCTAGCCCAGTTATTTAGTTGCTTATTCACAACAGACTATTCTTTCTCCAGTTCAGTGTAAGAGTTGCTTTTTCAGGTCTTTGTTTCCTTCTGAGAGCTCCCATGCCACATAAAAATCTCATTAATAGGGGCCAGCAGGTGGCATGGTGGTTAAGGGTACTGGACTTCCACATGACCAACTGTGGTTTGAGTCCCAGACCTGGTGACTTGCTCTCTCACTTCTCCCTCTCACTCTGTCTCTCTCTGGTCAAATTTACATAAATAAAGTTAAAGAAAATAAATCTTTAAAAAAACTTACATTAATGAAACACATACACTTTTCTCCTATTAATCTAGTTTACACCAATTTACTCCTCAAGCCCAGCCAGGACCTTAAAGGATGGAGGCAAAGTTTTGCCGCCCTTATAATATGTTGCCAGAAAGGAAGAAAACAAAAGATTTTGACTATAGGACTCAGAGCCTTCATAGGTCCCAAGTCTAACTGCCTCTCACTGTCTTCACAACTCTCATACTCTGGTTCTAACCACCACCATCCCCCACCTGAACTTTTGCATCTACCTCCTACTGAACTCCCATTTCTGCTGTGGCTCCCTTTTCTGTCCATTCTAAACACAGCCAGCAGTAATGGCTTAAACAGAAGTCTGAGCCTTCCGCTGTCCTTAAAAGCCCCTGAAGTCCACCAGCTCTTTCATAGTAAAATGGGCCATGTCCTCAAATGCCTGACACTTGACCATCCCATGCTCTCTCTACCCCAGGACCTTTTTTCTTTTTTTAGGTTTTTTTAGGGCACATGTGCTTGCTAGAGAGAGCTAGAAAGAGAGGGAAATTGGGCGCACACACACACACACACACACACACACACTCATAACACACATACCACAACACATGTGCACGCTCACGTCCAACATGATTTTCAAGCTCCTTCTCCCCCTCACCTCCTCACTTCCTCTTCTTCTTTCCCCCTTTCCTCCTCTCCCCCTCTGGTAAGTGCATATGCCCTCTGGCAAATAAATAATTTGTTGAATGACGATAAATACACTAATGCGAACTGTGAGCTTGAAGTGATAACACAGTATGTAGTTTTCCCAAAGCTGTCTGAGCACAAGGCCTTTCTGACAGAGATACCTGGTAACATCTCTCAGGCTGTGGGAGTTTCAGAGCAATTTCAGAAATACTAAATAAAAATTATTTAATTTTATTTATTATTATTATTTTCCAGTTTGATCAAAGAGAGAGAAGGAAAGTAAGAAAGCAAGCCTCCAGATTCAGGACTTGAACCACGATCAGCCATGTGGGAGTCCAGTGCCCTTGACCACTATGCCACCTGTTGGCCCCAGAAATACTATCTTAATTATTCATTATTTGATGCAGTCAAATTCAACCCTTTTTTCACATATTTTCATCTTTTAGTCCCAGATCCTGTGCCATTCAATCAGCCCATTTCCTTCCCTACCACCCAAAGTGACAGGGCAGCTGACAGCTGTCACAACTGTGCCTGCCAGCCAACCTCACCCTGGAGTAACACCACTCGCCAGGTCTGAGTCTGTAACCCACACTGAAAAATCTACAGCAGAAATAACTTCAAGCCCAGAGAAGGACTCACGTCCAGACATCCTTACCACACATTTACAAGCAACTTTTCAGAACTCATCTGAGGAGGTAAGTAAGGCAAAAAGTCATACTGTGACACAAAAAAGCACCTTTTATCTTCTCTTGTGGTAATGTTTTAAGAATAATGAGCCTAGTTCACTTTTGCCTCTGAGGGAATTTAAGAATGCCTGACAAACAAGCCTGTATCTTAGTTAATTTTTTTTTTTGAGAGATTTTTGCTATAGGGTACCTATCACCCCCGTCACCCACCCCCAAGGGAGAATGGCCACATCACATTCCCTTCTACTCTACTCTTCTCTCAGGGTCTTGGACACACGCACAGACGCACATGATGTGAGTTTCAAGCCATAGGGTCTGGAACTCAATGGTCAGCCACGTGGGAGTCCCAGCGCCTTAACCACTGTGCAACTTGCTGGCCTCTAGTTAAAATAAAAAACAAGTCCATGAAAATATTTCACAGTGGGTTTTGTAACCACTCCAATATTTAACAACTTATTGTTAGTTAACTCTGTCACATTTAATGCTTCAGATAGGGAAGAAGCTTGTTCACCAGCTTTTTCAGCAACAGTAAACTGTGCTAGAGAACTTTTGTTCACCATGTCAACTCCTGCCTTTTAGGCTTTCTCCCCAAAACTAAGGGAAAAAAAAAAAAAAGACAAAGCCACTTTAACAATATGTTGACGTAACAATAGGTTGACTGCAGAAAATTGTCCCACTCCTTCCAACCTCCTGCACTGCCTCTTCCTTTTTTTTTTTTTTTTTTTTTTGGTTTACCATAGGACCAGTATGCTCACCAGAGAGGGAAAATAAGAAATCACCCCCCAGTGGGGATGGCCACACCGCAGTCCCTGCAGTCCCTTCTCTTCCACTTTCCTCTTTGGATTTTTGGGCACACACACAAGCCCAGCATGATTTTCAAGCCACCAGTTCTGGGACTCGAACCGTACCATGGGCCATGTGGGATACAGCCATCTTAACCTCTGTGCCACCCACTGGACCTAAAGAACTAAACCTTAAAACAAATAGTAACTTAAAGACTAAATAAGGGCCAGTGGGTGGTACAGTGGTTAAGTCACTGGACTCCCACGTGGTTGACCATGGTTCAAATCCTAGACCTGTGGGCTTGCTTTCTTACTTTTCCTCTCTTTCTGTCTGTCTCTTATAGTGTTATCAAAGGTCAACTCTTGTTAACATGATCTCTTAAACTATTAGCGGGTGGTAATTATACATAAGGAATTTTGACAAAATCCTTTGTTCCTAATAGGTCATAGAGGAGATATCAGGGAATGTTAGCCAAGCAAACTATGATCTGCAAGCTTACAACAAACTACAGAGAGCTTGTGAGATCCTCCAGGGACTGACAGCTTTTACCCCAAGATCTTCTAAGCCAGCTCAGGTAAGCAGAGGATGACTAGAAGGGAAAAGGAAAATGGAAAAACTAGGAGAATGTGGAAAATATGCCCTGGGCAGAATTCAGCATTATGAGACTATCCAGATGGAGACTGAACTTAATCATGATGAGTATATTTGTACCTTCAGATCTAAAAATTGTGAGTAATTTTATCAGTAGTGACATTCTCAGATATGCTGAGTTTATGTTTGTTTATTTATCAGGTTATCACCTTTCTGTGCATTTGTTAGGAGAAATCAGGAAACAGATTCACTCCCATTGATAGCTGTAGATAGAGTAGTGCAGCCTTGAAGCAGATATCAGAAATCAGTAACTTGCTAAGTTTGCATTTGTTGCAACCACATTTACCAATGTCACCACCTCATAATTATCCATGCCTTCTTTTTTTGAGAGATTTTTTGCTATAGGGTACATATGGTCACCAGAGAGACAGTGAGACTGAAAGCAATAAATCACCCCCCTGGAGGGGATGGCCACCCTGCAATTCCTTCTCTTCCATTCTACTCTCAGGATTTGGGGCACACATGCACATGTGCCCAGTGTAAGTTTCAAGCTGCCAGGTCCGGGACTCAAACCACAGTCAACCACATGGGAGTCCAGCACCTCAACCACTATACCACTGCTGGCTCCTGTGCCTCCTACTTTTTAAACAGAAATGAATTAAGGTGGTAGGACTGATGGGAATTTTAACTTTCTTTTTCCTATATTTTCAAATATTCTGTAATAAATGTGTAAATGCAATCTATCTTGATGTCAATGGAGATAACCAACTCTGTGAAAATCATAATTATGAAGTTTATTTCTAAGCATGAATATGAGTGACCTAGTCCTAGAGAGAAGGAAAATATGCCTTTCTTGGTGTGATCAAGTACAGGGGTTCCTTTTATTTGATTTTGAGAGCAAGAGACAAAATTTGGAATTTAGTGAATAGTTTTTCCATTGATCTGGCCCAAAAAGTGGGACATGTGGGGGGGGGGCTTGTAGGTTATAGGTAAGTTTTACAGTTTTTAGGTTAGTGATTGGAAAAGGAAGGTTGCTAAGATCAGAAAAGAATGTACTTCAACAGAGATAAGGAGGATTAATATACGTCACAAAGATACTATGCCAGGGACAGGATATAGAAAGATTCCTGTTAGCAGTGGGTCACAATGGTCTGTTAATGTTTCTGGCCATGATTCCCTCCAGGTCCTCTGGAAAGTATTTTGTAAAATAGGAAAAAAGTAGTCATACTTCTGCCCTTATTGATTTACTTGGACTTTTTTATTTTTATTTTTATTTTTGCCATAGGGCACATGCACTCACCAGAGAGACAGTAAGAGAGAAAGTGAGAAATAACCTCTCCAGGGATGGCTGTGCCACAATCCCTTCTCCTCCATTCTCCTCTTGGGATCTTGGGCACACATGCACATGTACCTGGCATGAGTTTCAAACCACCAGGTTCAGGACTTGAACCATAGTTGGCCACATGGAAATTCAGTGCCTTAACCACCACACACTGGCCCCTGGACATTTTAATTATAGAAATAATGCATTATTATTTAAAAATCAGAATAAAAACACATAAGGTAAGAAGTAAAAGCCTTCATCTTTGTTCTCACTAACCCTATTTGTTATATGTAGTCACTTAAATAAGTTCATTATTAATTTGCTGTGGATAATTTCCTAGGCCTTTTTCTGTGTATATATAAGCATGTTTTAAACAAATATGAGGTTAACGTGTGCAAATTATTTAGATCTTTATTTATTTTTCAATTGCCAGAAAGTACATTTGCTCACCAGAGGAAAAGAGAGTCCCAGCAGAGTGTGGTCGTGCTATAATCCCTTCTCCATTTCTCCATCCTGTTGAGATTTTGAGCACGTGTACATCCAGGGTGTTTTTCAAACTTCCAGAGCTGGGACTCAAACTATGGTTGGCTATGTGGAATCCAGCTCCCTTAACCACTAGTCTGTGGGCCAGCCCCTAACATTGCTTTTTATAAAATACACTTGAAACATGAAAAGAATATTGAAATGCTTAAATGAAGAACATGGATAAACTTCAAACAATCATAAGCAGCTGAGGGATGTGTGTGTTTTCTTTCTTTTTTTTTTTTAAGAATTATTTTATTTAACTTTATTTTTTTATTCATTTTATTTTTTATTTTAATTTGACCAGAGAGAGTCAGAGTGAGAGAGAGAAGGAAAGTGAGAAAGCAAGGTGCCAGGTCCAGGACTCAAACCACAGTAGACCATGTGGGAGTCCAGCGTCCTTAACCACTACACTCCCTGCAGCCCTGACCTGTATGCTTTCTAAAATCCCCAGGTCAGTGCCATCAATTCCCTTATTCACCTGAAAGAGCAGTTCCTGAAGATCCCATTTCAGAATAGTACCAGTCTGGGCTTCAAAACAGCCGTAATTGACTGCCTCTTTCACTCCTCCAACAATGGACTTCAAGGTAAAGACAGTCCTCAGGGACCTAAGCGTGACACTGAGCAGGTAGGTACAGTGCATGCCAGTGGCCAACTCTGTTTAGAAACGTCTCTGTCTCTCTCTGGCCAGCGCACATGCCCTCTGGGAAAAACCTAACAAAAAAAATTGAAAATAGAATTGCCATTTACCCTAGCAATTTCACTGTTTGGTATATACCCAGAAAAGTTTAAAACCTATGACCACATAAAAATGTACACACCCATGTTCATAGTGCCATTTATTCAAATACCCAAGAAGTGGAAACTGTCCAAATATCCATGAATGAACTGATGACTGAATAAATAGAATGTGGTATATCCATATGATGAGATATCATTTAGCCACAAAAAAGAATGAAGTTGTGATCCCTACCATAGCATGGATGAATCTTGAGGACATTATGCCAAGCAGTAGAAGCCAGTCACAAGATTGCATGTTGTGCTTCCTTTATATGAAATGTCCAGGAGAGGCAAAACTGTAAATGCAGAAAGTAGGCGAGTGGTTGCCTAGGACTCAGGGAGTGGGGATGGGGAAATGGGGAGAGACCATGAATGAGTACCAGGTTTATTTTAGAGGGAATTGTCCCAGCCCATGGGACAGTCAAACAGGTTTCCTGAGGGAAGAAGTGAGAGACGGGACAAACAGCATGGAGACAACACAGTGTTACTGCTCTTCAGGATCATCCGTTTATTGTGGGCCAGGGATCATGGTTATATACACGCTGGTGAGTGGTGATTGGCTGCTCTATATGCCAATCATAAGGTAACTAATCCTGGCCTTTGGCATTGTGTAATTGTTTGCTCTCTGAGACCTAAGATGGTGATAGTAAGAGGCTCATGAGAATGGCCTCTCGAACTCGCTGATGTGCAGTTTCCCACAGGAATAAATACTAAAACTAGATTGTAGTGGTGGTTCCAAACCTTGTGAGTCCATTCAGTTATACATTCTGAACAGGTAAATTGTACAAAGGGATTTTTAAAAGTTCATGGAAAGAATGAAATTATGGCATAAACTTATTCTGGTACAAAAAAATTGAAATTTGTGCATAGTTTTTTCATAACATGGGCTTTCCAGGACCTTTTTAAAGATTCTTAGTATGTCAATTTCATCTCAATAAAGCTATTTAAAAAGAAAAAAAGATCTAGGGCAACTTATATCTTGGAGCAAAGACTTATTTCCTGAGCTATCCCTATTAGTTGATAAAAAGGATGATGAGTCTTTAGCCAGACCCCAGGTTCTTTTTTTTTTTTTTTAAGAATTATTTTATTTTGCCCTTTGACAATTGAAAGGAAAAAGATGTTTTGGGGCTGGCAGGTAGTGTGGTGGTTAAGGGCACTGGACTCCCACATGGTCAACCACAGTTTGAGTCCCGGACCTGGCAGCTTGCTTTCTCACTTTCCCTCTCTCTTTCTCTTTCTCTTGCTCTTGCTATCTCCCTCTCTCCCTCTCTGGTCAAAATTAAAATAAATAACTAAATAAATAAAGTTATATAAAATAATTTTTAAAATTAAAAAATAAAAAGTATTATTTATTTTATCATTATTATCATTATTATGTATATTTTTAATTTGACCAGAGGGACACACACACACAAACACACACGGAAACTGAAAAAGCAAGCTGCAGGTCTAGGACTCAATCAGTCATGTGGGAGTCTAGCACTTTAATCACCATGCTACCTGCCGGCACCCCACGTACTTTCTATGAGGCTTCAAGGTCTTTCCAACGAATGCCACCTTTCATTACATCACTATCAAGATCCATGTTTCCTTTCCAAACCCCTCAAAACCATTACTTCACTAACACAAAACATCGAGGTTATACAGGTCACATGATGTTTCCTCCCAAAGCAGGTGGAAGACACGTTGGAAATGTCCTTGGTGGCCCTGGGGAAGATCCAGGAAGCATTTCTACAGCAGAACCAGTCTTCTGAGTCCTCGGTGACCTTGACCTCTTCCGTTGCTGCTGTCATGCTGTGCAGGTTGAAAGAGGAGAAAGGGATAAAGGGGGAACTTCATTTTAGATTTTTGGCTCTTAGAAAACATGTGAAATTCAATTGCCATCTTAACTTCTCTCTTGTTAGCCAGAACAAGTCTACTTTGCCTCTGAGCTCTTACACTCTGGGTTACCCTGCACCTGTCAGGTTAGACTTGCCATCAGCTTCAGCTTTGGAGGAACTCTTGAATAAACACCCAGGAGTGAATGTCCAAGTGAGTGTGAAATTAATTCTGATCAGAATTAAAATAGCATTTGATGGCCATGTGGGCATTTGGGTAACAGAATTGTACTGTGAAATATAAGTTGACCAGACCAAATGAGAGATGTATGCCATTAATTTCTTTTTTTTTCAGTTGTAAAATACTTTTAAATATTTTTTATGCATTAAAGATAACATATATCCCAGCCAGCAGGTGGTGTGAAGGTTAAGGTGCTGGATCCCACATGACCAACTCTATGGTTCAAGTCCCAGACCAAATGACTTTAAAAATCACGGTAGGTGCATGTGTGTGCATGCTCAAAATCCTGAGAGGAGAATGGAGGAGAAAGGATTGCACCCTGGGGTGTTGATTTCTTACTTTCCCTCTCTCTCTGGTGAGTACACACACCCTATGGCATAATCTAAAATATATATCTCCACTACATGTTAACATAAACATTTTATTTTTAAAAATGTATCTGTTATTTTGATTTTTATAAATTTTATTCTAATTTTAAATTTTATTCTAATATTAATTTATAAATATTAAAATGTATAATACATTAATTTATTTGATAAATTATTTAAAATTTTTATTCTAATATTTTATTTTTATTTTCTTAATTTTATTCTATTTTTATTAATTTTATTCTATGATTTTTTATGCAAATATAATTGTTGTACAATTTCTCTTTTTAAAAAGTTTTTTTATTGAATTTTATTTTATTTATTTATTTATTTTAATTTGACCAGAGAGGAACAGAGTGAGAGAGAGGGGAAATGAGAAAGAAGCCGCCAGGCCCCAGACTCGAATCACAGCTGGCCATGTGGGAGTCCAGTGCTTTTAACCACCATGCTACCTTATGCACATCTATAGCACATGATATGGTTTTACACTGGCAGGACACAGGCCAGTATAGGGGTTGGTAGCATGGCCGGTTGACCTCAACTCCTCACACAACATCAAGAATACCTGAGTAATTACTGACACAGTATACCAATCCAGTCATATCAGCATATTGTAATTCTTTCAGCAATCACCCAAGAAACACAAATAGTATTGTTCCCTTATCCTGGAGAGCAGAATCTTTGCCTCCTAGTAAAATAAAATCCTCCAGGTACAAATCTGTAAGAAATAATAATAATTTTGAGGGTTGTAAATATATAACTCATCTTTAAGTGTTTCATGCAGACGTTATAATGTGAAATATTATTTCATTTGAGATATTGATAGGGTGGTAGTGGTGGAAATTCCAATATTTAATTTATGATATCTGATATCTGGTTACCTATAGAGGGTTATTTATAAATATTCTGGCAGTTGATAAAACTGGACTTTTGTCTCTAGGTAACAGGACTCGCTTTCAATCCCTTCAAAGATGTTGATAACAGGATCATTGTTGGAAGCATTGGAAGTGTGGTACTAAGCTCTAATAGTAAATCTCTCCACGTCCGTGATTTAATGGAAGATATTGAGGTATGAATTGATTCTTAGGGAATAAAACAGGAGGGAATAGGATATCCTGGAGAATAGGATGGAAGGATGCAGCAACCTAAAGGAGCTTGTTTTAGACTTATAGCAGCACCACTGTTTTGTTATTAGCATCTTAGAAGCTTTTACAAAGACTTATGCTTTACCCTTAGGAGAAGGTGTTCTAAACTCTGCACTCTCCCCTAACCCCTGGCACTATATTACCTGCTAACATTCAAAGAGGGAAACTGAAAAGGTTACTTTATTTACCAGAGGCCGAAAGGCTTTGACGGATGCACCATCTTAAACTTGAAGACCAATGAACTGTCTCTTATTCTAGATCATGCTCTGGAGAAATACTAGCATGGAAATCCACCCCACCAGACTCAACATGAGCACAGACCTTTTTATGCTCACAGTGGACATCACTTCCTTGGAAAAATCCCTGATAGTGAGCATAGAGCCAGAAAGTCCCCTTTTAATGACTCTCTACCTGGGGTTTCAGTATCAACCGAACCTCACTCACTTTCACCTCAACATCACTCTTCCAAAAGACCAGGTGTGGCAGAAAGGTAAACCCAACCAGATGTCAGGCACTTGCTTGGAAGTGTATTTTTCAAACCTGTTTATTTTTATATTATTGTAGATTCACATGTAATTGTAAGAAATAAAACAAAGCTCATGTTCCTTTCACTGATTTGCCTGATGGTAGTATTTTTCATAACAATTGTACAGTATTGCAACCTGGAAATGACATCGAAGTAATGCATTGATTATATTTAGATTTCACTCATTTCTCTGTGTATGTGTATTTAGTTCTGTGTAATTTTACCTCATGCATAGATACATGTGTCCATAATATACATTTAAAAAGATGGAGAGGGCTGGCTCCATGATGTAGAGTCTGGGCACTGCACAGAGGAAACTGGATCCCACTTGGCCACCCAGGGTTCAAGTTTCAACTAAGCAACATGAAAAACACACCAGGCATATGTGCATGTCCAGCATCCTGACAGGATGGAGATTGGAGGGAAGAGGATTACAGCATGACCAGGCC
>NW_006159850.1:15541451-15551836 GCF_000334495.1 Tupaia belangeri chinensis | reverse complement strand
GCCGGGGGGGGGGGGGGGGGGGGAGTGCTTTCCCTCTGTCTCTTTCTTGTGCAACCACATGTGCCCTCTGACATCAAATTAAAAAAAAAAAAAAAAAAGGAAAAGGGGGATGAATAAGAGGGTAGACCATAAAGCAAATTTAGTACAATGTTAATTGTATTGTAGACTGTAGCTAGTGATTATATGAGGGTTTACTGTAAAAGTTCTCTCAACTTGCCGTATGGTTGAAGATTTTCAGGGCCAGCAGGTGGCATGGAGATGATGACTGGATCACACATGACAGACTGTGTAGTTCAAGTCCCAGATCTGGCAGCTTGAAAAATGCTGGGCATGCATTTGTGCATGCCCAAAATCCCAAGAGGAGAATGGAGAAGGAATTGTGATGTGACCATCCCTTTGGGGGTGATTTCTTGCTTTCTCTCTCTTTGACAAGCACATGTGCCCTATAGTAAAACTAAAAAGAAGAAAAATTCCATCATGAAATGTGAGGCCCACAGAAGTTCCTGCACTATGGGTCAGATATATTTTAAACTTTATGTATGTTAGGTGAGTGTATATAAAATATACCACATATTTTTCAACTTTTTTTTTTTTTAGTTTCACTGTAGGGCATGTGCACTTACCCAAGAGAGACAGAGAGAAAGTGAGAAATCACCTACCAGGGGGGATGGCCAAGCCACAATCCCTTCTCCATTCTCCTCTCTGGATTTTGGGCATGCATGTACACACACCTGGCATGATCATCAAGATGCCACATCTGGAACTCAAACCATGCAATTGATCATATAGGATCCAGTGCCTTAACTACTATGCCACCTGCTGACCCTCACATAGCTGGACTCTCACATAGTCTACCACAGTCCAAGTCCCAGACCTGGCAACTTAAAACTCATGCCAGGAACATGTGCATGTATGCCCAAGATTCTGAGAGGAGAATGGAGGAGAAGGGATTGTAATGTGGCCAGCCCCCCGCCCCCCGCCGGGGGGTGATTTCTCACTTTCTTTCTCTCTGCCTCTCTAGCAAGTGGATGTGCCATATAGCAAAAACCTCTCTAAAAAAAATAAAATTTAAAAAAATATTGGGAAAAATAGTCAGACCGGAGAAAGTGTTATAGTCTTCCTTCTTGATCGTCTTCTCATATTGAAAGAACTTTTCCTGGCTCTCATTAGGCCTCACTGACATAGAAATGATAATTTTTCAAGTCATCCTCCCTCTTAAGCAAAGCACATGAGGCAGCAACTCTCTTTAAAAAACAAAAAAGTATTTATTTAATTTTATTTGGCATTATTATTTTTTTTTAATTTGACCAGAGAGGAGAAGAGAGGGAAAGTGAAAAAGCAAGCCGCCAAGTCCAGGACTCAAATTGTGGTTACCCATGTGGGAGTCCGGCACCTTAACCACCACGCTATCTGCTAGCCTGGCAGCAACTCTTATGGCTGACCTTCCAGTAGTTTTGTGAGCATTACCCAGGCCCTTTCCAGAGTCAGAAAGCACCTTCAGGGCAGGTTCCTGTAGCCTGGGTGATTAAGGGAGCCAATCCCACCTCAGCAGCTTGAGAAAAACTCTGTGCACATGGTGCATGTGTGCCCCAAATCCTGACAGGATTGAGAAATGGTGAAGTGATTGCCACATGGACTTGGAGGTTCTTGCACTCTCTCTCTCTCTTCCTCATGCACATGTGTTCATACATGTGCACTCACACATCCTCCTGCAGTTAAAAAAGGAAAACATTACTAAGACAGGAGTAATCCAGAGCTCGGGATTGTATCATTGGTGTTTTCTTTCAAATCATTTGTGACACTCAGTTTATCATTTTCTCATGGGTAAAATAACAATAATATTTCAGAAGAAAAGTTCTTCTGGTGTATTTATTTCACTTGAAATATTGAGAGGACTTCAAAAAGTCTGTGGATAAATTGAATTAAAGTCCAGGGACCAGCAGATGGTGTAATGCTTATGTCAGTGGACTCCCATGTAGTCGACCATGGTTTGAGTCCCAGACCCAGTGAGACTTAAACCTCACACTGGCCTCATGTGTGTGTGTGTGTGTGTGTGTGTGTGTGTGCTCAAAATCCCGAGAGAATGGAAGAGAAGGGATTGCAGTGTGGCCATCCCTCCTGGGGGGTGATTTCTTGCTTTATATCTCTGTCTCTCTCTGTCTCTCTGGTGAGCTCATGAACTCTATAGCAAAAATCTCTCTTAAACTATTTTTTTAAAGTCTGAGTTTATTTTGCTGCACAAAAATTTTGGAATCCACATGTGTAGTTTTTTCATAGTGTGCATTTTTCATGAACTTTTGAAGACCCCATGTACAACTAAGCACTCGTCTTTGTTCTCAGATGAGGAATACACGTGGGTGTTGACTCCGGAGAGCCTGCAGCATGGGGTGGGGACCTACTTGAACAGAAGCAAGGAGGGAGGTGAGCAGACACCGGCCCTGGTGTCAGTCGTAACTGCTGTCACTCAGTGTTACTTCTGGGACGACCACAACAGGATGTGGAAGAGCACTGGATGCCAGGTAAGAAGCTGAGCCACTTCTGCCCTTCCCAAGCACTGTGGTCTGTTTCTTCATTAGGGATGGCCCAGAGAGAAAAAGAGAAGGGAAACGGGTCAGCCTGGAGGAGAGGACTGTGCATGCCGAGCAGGGAATGTGTGTCTCTGGGTTTTTTGGTGTGGTTTGTTTTTAGGTTTTTGCCATAGAGTGCATATGCTCAGCAGAGAGAGAGAGAGAGAGAAAGCAAAAAATCACCCCCCTCTCCGGGGTACGGCCAAGATACACTCCTCCTCCTCCATTCTTCTCTCGGGATTTTTGGGCATGTGCCCGTCGAGCCACCAGGTACGGAACTTAAACTGTGCACCTGGCCATATGGGATCCAGCCACCTTAACTCCAGGCCACCTACTGGCCCCACATGTGTCTCTTCAGGGCAGGAACAGGGGCAGGCTAGCACTTCATTTTTATAACTTCTCAAACACAGTACAGGTTGAATCTAATAACTGTAGGTAAAACAGTATATGAAAGCTGCAAAATTCTGTATATTTTGGGTAAGATGATACAAACTTTTTGCTAAAGAAAATAACTTTTGTAGTTAAAAAATATATTAGCAGGCTGGTCCTGTGGTCTAGTGGCTAAAGGGAGCTGGATCCCGTATTCCTGAAGTTCAAATCCTGGCCCTGGAGACTTGAAAAACATGTCAGGTACATGTGCATGCATGTCCAAAATCCCAACAGGGTGCAGAAATGGAGAAGGGTTTATGGCATGACTGTGTCTCATCGCGGGTGCTTTCTCCCCTTTCTTTCTCTGTCTCTGGCAAGTGCACATGTCCTCCAACAATTCAAACAGAGTTATCAAAGCCAGGCACAGTGGCATGCACCCATAGTCCCAGCTGCTGGGGGTGCTAAGGCAGAAGGACCAGGAGTCTGAGGCCAACCTGGAAACATAGTGAGACTCTGTCTCTTCATTTTTTATATTTGATTATTTTTCTAACTGCCAGAGGTCACATGAGCTCACTAGTCAGA
Source organism: Tupaia belangeri chinensis (assembly GCF_000334495.1). Lineage (NCBI taxonomy): Eukaryota > Metazoa > Chordata > Mammalia > Scandentia > Tupaiidae > Tupaia > Tupaia belangeri. Next base: position 15,548,318 of record NW_006159850.1, on the reverse strand, counting down.
GTGAAAGAGAGAAAGCAACACCCAATGGAGCAATCCTTTTTCCTCCATATCTCCATCCCATAAGGATTTGGGGCATGAACATGCACATGCCCAATGTGTTTTTCAAGCTGCCAGGACTGGGATTTGAACCTCAGTTAGCCATGTGGGATCTAGCTTACTATTTACAGCACTTAACCACTGTGCTATGGGGCCTCCTGACCCTCTCTTCTTAACAAAAATGTGTGTGTGTGTATGTGTGTGTGTGTGTGTGTGTGTGTGTGTGTTTGTAGCAGATTCTTGTACGTGCCAGCCAACATGAGGACAGATTGTCACTTTTATAATTATTGCCTCATTCCTGATGTCTTACCCCTTTAAAATAGCACTTTACATTTTTGCACTTGTGATTCTACAAGAGCGTACTATGGTTTGAATGTCCCCAGTAAAACTATGATGTGGGGCCAGCAGGTGGCATAGTCATTAAGGGTGCTGGACTCCCACATGGCCAACTATGGTTCGACCTAGTGGCTTTGTTTTTTCATGGTTCGACCTAGTGGCTTGCTTTCTCACTCCTCCCCACCCTATGTCCCTCTCTGGTTAAATTAAAATAAATAAATAAATATAGATAGATGAAATAATTCTTAAAAAAAAAAACTGATGTAATTGGACACCCAACATAGAGGTGCTAGAAGGTGGGTTCTGGCGGGAGGTGTTTGGGACATGGGGCAGGTCCCTCCTGAGTAGATTAAGCCATCTCCCTGGGGAGTGAGTTCTGAATTAATTCCTGCAAGAGCAGGCTGTCCTAAAGCAAGTCAGCTACCCACAGTCCTCTCTCAGGACCAGTGCTCACACCTTTCTACCTCTCTGCACAAGTGACATGGCATGGATGCTAGCCTCCTGCTCTTGGACTTTCTGGTGACCAGAATGATGAGCCACATGAACGTCTTGTCTTTATAATCCCCTGCTTTCAGGTATCAGAAATAGCAATGTGAACAGATAAGACAGATCCTGTCTGATTAAAGGCCTGGTTCAGTGGCACAAAGAACATGGTGCAGGGTCTTAGTAATCATAAAGCTGTTCATAAAGGATCTGAGAAAGTGTCATCCATGTTGGGAATGGCAGGAAACAGGATTCTCAAGGAGGTGTCTGGATGTACATGGCCTCAAAGCGGCAATTATTCACTTACTGACTTTTTTTTTTTAGTTTGCCAGGGAGACAGGAATGGGAGAGAGAAAGCATCCCCCCCCCAGTGCAGCATGGTCACCCCACAATTCCTTCTTCTCTATTTTTCCATCCTATTCGGATTTGGGGCACGTACCTGGCATGTTTTCAAGCTGCCAGAACAGGGATTCAAACCACTCTGTTGTCCATGTAGGATGCAGTTCATTTAACCATTAGGCCACAGGGCTGGCCCTAGCATATATTTTAAAAATACATACTATGGGGACCAGCAGTTAGCGTAATGACTATGTCACTGAACTCCCACGTAGTCGACCACGGTTTGAGTCCCAGACCCAGTGGCTTAAACTCACACCGAGTGCGTGTGTGTGCATGCCCAAGATCCCAAGAGGAGAATGGAGGAGAAGGGATTGCGGTATGGCCATCGCCCTGGGGGGGTGATTTCTTGCTTTCTGTCTCTCTGCCTTTCTGGGAGTCCAGCAATATAGCCATTACACTAACTGCTGGTCCCTTAAATAATTCTTAAAAAAAAAAAAAAAAAGATATTTGAGTGCAGCTCCAAAAATCTTTATAAATACAGCCATTTGGAAGGACAGTCCTGGATCAGAAGTGTTACTCCTTGTGTATCTACATTACATGTGCATGCCTCATCTCAGTTGTCATAATTATCTCTGTAATTTCCTCCTGAGTGACAGTCATCACCACCCGGGCTGCCGCTGTAGTCTCTGGAGAGTTCATACTCACAACCGTACCTTCCAGGTCTACTGCTATACCTGCCACTCCCACATCCTTGATCCTCACCACCTCTAGAATAGCTGTGACCACAAACTTCAACCTTGCCTGCATGGTCCACACGAATCTGGCGACTATCCAGGGACTCTCCATTCATCGCTCTCATGGCATCAGAGGCATGGTCCCAGTTGGTGAAGGTGATAAAGTCAAAACCCCGGGATTGCTGACTCTCCCATTCTCAACAACAACCACCTCAGAGATAGGCCCGAAGCTGCTGAAGTGGTCCTCCAGTGCCTGCTCATGGGTGCTGAAGCTGAGCCCTCCAACGAAGAGCTTTCCTTCTTCAGAGGACATGGCAGTGAATTCAAGTCCTGTGGGGTGAAACTGGGGAAGGGAGGGAAAAACTGGAAATGAAGAAGTAAAAGGACTGGACATGGTGAGCTCTGAAGAACAAAGAGAACTGGGCTGTGTTCATCCTTTCAGAAAATGTTTGTTGGGGGGTCTGCAGGTGACGTGGTGATTAAGGGCACTGGACTCCCACATGGCCAACCACAGTTCAAGTCCTGGACCTGGCGGCTTGCTCTCTCTCTCTGCAGGTGGCATGGTGGTTTAAGGTGCTGAACATTCCCAAAGGCCAACCATGTTTCAAGTCCTGGACCTGGTAGCTTGCTTTCTTACTTTCTCTCTCTCTGTGTGTCTCGCTCTGGTCAAAATAAAATAAGTAAATGAATAAATAAAATTTTAAAAATATTTTAAATAAATAAAGCCAAATAAAATAATTCTAAAAATAGAAAATGTTTGCTGGGCATCTTCTGCACACTGCGCCCCAGTCTAGGAACTCGAGATACAGTGATGGAAAACACAGTATTCTCATGAGCTTACATTCTGCAGAGGAAGGCTGACAATGAAGAGATGAAGATGTGTTGTTTTGTGTGCTTTTAGACTTTGTTCCCAAGGGCACAATTCTATACATATCTTTCTTCCATTTTCTTCTCATTTTAAAATGTTTTATTGGGACCAGAAGGTAGTGTGGTGGTTAAGGATGCTGGACTCCCACATGGCCAACTGCAACTTGAGTCCCGGACCTGGCGGCTTGCTTTCTCACTTTCTCTCTCTCCGTCCCTCTCTGGTCCAATTAAAAATAAATAAATAAGTAAATAAAGTAAAATAAAATAACTCTTAAAAATGTTTTAGTGCTTTTTTTATTTCTGGTAGCGCCAGGCTCGGATCGCCTGCGCTCTTTCTCACAGCTGCTCCCTAGCTCCCAGAGACAGCCCACACCATGGGTTTTGGAGATCTGAAAAGCCCCACCGGCCTTCAGGTGCTCAACGATTACCTGACGGACAAGAGCTACATCGAGGGGTATGTTCCATCACAAGCAGACGTGGCAGTATTTGAAGCAGTCTCCAGCCCACCGCCAGCCAACTTGTGTCATGCCCTCCGTTGGTATAATCACATCAAGTCCTATGAGAAGGAAAAGGCCAGCCTGCCAGGAATGAAGAAAGCTTTGGGCAAGTATGGCCCTGCGAGTGTGGAAGACACCACAGGAAGTGGAGCCCCCGAGAGTAAAGATGATGAAGATGACATTGATCTCTCTGGATCTGATGAGGAGGAGGAAAGTGAAGAAGCAAAGAGGCTAAGGGAAGAATGCCTTGCACAGTATGAGTCAAAGAAAGCCAAAAAACCTGCACTAGTTGCCAAGTCTTCCGTCTTGTTAGCTGGGAAGCCTTGGGAGGACGAGACAGACATGGCAAAATTAGAGGAGTGCGTCAGAAGCATTCAAGCAGATGGCTTGGTCTGGGGCTCCTCTAAATTAGTTCCAGTGGGATATGGAATTAAGAAACTTCAAATACAGTGTGTAGTTGAAGATGATAAGGTTGGAACAGACATGCTGGAGGAGCAGATCACTGCTTTTGAGGACTATGTGCAGTCCATGGATGTGGCTGCCTTCAACAAGATCTAAAATCCATCCTGGATTGTTGCACTTAAATAAAAGCTTGAAGGATAAAAAAAAAAGTTTTAGTAATTTCTATTTACAATCATTGCACATCATAATGCACAATATGGTTTTTCAAAGTATGCATGTGGTACATGACAATCAAATCAAGGATATCATATACGTCATTTTCTTTATTGTGAAAGAATTATTTAATTTTATTTATTACTGTATTTATTTTTAAATTTGTCATAGGGCACATGAGCTCACCAGAGAAAGACAGAGAAACAAATAAAGAGGGAAAATGAGACAGTAAGCCGCCAGGTCTGAGAATTCAACCATAGTTGGCCACGTGGGAGTCCAGCGCCTTAACCACTGTGCCACCTGCCAGCCCTTGGTTATACCAGTTGACATTCCTGCCAGCTGTGAAAGAGAGATCCACACATCCTTTTCCTTCTCTGAATCAGCCCTGTTTATATTTTCTGTTTATCCCTTCCTTAGCACTGTGTCCTTTTAAGTCAATGTCTTGATTCTAATTCCAGGTTGGGCCACACAGCACGATCTTAAGGACACAGTGTCTCTGTAACCATCTGACCTTCTTTGGCAGTGACTTCTTCATTGTGCCCAGGACGGTGAATGTTGGAGACACAATCAAACTGTTCCTTCGTGTGACCAACAACCCTGTTGGGGTGTCATTGCTGGCCAGCCTTTTAGGATGCTATCTGATCTTAGTAGTGTGGGCTTGGAGAAAGGATCAAGCAGATATACCAAAGGTAATGAGACTTTGATTCCAAAAGCTTTCCCATGATGTCTTAGTATGTTTGTTTGTTTTTTAAAGAATTACTTTATTTAATTAATTAATTTATTTATTTTAATTTGACCAGAGAGGGACAGAGAGAGAGAGAAAATTAGAGAGCAAGCTGCCAGGTCCAGGACTCAAACTAAAGTCTGCCATGTGGGAGTTCAGCGCCCTTAACTACAATGCCACCTGCTGGCCCACCAAAAATCTCTCTCAATAAAAAAAAAAAAAAAGAAAATTTAAGTGGGACTCTTCTTCAGTTTCTCTTCGTATCTACTATCTCAAAACCTTCTTAGGTCTCTATCTCTATTTTTTTTTTGGATAGCCAAGTTTGGACCCTCATGGGAATCATTTAGAGTATGAATGAGCCCAAAACAATACTTAGAGAGCTTAATTAAAATAAAATGCAAATTTTTCTCACTTTAGACATTAGATATGAAAGTTATGATGTGTAAGTCAAATTGTAATTTAAAGTCATTGCAATATACAAGAAACCTCTTCTTGCAATTGGTTCTATTTTTCTTCTTTTTTCTTTTTTCTTTCCTTTTTTTTTTTTTTAAAGTTTTGCTATAAGGCATGTGCACACAGTGGAGATAGAGAGGGAAGAAAAGTAAGAACCCCTCCTCCCCTGCTCCAGCTGGGAGGATGGCTGTGCCACAGTCCCTTCTCCTCCCTTCTCCTCTCAGTATTTTGAGCACACATGCACACACACCCAGAGTGTTTTCAAGCTGCTGGGTACAGGACTTAAACTGTGCTATTGGCCATACATGATCCAGCTGCCTTAACCTCCACATCACATGCTTGTCCCTCTATATATTTCTTATTCTTGATTTTTCTTGAACTTGTAAATTCTAGAATACACAGTGTCCATTTCCTTATCTTTTTTTTTTTTTTTTAGAAAGGTTTTTGCTATAGGGCATGTGTGCTTACCAGAGAGAAAGACAGAGACAAGGAGACAGAAAGTTAGAAATCATCCCCCAAGGGGGATAGCCATGCCACAATTCCTTCTTTTCCATTCTCCTCTCAGGATTTTGGGCACACATGCATATGTGCTCGGTGTTGAGTTTCAAGCTGCCAGGTCCAGGATTTGAACCATGGTCGACTTCATGGGGGTCCAATGACATAGCCATTATACCATCTGCTGGTCCCTACTTGTGGTCTTGAGTGAAAGGTTGCAGGCTTCAGTAAATAAAAACCCACAATGGCCAGTTAAATCCCCATTTCAAATAAAACAGTGAATGCATTTTTAGTATGAGTGTGCCTCAAATTAGTGTTCATTGTTTACCTGAAATTCAAGTTTAAATTGGTAGCCTATATGTTATCTAGTAACTACCTGAATGGGATGGAGGTGGAAGGATTTAGAGGCCCAAACCTGATTGACTGATCCTATGAATATTTCTTTTCAGAGACATAGGCCCTTCTGTGACGGGCCTCATCCCCTCTGTAGTCACTAGTCACTTAGCTCTGCCTGCTTGCTTGTCTACTTCCTAACTGCACCTCGCCCTTGCTTTCTGCAGGATTGCCAGATCTATACCAAGTGCATGCCAGCAAGTTTCTTGGTTCTGCTTTTCCTGTAGGTGAAGGTCACGGTCCTGGCTGATAATGACCCCAGCTCTCAACTTCGCTACCTTATTCAGGTCTACACTGGGTACAGAAGAAGGGCCGCTACAACAGCTCAGGTTAATGACGTAAAGGTTCTTTGTTCGTGGCGTTGTGTCTCCTACCACATGAGATGCACTCTGACATGCTGATATCCAGGTGTCCAAAAGCACTTTAAAAGGAATCACAGAGACTGGAATTTCCTAGCTCTAAATTATCAGTGCGAAGTGCCCTCTGTATTTGTTTAGATTCCAGACTTCATGTTAGTACTGCACTGTTTTCTTTTAGTTTTTGCCATAAGGCACTTATGCTCGCCAGAGACAGAGAGAGACAGAGAGAGGGAAAGTGAGAAATCACCTACCAGGGGATGGCCACTGCAATCCCTTCTCCTCAAAATCCCTTGAGATTTTGAAGATGCACACACAGACAGCCGGCTTGATTTTCAAGCCGCTGGGCTTGGGACTCAAACCACAGTCGACCATATAAGAGTCCAGCATCTTAACCATCATGCCACCTCCTGGCCCTGTACTGTTTTCTATGTCTTAGTCTTTCTGCTTAGTAATAAACCAAAACACTCAGGTTAAGAGGTCCTGTATATTATCTTTCCTCATCATATTTTAGGTTGTTATCACCCTCTATGGATCAG
>NW_006159850.1:15534500-15541420 GCF_000334495.1 Tupaia belangeri chinensis | reverse complement strand
AAGAGTGAGCCCCATCACCTCTGTGACCCCCAGAAGACCGTGTTCGAACGAGGAGGATTGGATGTCTTCCTTCTCACCACTCGGTCCTCACTGGGGGAATTGCACAGCCTTCGGCTCTGGCATGACAATTCTGGCATCAGCCCTTCTTGGTAAGTACCTGTATCACACAGGCTTGTTTCTGGGGTAGATGATTAATATCCGAGAAAGAGACCAACTTGTTCTCACCATGAATAACAGTAAGGAGGCAGGCACCATAGTGCAGTAGGTAAGTGCTGTGCCCTGGGAGCTGGCTCCCACATGGCAGACCTATATTCAAGCCCCTGCCTAGAGGCTTGACAAACACCAGCCATGTGTGCCCAAAATCCCAAAAGGAAGAAGGAATGATAAGGGATTGTAATGTGACCATCTCCTCTGTGGGTGCTTTCTTTCTCCCTCCCTCCCTCCCTCCTTCTCTCTCCCTCCATCCCTCCATTTTTCTCCAGCAAACACTCTATAGCAAATTGAAATAATAATAATAAAAGACTGTCAATTTCTTGGGTTGTGGAAAGAAGGGAATGCAATGAACTTTTGAGACTCAGGAACTCAAAAGAATCAGTAGGTAAATGTTGCCATCTGAAAAAGAATCTGCAGTTAGCCTAAACTGAGCAAAAGAAGTGTCTCCCTGCTGGCCCAGACCCCACAACCACTAGGCCAGTAGAGCCTGCTGCTTCCGTTCTGTTCAGATATCTACGAAGCAGTCTGTGTGCTATCATTCCAGTTTTACGTGTAAAGGCGAATAATGAAAATCACTTGGAAAGATGCTCAGCATCATTAGCCATCATCAATGCCAATTAAAACCAGATTTGGGGGAGGGGACGGCAGGTGGCATGGTAGTTAAAAATTCTGGACTCCCACGTGGCGACTGCGGTTCAAGTCCTTACTTTCTCATTTTCTCTCTCTCCCTATCCATCTCTGGTCAAATTAAATAATAACAATAATAAGTAAAGTTAAATAAAGTAATTCTTAAAAAACAAAAGCCAAAAAACAGATTAATATAACCCCTGCCATCCATCAGAATGGCTAAAATTTAAATTCTGAGAAAACAAAGTTTGGGTAAGGATAGACAGGTGCTCTGGAGAACAGTTTAACAGCTTCTGTTTGTTAGTTTTGCTATTGGGTACATGCACTCACCAGAGAGAAAGAGAAAAAGTGAGAAAGCATCCCCCCTCCCCCGAGGGAGTATGGCCATGCCACAGTCCCTTCTCCTCCATTCTCCTTTTGGGACTTAGGGCATGTACACACACGCACCTGCCATGTTTTGCAAGCCCCCCAGCTTACCAGTTTCTTATAAAGTTAAGCATGCATATGACCATATGACCCGGAAATTCTGTTCCTAGGTATTTGCCCAAGATGAATGGAAACATATCCACTCCAAAGTTTGCTCACAAACATTTATAGCAGCCTTGTTAATCATAGCCAGAAATTGGAAACAACACAAATGTCCATTGGGTGAATGAGTACATGGATGTTAGTATATTCATTCAGTGGAAAATATCCAACAATGACAACAAAGAGAAAACTATTAATATATACAACCACATAAATTAAAACAAAAAATTACTGAGCAGAAGAAGTCAGACATATAATGCATATGTTTTTTTGTTTAATTATTTTACTGGGGCTGGCAGGTGGTGTGTTGGTTCAGGGTGCTGGACTCCCACATAGTCAACAGTGGTTCAAGACCTAGACCTGTCAGCTTGCCTTCTCACTTTCTCTCCCTTTCCCTCTCTCTTGTCAAATTAAGATAAATACATTAATTTTATTAAATTAAATAATTCTTAAAATTAATGCTGTGGCCTAGCATTAAAGGAGCCAGATCCTACATGGCCAAATGTGTTCAAATCCCAGGCAATCAGTTCTTATTTTTTATCTTTCTTAATTCTTACGAGTCAATGGAATGATCCATTTACTTGGACACTCAAGATTACCTCTTACTATCTTTTTTTTTTTAGAGGTTTTTGCTATATGGCATGTGCGCTCGCCAGACACAGAGAGAGAGACAGAGAGATAGAAAGCGAGAAATCATCCCCCAGGGGGATGACCACGCCGCAATCCCTTCTCCATTCTCCTCTCGGGATCTTGGGCACGCACACACATGCACCCGGCGTGAGTTTAAGCCACTGGGTCCAGGACGCGAACCGCGGTTGACTATGTGGGAGTCCAGTGACATAGCCATTACGCTAACTGCTGGCCCCAAGATTACCTCTTACTATCCAGCAAGTAAGTTGTGCCCACCTTTCTAACACAGTTTTCTTCATTTTACTATAGGTATGTAAACCAGGTCATTGTCAGCGACATGGCAGTCCAGAGGAAATGGCATTTCCTGTGCAATTGTTGGCTGTCTGTGGACCTAGGAGACGGCCAGCGTGACCAGGTCTTCCTACCAGTCTCAAAGAAAGAGCTCTTTTCCTTTAGGTATCCTTGGGAAATTGCTGTTAATGATACATATTGGCGTGTGACCTAGGAGAATGTATGTCTGCTGCCTGAGACTTCTCTTCCCTTCAGTTTTTCGGTTCCGTGATATCAGGGCTCCTGGCTGTTTCTGCCTGGAAACAAGATAACTTCACAGTGAGAGGTCCAAGCACCAGGTCCTTACACAGAAGTGCCTAAAGGCAAAAAGGGTAGTACTGTTTCTTCTAGACTCTGACTCCTCTCCTTTTAATTTTTTAATTTTAATTTTTAAAAATAATTAACTTTGTTTATTTATTTTTAATTTGACCAGAGAGGGACAGAGCAAGAGAGAGAGAGAGAAAGTGAGAAAGCAAGGTACCAGGTCTGGGACTCAAACCATGGTCAACCATGGAGAAGTCCAGCACCCTTAAATACCGCACCACCTGCCAGCCCCCTCCTCTCCTTTCTAAAACTACCTGTATATATGTATATATGTAATTATTTTATTTAACTTTATTTATCCATTTATTTATTTATTTTAATTTGACCAGAGAGGAACAGAGTGAGAGAGAAAGAAAGGAGAAAGCAAGGCACCAGGTCCGGGACTTGAACTGCAGGTGGCCATGTGGGAATCCAGTCCCCTTAACCCCCATGCCACCTCCCAGCCCCTATATATATATTTTTTATGAATAGTTCCTGTTTCTACTCTTAGGTGACAAGATACTGGAATAGCATGAAATACTTCTTTCTTTCTTTTTTTTTTAATGTTTAATTTATTTCCTTGGGGGTGTTCGTTCAGGGTGCTAGACTCCCACATAGTCAACTGTGGTTCAAGACCTGGACCTGTCAGCTTGCCTTCTCACTTTCTCTCCCTTTCCCTCTCTCTTGTCAAATTAAGATAAATACATTAATTTTATTAAATTAAATAATTCTTAAAATTAATGCTGTGGCCTAGCATTAAAGGAGCCAGATCCTACATGGCCAAATGTGTTCAAATCCCAGGCAATCAGTTCTTATTTTTTATCTTTCTTAATTCTTACGAGTCAATGGAATGATCCATTTACTTGGACACTCAAGATTACCTCTTACTATCTTTTTTTTTTTAGAGGTTTTTGCTATATGGCATGTGCGCTCGCCAGACACAGAGAGAGAGACAGAGAGATAGAAAGCGAGAAATCACCCCCCAGGGGGATGACCACGCCGCAATCCCTTCTCCATTCTCCTCTCGGGATCTTGGGCACGCACACACACGCGCCCGGCGTGAGTTTAAGCCACTGGGTCCAGGACGCGAACCGCGGTTGACTATGTGGGAGTCCAGTGACATAGCCATTACGCTAACTGCTGGCCCCAAGATTACCTCTTACTATCCAGCAAGTAAGTTGTGCCCACCTTTCTAACACAGTTTTCTTCATTTTACTATAGGTATGTAAACCAGGTCATTGTCAGCGACATGGCAGTCCAGAGGAAATGGCATTTCCTGTGCAATTGTTGGCTGTCTGTGGACCTAGGAGACGGCCAGCGTGACCAGGTCTTCCTACCAGTCTCAAAGAAAGAGCTCTTTTCCTTTAGGTATCCTTGGGAAATTGCTGTTAATGATACATATTGGCGTGTGACCTAGGAGAATGTATGTCTGCTGCCTGAGACTTCTCTTCCCTTCAGTTTTTCGGTTCCGTGATATCAGGGCTCCTGGCTGTTTCTGCCTGGAAACAAGATAACTTCACAGTGAGAGGTCCAAGCACCAGGTCCTTACACAGAAGTGCCTAAAGGCAAAAAGGGTAGTACTGTTTCTTCTAGACTCTGACTCCTCTCCTTTTAATTTTTTAATTTTAATTTTTAAAAATAATTAACTTTGTTTGTTTATTTTTAATTTGACCAGAGAGGGACAGAGCAAGAGAGAGAGAGAGAAAGTGAGAAAGCAAGGTACCAGGTCTGGGACTCAAACCATGGTCAACCATGGAGAAGTCCAGCACCCTTAAATACCGCACCACCTGCCAGCCCCCTCCTCTCCTTTCTAAAACTACCTGTATATATGTATATATGTAATTATTTTATTTAACTTTATTTATCCATTTATTTATTTATTTTAATTTGACCAGAGAGGAGCAGAGTGAGAGAGGAAGAAAGGAGAAAGCAAGGCACCAGGTCCGGGACTTGAACTGCAGGTGGCCATGTGGGAATCCAGTGCCCTTAACCACCATGCCACCTGCCAGCCCCTATATATATATTTTTTATGAATAGTTCCTGTTTCTACTCTTAGGTGACAAGATACTGGAATAGCATGAAATACTTCTTTCTTTCTTTTTTTTTTAATGTTTAATTTATTTCCTTCACATTAGAGACTGTGTACAAGAGAGACAGACAGACTTCCTCAGTAGTCTCATGCCATGATCCTCCCCCAGTCCCCAGCCAAGATCAGGGTGTGCCCATGGGCATGCTGGTGTGTTTGGGCAAATCTCTGGGGGCAAACTGGGGGCCTTCCCGCATGGCTCCAGCATGATACAGCTCTGCCCTACTGCCGGCACCACCATCGCAAGGCCAGTTTTTTGAGAACTGTTTCCAGGATGGCCCTGTGGCCTAATGAGTAAGGGGACAGGATCCCACATGGCCAACTACAGCTCAAATCCTGGCCCTGGAGGCTCGAATAACCTACCAGGTGTGTGTGCACACGTGCCTCAAATCCTCACAGAATGACGAAATGAAAGAAAAGGGATTGTAGAATAACCATGCCCCAAAGGAAGGTATTTTTGTCCTTTCCCTCTCAGTCTCTCTCTAAGACCACACATACCCTCTGACATTTAAAACAAAACAAAAAACTGTTCCAGTTACTATTTTTTAAATTTTGCCATAGGGCACATACACTCACCAGAGAGAGAGAGACAGAGACCGTGACAGGGAAAGTGAGAAACCACCCTCTGGAGGGATGGACACACAGCAATCCCTTCTTTCTACCCTCCTGAGATCTTGGGTATGCATGCACATGCGCCTGGTGTAATTTTCAAGCCATCAGGTCCAGGACTCAAACTGTGGTCAGCCATGAGGGAGTCCAGTGATGTAACCACTATGCCATCTGCTAGCCCCCAGTTATTATTTTTTTAAAACATTTTGCTTATTTATTTTAAGGTTTTTGCCATAGGGCATGTGCACTCACTGAAGACAGAGACACAGGGAAAGTAAGAAATCACCCCCTGGCGGAGATAGCCACACCACAATCCCCTCTGCTCCATTCTCTCCAGACTTTGGAGACACACACACACACACGCGAGACAGACACACACACACACACACACACACACACACACACACACACACATGTGCCCAGCCTGATTTGCAAGCCGTCAGGTCCAGGACTCAAACCATAGTTGACCATGTGCAAGTCCAGCGCCTTAGCTACCATGCCATATGCTGGCCCCTGTTCCAGTGTTACTTCATAACATATTATCTCCCAAATCCAGTAAATTAATACAACTCTTTTGTTTTTCTCCTGATTTTGTGGGTCAGAAATCCAAGAGGGGCATGGCAGGACAGCTGTCCCTCGGGCTCTTTTATGCGGGCTGGGTTGGGTGTGCAGTCTTCTGTTGGCTTTACAGTGTAAATATCCGAAACAGTCAGAGGGGGGCTCTGGCTGTCAGCCTGAAGCTTGCCTGCATCTGTTCATGGAACAATGACGCTCTGTCTCTCCACTTGGAAGCCTGGGGTAGCTGTTTTTTGTTTGTTTGTTTGTTTAACATGGTGGCTGGCCTCTCTTAGACAAGGCATTTTGGTGGGGTGTTTGTTTTGGGAGAAGTTTTTTGCTATAGGGCTTGTGAGCTTGCCAGAAAGACAGAGACAGAAAGTGAGAAATCACCCTCTGGGGGATGGCCACGCTGCAATCCCTTCTCCTCCATTCTCCTCTTGAGATCTTGGGCACATGCACCTGGCATGAGTTTAAGCCACCGGGTCCAGGACTCTAACCATGGCCAACTACATGGGAGTCCAGCAACATAGCCATTATGACAACTGCTGGTCTCAACAAAAACCTTTTATCTTAAAATGACCAAAGAATCCTCTTATCAGAAAGCTTGCTCATTATCAGGCAGATGACATCATAGTCCAGGAAATTTCACAGTAAAATCTCATGTCTTCTCTAACTTCTATTTTAGACTCCTGTTTTCCTCCATGATTGTAGAAAAGTTCACCCAGGACTACCTGTGGCTCTCAGTCATAACCCGACATCCCTGGAACCAGTTTACGCGGATCCAGAGGCTCACTTGCTGTATGACACTGCTGCTCTACAACATGGTCATCAACGTGATGTTCTGGAAGATGAACAGCCCAGCTGCCAGAACGGGTACGCCAGGTACGAGGGCCCCTGTGTGTACCTTGTAGCATGCAGTCCCTTAACTCTTCCTTTCAGGGTCAGAAACACAGCCACAGGGTTCCTTTATTTTTCCTCCATTGCCCTAACATTAGAATATCGTAGCGGCTGGGGACCAGCAGTTGGCATAATGGCT
>NW_006159850.1:15527649-15534403 GCF_000334495.1 Tupaia belangeri chinensis | reverse complement strand
ATTGCGGCGTGACCATCCCCCCTGGGGGGTGATTTCTCGCTTTCTGTCTCTCTGTCTCTCTTTGTCTGTCTGGTGAGCTCACGCGCCCTATAGAAAAAACCTCTAAAAAAAAAGAATATTGTAGGGGCTAGTAGGTGGCATGATGGTTAAAGCACTGGACTCTCACACTGTCAACTATGGTTCAAGTCCCAGACCTGACTGCCAGGCATGCGTGTGCATGTACCCAAAAGCCCAAGAGGAGAATGGAAGAGAAGGGACTGTGGTGTGGTCATCCCCCCTGAGAGGTGATTTCTCACTTTCTCTCACTCCCTGTCTCTCTCCAGCCAGTGTACATGCCCTATGGCAAAAACAAAAAAAAAAAAAAAAAAAAAATTCAATTTTCTCACTGTTCTCATTCATTAATAAATGAAGCCATCTCAAGAACACATCAGGAACTTTACTCCCATGATAATTTTCTATCCCTCGATAAACATAAAGTCCTAAATAGTTATAGCCCAGGAGGGGGATGACTTGGTGACAATTCTAATTGTTGGGGAAGAAGGCTGATATCACGTTGTTCTTTCAGTGGGTCCATTTGCCGTGACCGGGTCCGAGCTGCTGTTCAGCATCCAAGCTGCTGTCATCCTTTTCCCAGTCAATCTTGTCATCGGGCAGCTCTTCCCACTGATTCAGTCCCAGGAGACTCTGTGCCTCCTTCCTCCGGCCCAGGCCACGTGTGCCTCGGATGCTTCTTTTGAGCCTCTCTCTCTGGCAGAGGTAGCTGAGGTAAGCTTGTCAGATTTCACAGGTAAAGATTATGCTTCCCTTCCCCAGGAGTGGGAAAGATCTGGAAGTCTTACTACCCTTCCTGTCTTTTCCCTAATTTCTGTCCCCTGAGTTGCTATCAATCATATCTCTGGCTTTTTATCCAGATTATGAAGTATTCTGGGGAATGAATGTAAGTGCAGTATCTATTACTCTGAAGTTGTATTTCTTTTTTTAAAGTTAATTTCTTCCATAAGAGAGAAAAACAGAGATAGAGATAGAGACAGAGAAACAGGTACCCTCAGTGGAATCCTTACACTCCTATCCACCCTTAGTCTCTACCAGCACAAATCACAGGATGCAAGCTTGTGCCTGGCATACTCAGGGGTCTCAGAACTTGAACCCAGGAGCTTCACCACGTAGGTTCAGTTGCATTAGAACTGTGCTACCACTTGGCCCCAGGTTGTTTCAATTTTTTGTTTGCTTGTTTTTAAGAATTATTTATTTATTTAATTTTTTTTGTTGTTATTTTTATTTTTTAATTTGACCAGAGAGAGAGAGAGAAAAAGGGAAAGTGAGAAGGCAAGTTGCCAGGCCAGGACATGAACCACAGTCAGCCATGTGGGAGTCCAGCACCTTTACCACCATGCCACCTGCTAGCTCCCACTTTAACTTTTGATGTTTAATCAAACTATCCCTTCTTGTATCATATATTCTCTCATTAAACTGGTTGTCAAGCAACTGCGAAGTGACTGCTTTCTGGAAAATAAGAGAACAATGGAATATTGAGGTTCTCTACACTAAGCACATGCCCCTCTGCCTAAAAGAAATAACCTTACCATTTATAGTTTCTACCAGCCCTGGGTTATGTGAAACAGACCAACCTTTCTCCTTTTGGTTCTGTTTTCAGGAATTAAAGGAAACCATGGGATTCCTGCTCAGGAGAAATGCATACCAACTCTCAGAGTGTGACCAATCTTTGTGGAATTCCAGTGACATTAACAAGCTGGTGAAACTTTTATACAGTCTCGTTTACTCTCACTTAGAGGGGGTTGTCAGCAGCAGGAAGAACTGTGCTGGGCAAATGGTAACGTTCAGTGGATTTTAATAACCTTTTATCTACCTCCCACTCCCTGTGCGTCTCATACTTCCTTACTCGGTCTTACATCTCAGCATAACTGACAGGCCTGATACAGCCTCCTTTTCATTTAATTGTTTAATCTTCTAATAGAAGGCCAGTTGGTGGTATGGTGGTTAAGTCAATTGGATCCCACATGACTGACTTCATGGTTCAGGTCCCAGACTTGGTGGTTTAAAAATCACACTGGGCACATGTACATGCGTGCCCAAAATCCTGAGAAGACAATGGAGGAGAAGGGATTACAGCATGGCCATTCCACCTAGGGACTGATTTCTCACTTTCTCCATCTCTCGGTGGCAAGGGCACACATCCTATAGCATAACTAAAAGAAAAAAATATCTTCCATTAGAGCTTTGATCCCTCTGAAAGCTTCTAGACAACCTATCTGGTGATACATGTACAAGATTAAGAAAAAGAAAACACAAAAAATTCACTGTATCAGATTCCCATATTCCATCCAACAGCTTTATTGAAGGCTGTTGAAACCTCTTCTTCTATGGGATGGTGAGATGATGTGATTTATAAATTCTTGAATACTATTTGGGTCTCGTGGACACTGAACAATATTAGGGGGCTTTAGAAAAAAAGCTTGTGGCAAAATGAAATGAAAATACAGGCTTATCTGGGCACCCCAAATTTTTGAAATCCATGCAAAGTTTCTTCATGATATGCATTTCCCGTGATCTTCCTGAAGACTCCCTAGTATGAGTTGCATGTACCTACAATTCTGGTGGAAAAAGTTCAGTGAGGTTTGAAAAACCTCTAGATGAATGTTTAGAATGGTAGAGTTGTTATTATTCTCCAACACCCTCAGAGAAGAAAATAATACTGTAAATACTAAACTCCATTATTCCTGGGAAAGTCTAACCCAAGTATCCATTAATGAATTTCCCATCTCTACCACTCATTGTTATTTACTGAAACCTTCCACCTGGGAAAATGTCACCTCGGAATATATTTTCAGTGGCTCCTGAAAATCACCGTCATTTCTGCCGTTACCTGCTCAAAGTCCTGCAGATGCTGAAATCTCAGGTGGGCTCACTGGCTCTTACCCATGTTCACCAGCTCTGTGATGTCCGAGATGTAGTCAGCCAACTTCAAAAACTGCAAGAACTTGTGGAAACACACATTGTCCCCATAGATCGGGGCCCATCCAGGTACTGTGCTATATTGGGGTTTCCTTTCACCTGTAATCTTCCCAAGCCTCTCTCTCAGCTGTTGGGTACAAGATTATTCTGACTTTCATTCTGCAGGGAGGAGACCAGTTTCCCCATCCTGAGTCCACAGGAAGGGAAGAAAGTCATTTCTAACAGACTGCCCAGATGGTTGCCCTATATCTGCTGGCTCCTCCTAGGTGTCACTAGCCTGGCTTCAGCCTTTTTTACAGCACTTTACAGCTTGGAATTGAACAAAGACCAAGCCACCAGTTGGGTCATCTCATTGATCTTATCAGTGCTTCAAAACATTTTCATCAGCCAGCCCGTAAAGGTACGTGAGGAATGGAAAGAACCAGCGTATGTGTAGTTACAGGAAGCTTGGGAAACTGAGGCACATGAGTCAGTCCAAGGTGCCAGATGGTTTTCATTGTTGTTGTTAAGTTTTTGACACAGGGCGTTTACAGTCACTGGAGAGAGACAGAAAAAGAGAGAGGGAGGGAGACTGAGAAATCACTCCCAACGGGATGATGACGCCACAGTCTCTTCTCCTCTTGGGATTTTGAGCATGCAAGCACATGTGCTCAGCGTGATTTTCAAGCCACCATGTCTGGAACTTGAACTGTGGTCAGCCATGTGGAAATCTAGTTCCCTAGCCACCACACCACTAGCTGTCCCCAAGTGTGGGATGGTTTTGACAGTTTCTTCCAGAAAATAACAACAAAAACAGAAATAGACAGTGATATTTATTAGAAATTTGAATAAAGAAATCAGAGAAAAAACAACAACAACAAAACAAAACAAAGAACTGGTAGTTGTATTTTTTTAAGATTTTTTTTTATTCATTCTTTTTTTTTTTTTTTTAAATTGACCAGAGAGAGCCAGAGGGTGGCAAGTCACCAGATTCAGGACTCGAACCCCGGTCAGCCATGTGGGAGTGTCCAGTGCCTTAACCACCACGCCACCTACTGGTCCGTTTTTTAAGATTTTTTGCCAGGACCAGCAATTGGCATAATGGCTATGTCACTGGACTCCCACATAGTTGACTGTGGTTTGATTTCTGGACTCGGTGACTTAAACTCACACCAGGCACATGTGTGTGTATGCAGTGTGGCCATCCTCCCTCAGGGGTGATTTCTCACGTTCTGTCTCTCTGTCTCTCTGGCAAGCACATGTGCCCTATAGTAAAAACCTCTCCCCCTCAAAAAAAAATTTTTTGCCATAGGGCACATGTGCTCGCCAGAAAGAGAAAGACAGACAGGCAGGAAGTGAGAAATCACCCCCAGGAGGATGGTCATGCTCCAGTACCCTCCATTCTCTTCTCTGGATTTGGGGCATGAATGCACACATGCCCAGTGTGATTTTCAAGCTGCTAAGTCTAGGCCTCGAATCATAGTTGGTACTTTAAACACCACACCACCTGCTGATCCCACAAGAACTGATAGATTCATGCAAGTGTGACAGAGAAGGATTGGGAAGCAAAGTGGGACAACAAAAAAATCAATAACAAACTACCTTAGGGGAAAAATTTTTACATTTTTGTTTTGTTTTCTTTTCCTAGAGGGTGCATGAGCTCACCAGAGACAGAGTGAGAAGAGAAAGCACTTCCCATGAATAATCACACCATAATCCTTTCTCCTCTTTCAGAATTTTGGGCACATACACATTTCCCATGTGTTTCTCAAACTGCCGGATCCGGGGACTCTAATTACACAGTGGCCCATTGTGGGATCCGGCAGGCTTAACCACCAGGCCACAGACCTGGCCCCCAGAAAGTTTAATTAAAATATCCAAACTACACAAATATGTAGAGATTTGTATAATGAATTCTAAAGCTCTATTGTTCAGCTTCAATGATCACAAACTCAGTGTCGATTTTGCTTTATCTCTTTTTTTTAAAAAAAGGTCAGACTTTATATTATTTTATCCATAAGTCATTCAGTCTGTGTATTTATAGAAGATAAGGACTCTGCTTTTAAATATAAATATATAACCATTCTCATACTTAATGAACAGTTTCTGTCTTGCTGTGTCTTGGTCCTTCTGCCTCAGCCTCGCAGCTGAGTCTGCAGGTGCACTCCACTATACCCAGCTCCTTTTTAGACAGGGGCTTGCTGTGGCCTCTTGCCTTGGCCTCCCCAAGTCACTGGGACTACAGGTACATGCCACTGAACCCTGCAACCTTAATTTCTTTTCTTTTTCTTTCTTTTTTTTTTCTTTGTCACAGGGAGCATGCACTCACTGGAGAAAGACAGAAACCGAGAGAGATAGAAAGTGAGAAACCACCCCAGGAGGGATAGTCATGCCACAATCCCTCCTTGTCCATTCTCCTCTTGGGATTTTTGGCACACATGTGTATATGCCTGGCATGTTTTTCAAGCCTCTAAAACCAGGACTCAAACCATGGAGTCAACCATGTGGGATCCAGTGCTTTAACTACCACACCACCTGCCAGCTCCCAAGCCTCGCCTTTTCGATAAGTCAATTATTTTGGGAAAAAGAACAAACAAGCAAACAAAAAACCTAATGGGACTGGCTTAGAACTTTGAAATAAATGAGACATTTGTAATATGGATGGGCCAGTATTCTAGGAAATAGATGATTTCCTTAAGTTTGATAACAGTCTGAGAATGTCCTGACACATGCACGAATATGGGCTGTCCTTGCCTTGTACGGTTTCAAAGTGCATTTGATTCAGTTGCCATGATTTTGTTAATTACGCCAGTTCCCAACAACATGGGTCAAATTTTAGTTGCCATGGCACGTCACCTGTGGAGGCTGCACACAGTACAAACATGGCCGTTGACGGAACACAAACAACAGCTGCCCCTCATAACCAGTGACCAGTCGTGCCACTCACGGGAAGTCCGGCAGCGCGTCATCCAGTCTGTGTGCAGATAGGAAAGTTTGTGGTTGCCTTTTCTCCTTGACTCCCAGTGATTCATTTCGTATGACATTTCACACACACCAAAAATAAAATAGAAAAATGGGTATTTGGAAGAGGAAATGGGCTAACAAGGATGAAAATGCAATAAAGAAATGAAAAGTGATAATGCTGAAAGTGAAATTTGAATAAGCTGTAGGGTTATAGACAAAACAGCTGACAGGGAAAGTTGACCGTGACAAAGTGTGAGTAGAGAGAAGGGCCCAAGACTCTCTAGATACCAAGGCTGGCCTCAGCCTACCTGGCCCACCTCTAGAAAGCCCAGACAGAGCAGAATAAATCACACTGCTGGCAAACAGGGCTGGGAGTTGAGTGTGGGGATCACCCACACATTGAAGAGTTCAAGCTTTCCTACCCAATCAGATTAAGAACTCCAGGCAAAGATATGAGCACGGAACGCGCCCTGCCACAGAGTAGTAAGGCACTGCTTAGGAGAAGCTGGATCCCACATGGCCACTGGGGTTCGAATCTCGGCCTCATCAGCCTAAAATCCCTCCAGGATTGGAGGGAGGGGGGGTTGTAGTATGACCAGACCCTGTGGAGGGTGCTCCTCTCTCTCTCTCATATTCACCCACTTTATTATGAATACGATTCCACGTGACTGATGGAATGGTTTAAGTCCTGGACCCAGTAGCTTGAGAAACACACTGGGCACGTGTATGTGCATGCACAAAATCTCAATAGGAGGGAGAATTAGAGGTGAAGGGATTGCAGTGTGACCATGCCCCACTGATTGGCGGAGGGAGGAGGACTTTTGCTCTCTCCCATTCT
>NW_006159850.1:15523877-15527055 GCF_000334495.1 Tupaia belangeri chinensis | reverse complement strand
AAGAAAAAAAGAAAGAAAGAAAGAAAGAAAGAAAGAAAGAAAGAAAGAAAGAAAGAAAGAAAGAAAGAAAGAAAGTTAAATAAATATAATTATTTTTAAAAATATAATAATTGAAAATTATTATTGATGTCTACTTTCATTTATTATATGATGCCATCTTCTCAGACCCTGTAATATTGCTCACCGAGCTCTCCTGATTTTCCTGTCTAGATAATCTTCCTTACGTTCTTCCTCTCACTGATGAAGAATAAGATGCCATGGCTTAGCAAAGAGAAGGAACAACAAACAAAGAGGATCTTAATGCTCTTGAGTAAGTCAAATAATTCTACCAGGACAGTGGAATTCTATCCACTTCACCAGCTCAGACAAATCTGTCCCCTCAGAGATGTTGTCTCTGAGGGAGGCTCTTCCTCCTCTGTCCAAGGCTAATCTGTTTGTCAGTAAAACCCGGCGTGTGTCCATAGGCGATCACATCCTCCTCAGTGCTTCCCCTCTCCCCTACATTCTGGATCACCGCAGTCTCTCTCCTCTGAGCCCCAGCTGCTTTTTTTCTTTTTTTTAGAGATTTTTGCTATAGGGTGTGTATGCTTGCCAGAGAAACAAAGAGAGATGGAGAGAGAAAAAGTGAAAAATCACCCTCTGGGGACATAGCCACACCACAATCCCTTCTCCTCCATTCTCCTCTTGGGATGGGCATGCGCACATGCTTCAACAGTCTGGTTGGCCATGGAGTCCAGCACCTTAACCATCACTCCACCTCCTGGCCTCTCAAGACTATCTATTAAGAAAAAAAATTTAAAATTAATAGTCTAGGGGCCAGCAGGTGGTAGAGTGGTAAGGGTGCTGGACTCCCACATGGCCGACTACTGTCCAAGTCCTGGACCCAGCAGCCTGGAAAATCACACACTATGTGTGTTGTGTGTGTGTGTGTGTTTCCCAAATCCCGAAAGAAGAAAGGACTGTGGCGTGATCACCCCCACTGGGGAAAGTGATTTCTCACTTTTCCTCTCACTGTCTCTCTCTGTCTCTCCGGCTAGTGTACATTACCCTATGGTAAAAACCTAAAAAATAAAATGAGTAGTCTGACTTTAAACTGCCTACCTTGCCCTTATTATTGGGTCATTGGAAAAGTCATGACGTGGTTTTATATGAGAAAATGCATCACAACTTTTCCAATGACCCAAACATTATCCAAACATTTTAGTTGTTCTCTTGGTGCCAGCAGTGAGCATGGTGGTTAAGGGTGTTGAACTCCCACATGGTTGACTGCAGTTTGAGTCTCAGACCTGACAGCTTGCTTTCTCACTTTCTCTCTCTCTCTTTTTCTCTCTCGTTCTGTCCCTCACTGGTCAAATTAAAATAAGTATATAGATAACGTTAAGTAAAATAATTCTTTTTAAAAAAGGTTTTGAGTTGTTCTTTCTACCTGGAGTGACCTTTCCCCAACCCCTTATCTTTATCCTTTTCCATCTAGAAAACTGACATCTTTCGAAACAGATGTCACTTCCTCTGTGAAGCCTCTCTGACTTTCTCAGGAACATATATTTGCTTACTCCGTGGTACTTCCCTAATAGTTGGCAGAAACATACTGGCAAGTTTTATGTCAGATTCTAATTCCCTCCCTCTCTCCTCTCTGCATTTGCGTGTCTCTAGATTCTTCTGCTTGGTGTTTTCTGCAGACCAGTAGCACCATCATCTTCTGGAATTGCCAGACATCCAGAAACTTGGGCCTCACCTCAAATTCTACATTTTTAACAAAATTCCCAGATGATTCCTGTGTACTTTACAATTTGAGAGACACTTCCATAGAGCAGTGCTCCCAAAGTGTGGTCCACTGACTAGAACTGTTCGTTTCTAGGTCAAGATAAGTACAGAAACTGGGGGTCAGCATTTAGAAACCACTATAGCAGACTAATTTCATGCCTATTGAATCTTTTTTTTTTTTCTTCAGGTTTTTGCCATAGGGCACATGCACTCACTGGAGAGACAGTGAGGGAGAAAAATGAGAAATCAGTCACCAAGGGGTATGGCCATGCCCACAATCCCTTCTCCCCCATTCTCCTCTGGAAATTTTGGGCATGCACACACATGCACCCAGCATGATTTTCTCGCCACTGGATCCAGTATTCAAATTGCATTCGGCATGTGGGAGTCCAGTGCCATAACCACTACACCACCTGCTAGCCCTTTAAGCTAAATTATTTTTTGAGATAATACTTCTTTTTTTAATTTTTTTTCTTTTGTACCTATTTTAGTTACATTTTTGTTATTGAATTTATATAAACTATTAAAATAGTCACATTGATTCATTTTCTCTAATGATTCTTTCATTGTAAGTTAAATTTTATTTACCATGTTTCAGTTCAGTGTACGTATATTATAATATCTTTTTATTCTTATCATTTTTTTAAACATCCAATTGCTGGGACCGGCAGGTGGTGTGGTGGTTAAAAGCACTAGATTTCCACATTGCTGACTGTAATTTGAGTCCTGGACCTGGCAGCTTGCTCTCTCACTTTCTCTTTCTTTTTCTCTCTCTCTCTGGCCAAAATAATAATAATAATAATAGTAATAACAAATGTAATTAAATAATTTAATTTAATAAATTAAATTCCATCTGTTATTATTTTTAAATTTGATCAGAGAGATACAGAGAAAACAGGCCGCCCTGTCCCAGACTTGAACCACAGTTGGCCATGTGGGAATCCAGCACCTTTTTCCAGCCAATAATTTTTTTTTTTTTGGAGAGGTTTTGCTATAGGCCGTGTGTGCTCACCAGAAAGACACAGAGAGAAAGAGAGAGAGAAAGTGAGAAATCACCCCCCAGTGGAGATGGCCACACCTCAATCCCTTCTATATTCCCCTCTCAGGATCTTGGGCATGCACACACACATGCCCAGCGTGAGTTTAAGTCACTAGATCTGGGACTCAAACCATAGTCGACTACATGGGAGTCTAGCGACCTAGCCATTACATCATCTACTGGTCCCCCAATAATTCTTTTTTTAAAAAAATAATTTTAAAAAATTTGATTGTTATACATCATTTGACTTGTAAAGAGAATTTACCCAACATAAAATACACCTCAGATCATTCCAGTTAAGAATACTATACCCATTATCATCAACAGATAAGAAACCACTTCTGTGTCCCACAAATGTCTTGCCTCTCTATTTTT
>NW_006159850.1:15475650-15523854 GCF_000334495.1 Tupaia belangeri chinensis | reverse complement strand
TCTTTCCCTCTCTCATCCTCCTTCCACACTGTCTCCAGTGTCCATAAATATTTTCACTGCTTTTATGTCTTCCATTCTTTCAGTTTCTACCATAGAGTGCAAACAGTTGGTGTCTCTTAAGTGGAGACATACAGTGTCTCTCTTTCATAGCCTAGCTTATTTCACTCAGCAATAAATCTTCCATTTTGACCACTTTATTCCAACATCCAGATAATTCCTTTGTCCTTTACTGTACAGAAACTTGAAACTTCTTGTTTTTTATGGTTGAATAGTAGTCCATGGCCACACTTTTTCAATCTATTCAGCTGTTCATGGACATTTGGGTTGGTTTCTGTCTTAACAATCATGAATAATGCCTCAATAAACATTGATGTGCAAGCACTTTTCTGACTGAGCATTTTCTTGTCCTTTCGGTAGATACCCAGGAGTGGAATTGCTGGATCATATGTTTTTTCTATTTGTAGATCTTTGAGGAACCTTCATATTGTTTTCCACAGAGGCTGGACCAATTTACATTCCCACTAACAGTGTAGGAGAGTTCCTCTTTCATCACAATCTGGCCAACACATCATTTTTTGTATTTTTAATCTTTGCCAGGATCTGACAGGAGTTAAGTGGTACCTCATTGTGGTTTTAACCTGGATCTCTGTTATGATGAGGGATGTTTAGCATTTTCTCACATGCATTTTGACTGTTTGTATGTCTTCCTTAGAGAATTTTTTGTTCAACTCATTTTCCCATCTTTTAATTAACAATTTTTTTTTCTTTTTTTGTGAGTAAGCTGCTTGAGTTCCTTGTGTATTCTGGTTATCAGTCCCTTATCTGAGGCATAGTTAACAAAAATATTTTCCCATTCTGAGAGTTATCAATTCATCCCAACATCTGGATAATTCCTTTGTCCTTTACTGTACAGAAACTTGAAACTTCTTAATCTGATGTAATCCCACTTGTCTATTTTGGGCATTATTGCCTGTGGTTTGAGTATCTTATTTAAGAAGTCTTTGCCTACCAGGATGTCTCCCAGAGTTTCCCCAGTGTTTTCCACCAGTAGTTTTATAGTTTGCGGTCTTAGGTTCAGATCTTTGATCCATTATGAGCTGATTTTTGTTAATGGTGAAGATAGAGACCCAGTTTCATCTTTCTGCAGGTGGATACCCAGTTCTTCCAGCACCACTTGCTAAAGAGGTTTTCCTTTCCTCCTGGATTGACTGGTATCCTTGGTCAAAAATCAGTTGGCTGGAGAGAACCAGCAGTTAGCATAATGCTTATGTCGCTGGATTCCCACATAGTCTACTGCGGTCCGCATCCCGGACCCGGTGGCTTAGAACTCACGCCAGGTGCGTGTACGTGTGTGCCCAAGATCCCAAGAGGAGAATGGAGGAGAAGGGATTGCGGCGCGACCATCCCCTCCGGGGGGTGATTTCTCGCTTTCTGTCTCTATGTCTCTCTCTGTCTGTCTGGCGAGCGCACATGCCCTATAGCGAAAACCTCTAAAAAAAAAAAATCAGTTGGCTGGAATCCAGACCTATCCTGGAATCCAGGCCTATCTTGAGATGAATACTATGCTTCAGCTGTGAAATACCAGTTTCCTCAACCAAAAATGAAGATTTTCTGTTGAACCTTCCCCCTCTAGACTTATTTCTAGTGGAAAGGCACAACTTAGTCCAGGCCTATCTTGAGATACTTCAGCTGTGAGATACTGGTTTCCTTGAACAAAAATGAAGATTTTCTGCTGAGACTTCCCCCTCTCAACTTCTAGTGGGTAGGGATAGCTCTAGGTCTCTTTCTCTCCATTTCTATCTGCCTCTCCCTGTCTCACTGTGTCTCCCTGTGACTTTTAAATTTTTTTTTAAGGTAAAATATTCTCTGGGCTCTCAAGCCTCTCCTTTATTGTGTTAATTGGTGCCTTTCCATGCTTCATTTAGGAAAGGCACAACCCAACCCAGACCTATCCTGAGATGGATACCGTACTTCAGCTGTGAAATAAGTGGTTTTCATATTTACTTTTTTTTTTTTTTTTGAGAGATTTTCACTGTAGGGCGCGTGCGCTCACCAGACAGACAGAGAGAGACATAGAGACAGAAAGCAAGAAGTCCCCCCCCAGGGGGGATGTCACGCCGCAATCCCTTCTCCTCCATTCTCCTCTCAGGATCTTGGGCACGCACGCATACACGCCCGGCGTGAGTTTTAAGCCACTGGGTCCGGGACATGAACCACGGTCGACTACGTGGGAGTCCAGTGACATAGCCATTACGCTAACTGCTGATTCCCAATGGTTTTCATATTTACTTTTTACAATTACAATCTTACGGTTTTTTATCCTCTTTTTTTCTTCTTTTTCAGTTTATTTTTCTTCTTCTTACCTCTTCTTTTTTCTTTATCTTTATTCATTTTCTGATCAGCCTCTACCCACTTAGTGTCTAGGCAGGTCCAAGTGAGTAGTTTCCAATCATCTGAATACGATTAGGGTCAGAATATGCCTCTCTTCACCTTGAATCTGATGCACAAAAAGTCAAAACAGAATAATAGAAAGATTGCAGATCACCTCTTTCTGCTCACCTCTGAATGCTCAGATTGAACTTCAAGAACTAGGAAGAAACACACCATCCATCAGATGACTAGAAATCACTGCAGGATCACAAGAAATATGGGAAAGCAAGATAATACCTCTCCTCCAGGTGAAAAGAATAATACCTCTTGATCCTCAGACAGTACAACAAAACTCATGGAAATGTCTGATAAAGATTTTAGGATATTCATAATGACAAAGCTAACAGAGATGGAAGAAAAGAGAGACAATGAACTGCAGAAGAGGCAGGAGAAAGGAGCTGATGAGTTCCAGGTGAGGAAATTCTTGCAAGATCTAAAAGAGGAAATACACACTCTCAAAAAGAATCAAATGGACCTGTCAGAGATGAAGGCTATAATACAGGAAGTAAAAATCTCCCTTGACAATATTAAAAGCAGACTAGATCATACAGAAAATAGAATCTCAAATGTAGAAGATAGAATCACTGGTCTAGAAAATTCCACCATGAAGAATGAGAAAATGACCCCCAGAAATGAGAATAATATACGAGAAATACTAGACACCATCAAACATCCCAACATCTGGATAATTGGTATCCCAGAAGGCAAAGAGACTCATAAGGATAATGTAAATCTATTCCACGAAATCCTGCAAGAAATCTTTCCAAACCTAGAGAGGCACTTAAAGATACAGACCCAAGAAATACAAAGGAACTCCCGTAGAATCAACCCAAGAAGATCTTCTCCAAGACACATTAAAGCCAGATTGACCAAATCACAGACAAAGACGAGATACTAAGATTGGCAAGAAAGAAATAGCAAGTTACCTACAAAGGATATCCCATCAGTCTAACAGCGGACCTCTCATCGGTAACAATGTGAGTGAGGAAAGAATGGGAAAATATATTCAAAGTGTTAAGGGAAAAACAATTTCAACCAAGAATACCGTACTCGGCAAGATTATCCTTCATATGAAAAGAAAAGACAAGAATATTCTCAGATAAACAAAACCTGAAAGAATTTACCAACACCAGACCAGATCTCCAAGTTTTTAAGGGAGTGCTATACCAGGAAAATTAAATACAGACACATGGAAATAAGAGTTCAAAAACTAAGAAAATGGCCAACTTAATCATAGAGATATATCTGGAGTTGAATATTATATCCCAGAATTTAAATGGGAAGATTGGACCACAACAGAAGATTAAGTATATGAGACTGAACTAGTGAAAACATATTTTATGATTTTTGACTAAACATTACTGATTTGGGGACCATCAGTTAGCATAATGGCTATGTAGCAGGACTCCCATGTACTCGACCACAGTTCAAATTCTGGACCTGGTGGCTTAAAACTTATGCCGGGCACATGTGCATGCATGCCCAAGATCCTGAGAAGAGAATGGAGGAGAAGGGATTGTGGCGTGGCCGTCCCCCCTGGGGGGGTGATTTCTTGCTTTCTGTCTCTCTGTCTCTCTCTGTTTTTCTGGTGTGCGCATATGCCCTATAGCAAAACCCTCTCCAAAAAAAGAAATTATATATATATATATATATATATTGCTGATTTTCTTCTAGGCTTTGTTTTCCAGTTTTAAGGATTTTTGTCTTGTTTTGAGCTGCCAGTAGGTTCATGTACCTACTATTTGAACAGAATCCTAACCTGTTTCCTGGCTTTGAATTTTAAGTAAAAGTCCTTAGCATTTCTTTGATTTATTAAAGCTAAAACTTCTTTTCTTGAAATTAAAAATACATTAAAAAAATACCTGTTTAATGACCATGGTAAGCTTTATATCATCAGCTAGGTGCTACCTTATCATATATTCATTCTACTGAGTTTCATGCTTAAAGTCATACATGTATTCACTGATATGTACATACCAGCTAGACTTGCTATTGAAAGCAGTTAAATTACTTAAGAAATTCTGTAAATCAATAAAATGTGGGGGGAAATAAGGAATGGAAAACAACTGTAGACACCTAAGATAGTGCGGGAAGAGGGTGGGAAATGGCAGAGGGTGAGAAATAGTGGTTATATATATATGTGTGTGTAAATATACATATATATGTATATATATGAAATTAGAAATGGAAAATTAGTGACAATAACATGCATGATTAAGCCACTATGCAGTATACTTTGGATGGGAAATCACATTTTGAATACTGTGACAATGCTCAGGAAATGAATGTAAATTAATTAATTAATTAAAATGTCTCAGAAGAGAAAAATAATCAGTTGACTGTATGTTTTAGGGTTTATTTCTAGGGTCTCTATTCTTTTTTTTTTTTTAAGAATTATCTTATTTTATTATTTATTTATTTATTTATTTTAATTTACCAGAGAGAGACATAGTGAGAGTGAGAGACAAAGAGGAAATGAGAAAGCAAGCTGCCAGGCCTGGGACTTGAACCTTAATCGATTATCTGCTGTTGTCTTTTTAGACAGGGTCTCACTGTCACAATCTTCTTGCCTCAGCCTCCCAGCTAGACCCACAGACAGACACCACCAAGCCTGGCTCTTTCTGATAGAGTCTTACTGTGTCCACCCAAGCTAGCCTCAAGTTCATGATCCCCCACCCTAGCTTCCCAGGATGCTGGGATTACAGGTACATGTCCCCCACACCCAGTCTTTAGGTTGGACTGGGAATTGAACCCAGGCCTCCCAGCCTATGGAGCACAGTGTCTTAGCAATGCATATTACTGTACTGGGCCCATATAGACTTATGTTTTATTTCATCTTTCTAGTAACTCATTTTCATTATATGCAAAAGTATCCATTCCAGGGGACCAGCAGGTGGCATGGTGGTTAAGGTGCTAGACACACCCACATGGCCAACAGTGATCTGAATCCCGAACCTGGTGACTTGCTTTCTCACTTTCCCTTTCTCTCTCTCTTTCTCTCTCTGGTCGAATTGAAATAAATGATGATAAAGAAAATTAAATTTAAAAAAGTATCCATCCGCAATGGATTGGAATTTTTACCAAAAAAAATAGGTTTTTGCCATAGGACGCATAAGCTTACCAGAGAGAGACAATGAGAGGAAAAGTGAGAAATCATCCCCCGGGGGGGATGGCCACTCCACAATTCTGTCTCCTCCCACTCTCCTGGGATCCTGGGCATGCATGCACTCATGCCTGACCTGATTTTCAAGCCTCCAGGTCTGGAACTTGAACTGCAATCAGCCATGTGGGAGTCCAGCAACGTAACCACTATGCCATCTGCTGACCCCAAGGACTAAAACTTTTTTTTTTTTTAAGAGGTTTTTTTCACTATAGGGCATGTGCGCTCGCCAGACAGATAGAGAGAGACAGAGAGACAGAAAGCGAGAAATCACCCCCCAGGGGGGATGGCCACGCTGCAATCCCTTCTCCTCCATTCTCCTCACAGGATCTTGGGCACGCACGCACACGCACCCGGCATGAGTTTTAAGCCACCAGGTCCAGGACACGAACCGCGGTCAACTATGTGGGAGTCCAGCAACATAGCCATTATGCTAACTGCTGGTTCCCAGGACTAAAACTTTTTTAAAATAACAGGTCCTAGGGTCGGCAGGTGGCGTGATGGTTAGGGTGCTGGTCTCCCACCTGGCTGACCATGGTTTGAGTCCTGGACCTGGCGGCTTGCTTTCTCAATTTCCCTCTCTCTATATTCAATTAAAATAATAATGATTATGATGAATAAAATTAAATTAAATTTATTAAAAACAAAAACAGGTCCTTCAAGATAGCTTGGGAGGGGACTGGCAAGTGGCGTGGTGGTTAAGGGTGCATGGCCAACGGTGGGTTGAGTCCTGGCGGCTTGGCTTCTCACTTTCTTTCTTTCTCTTTTTCTCTCTCTGTTTCTCTCTAGTCAAATTAAAATAAATAAATACATTTTTAAAAAGTTAAATAAAATAATTCTTTTTTAAAAAAGATAGCTTAGAATCATAATTTAGGCAGTTCTGTTTCTTAGTGTTTACCAGGGGTACTCAAAATGCTGGTGAATAATTACATAATGAAATGTAATGTTTCTTTGTCCTACTTTTGAAATTTTGGCAGCAAAATGTTCATCAACACCTGGTTCCAGAGATAAGAACAACCCCATCTATGTAGCCCCTGCTATAAATGGTCCAACTAAGTGCCCTGAAAGAACCTGGGAAGAGAAGAAATTCTTCAAGCTGACTGGAGATATTTTGGGTATGGAGAGGAAATGGCTTCATGTCAATATTGCAGCATTATTTTCCAGAAAGAAAAAGGGGAATGGGAATATAATGAAAGATGTAGGAGGATAAAAAGGTATCTTTATCATCTTCACTTTGTGAAAGTGGAAGTCCCAGAAACAAAGAGGTATGGTAAATGGAAAGATGTATGAAGTTAGAGCCTTGAGATGTCAAACATAGAGCCTTGAGAAAGTATCTGAACAAGGTCTGTGTGTGTGTGTGTGTGTGTGTGTGTGTGTCTGTATAGGAGGGATGGTTGTTTGGGTTTTGCTGTTTTGTTTTGTTATTTTGCCATAGGGCTTGTGCCTTATGGCAGGCACAAGAGAAACAGAAAGGGAGAAAGTAAGAAATCACCCTCTCACCTCAGGAAGGATGGCCATGCAGCAATCCCTTCTTCTCCATTCTCCTCTCATGATTTGGGGGATTCATGCACATGCACTTGGAGTGATTTTCAAGCCACCAAGTCCAGGACTCGAACCACAGTCACCTAAGTGGGAATCCAGCTCCTTAACCACCATGCCACTTGCTGGCCCTGTTTTGGTTTCTTTTTGTTGTTGTTTTTAAATAATTATTTATTTGATTTGATTTGTTTTTGTTGTTATTATTATTTGACCGGAGAGAGAGAAAGAAAAAGTGAGAAAGCAAGCTGCCAGGTCTGGGACTTGAACCACAGTCAGCCATGTGGGAGTCAAGAGCCTTAACTACCATATTACCTGCTGGCCCCTGTTTTGAGTTTTTTAGATAGGGTCTCACTGTGTCACAGTTCTGCCTCAGCCCCCTGCACAGCAGGACTAAAGGCACAGACCACTATACCCAGCTTCATAGGGTGGCCCAGGAATCAAACCATGGCCTCTTGTGTGGCTCAGCTTGCCCAGCAGCAGCGTCCAGTACACGCTACTAGAGCTGGACCTTGACGAAGCCACTGTTTCCATCTCTAAAATGTAGTGACAGACTTCATCTATGTACTTCCTACATTGAAGGAAAAATTAAAATGCTCTGAAAAAGTGCTAGACCGGCTTCTACACGAGTAGTACATTCCTGGATGCCCTCAACCAAAGACAACAAAAGTCTGTTTCTATTAAGCCTTCCCTTCTTGTGAACACAGACAATCAAGAGTGGAAGACGGGGGCCCGGCAGATGGCATGGTGACTGAGGACACTGGACTCCCACATGGCTGACCACGGTTTGAGTCCTGGACTTGGTGGCTTACTTTCTTTTTCCATCTCTCTCTCTCTCTCTCTCTCTCTCTCTCTCTCTCTCTCTGTCTGTCTCTGATCAAATTAAAATAAATAAATAAAATAAATAAAGTTAAATAAAATAATTCTTTAAAAAAGAGTGAAAGACAACCACCTAGTCCTAAAACAATATTTTTTTATGTGGGATTTTATGTATCTTAAATAAAATATCTGATTAGTGGCAAAATAATTCTAGGAAGGATATATAGATAGATGTATATGTGCACACAAATGTATAAATGTGTATGTACACCCATGATTTAGGTTGAACCATGTGCAGTTGTCAATTTTTTCTTTTTGACCTAATCTGTAGGTTTAGGAAAAATGAAAATTATAGAGGATTTCTAAGCTAACCATGCAATTATGATTTTTTTCCCTGTTCTAAACTAGTACAAATCCTCTTCCTTATCCTATTGATGACTGCTGTCTACCCTGCAAATAACACCAATAGATTTTACTTCCACCAAGCTATCCAGAAGAGTTTTTCTCACCGTTTCTCAGAAATCAAACTTCTTAAGGATTTCTACCCCTGGGCCAATCGCACTCTCCTTCCTAACCTGTATGGGGATGACAGAGGTAAGAACCTGGTCCTGGGGCCCGGCCATGCAAATGTGGGGTGCAATTGGTTTTCCAAATACCTTTACCAAGATCAGCGAGAAACTGGAAAAAGGTCACTGACTTTGTCCATGTTGTGACAACCTCGTGGCACCCTGAAGACCTCATATAAGCAGGTTCAGTTTTTCTGTTCACCCAGGGGTGATCAGCTCATGGGGCTGATTCCCACCGGTGAGACTCAAAAGAGGTTGACAAATGAGAATGAGAATTATCTACTTGGAGCATGAAAAATAACTGGAAAGGCCGCTGGTATGCGACCACAGGTAGCTGTTTGATGAGCAGGTAAAAAATCATCCCCCACCCCTGACACAGACAGACAGACAGACAGATACACACCCCTTATTCAAGAATTTTCTCGGGAACTAGCAGTTAGCGTAATGGCTATGTCGCTGGACTCCCATGTAGTCAACCGTGGTTCACATCCCGGACCCAGTGGCTTAAAACTCAAACCAGGCACGTGTACGTGCGTGCCCAAGATCCCGAGAGGAGAATGGAGAAGAAGGGATTGCGGAGTGACCATCCCCCCTGGGGGGTGATTTCTCGCTTTCTGTCTCTATGTCTCTCTCTGTCTGGCAAGCGCATGCGCCCTATAGTGAAAGCCTCTCCAAAAAAAAAAAAAAAGAATTTTCTCAAGCAGAAAGGATCGCCACATGAGATGCTATTTTCATCTGCTGTGCAATCTGTCCCAGGCCTGCAACTGTGTCTGTAACTTTTCTTGTGTGGTTATCCGTTCATTTCCACAAACATGCACTGAACACCTCTATTATGCAGGGAATTGTCCAGGAGCTCAGGCTAAAGAGATGCATATATTATTTGAACCCTCAAAGAACCTCTGTCAAGGGTAGTGAGCATACATTCCCTTGGCAGTGCTGAAGAAATGCTAAAAATACTTCCTAAGGAATGCTTCTTGCTCCTATTTTTCATCTGTTACCAGCGCCTCTGTCATTTTATAGCTTGATGTCTTATTAAGTAAGTCATATGTGGGAAATTGTTGCATTAGTTTATCTCAGGACTGAGATCTCCTGATGAGATTTGGAATACCTCCCAAGTTCCTGAAAATTATCTAAACGATGTGCTTTTCTCAGCAAACATTTAGTCTTTTCTTAAATGTGCACTTAGTGTGTTTAGGAG
The DNA here is from genome assembly GCF_000334495.1 of Tupaia belangeri chinensis. Lineage (NCBI taxonomy): Eukaryota > Metazoa > Chordata > Mammalia > Scandentia > Tupaiidae > Tupaia > Tupaia belangeri. The sequence goes on along the minus strand of NW_006159850.1, from coordinate 15,514,145 downwards.
AGATTTTACAGTGGTAAGTCCTATTCATTAGATTTTTTTTTAGTTCAATTTTAGATGACAATGATCCTAGGTTCTTATCCATTCTATTTCCAATCTGTAACTTATTCTATACCGAATAAAATATTGACTAAATCAAAGGAACAGGGACCCTGGGTGGCTATTTGCACCATCATAGTAAGCATGGTCCCTGGCTGGACCCCTTGGCTCAACAGTACAGTCTCATGGTCCAAAAGTGCAGACTCAGGGGCTAGCAGGTAGTGTGGTGGTTGGGGCAGCTGAATCTCACATAGTCAACTGTGCGGTTCAAGACTCAGACCTGGCAGTTTGAAGAACACACCAGGTGCATGTGAATTCATGCTCAGGGTCTGGAGAGAAGAAGGATTGCAGCATGGCCATCCCCCTGCAATGTTCTTTCTTTCTTTCTCTCTCTCTTTCCTTCCCTCCCTCTCTCTCTCTCTGTGTATGTTTCTGTCTCTTTCTTGTGAATACAAACATCCCATAGCAAAGGTAAAAAAAGAAGAAAAAAGTGCAGATTCAGAAGCCAGATTACCCGAGTTCACATCCTTACTCTTCATTTATTAGCAGTGTGACCCTGGGTAAATTACTCAGTCTTCTGTGTCTCAATTTCCTCATCTATACAGTGTGGATAATGTTGGGCTCTATAATGTTTGGTATGAAGATTTAAAAGGCAATAAATCTGGGACAAACCAAGTAGTGTGGTGGTGAAAGTGGCTGTTTTCCATTTGGCCAATTACACAATTCAAGTCCCAGACCCAGTGGCTTGAAAAACATGTGGGGTGCATGTGTACATGTGCCCAAAATCCGGGAGGATAATGGAGAAAGGATTGCAGCATGGCCATCCCCCCCCCGGGGGGAGGGGTACTTTTCTTTCTCTCTGGTGAGCTCACATACTCTATAGCAAATTTTAGAAAACATAAAAGCTTAATAGAATTACATGATTAGAACGATGTCTGGCACATAGTATTCACCAAATGGATAAGTGTTGGTTATTCATTTTTTTAAGAGAGATATTTGCTATAGGGTGCAGGTGCTTGTGGGAGAGACAGAGAGAGACAGAGAGACAGAAAATGGGAAATCACCCCCCAGAGGGATGGCCATCTCACAATCCCTTCTTTTCCATTCTCCTCTTGGGATTTTTGGGCATGTATGCAGACATGCCTGGTGTGAGTTTCAAGTCTCCAGATCCAGGACTCAAACCACAATCAGCCATGTGTGAGTCCAGCAATATAACCATTATGCCATCTGCTGGTCTCAAGTGTTGGTTATTAATATTAATTAGGTCACTTTTATTAACATTAATTGGAGGCAACCTAACCTACAAGAACTACAAGTTACCTGGATATACTAAGAAACAGTGACAACAACTTTGTGGATATAGATGAATAAATAGAATGAAGTAGCCAGGACGAGCAGATGGTGTAATGGTTACATCGCTGGATGCCCCATAGTAATAACAACAAAAGCCTATAAATTATAATTATATATTTTTCACTTAAACACAAAGTGAGGGGACCAGCAGATGGTGTAATGGTTATGTCACTGGACTCCCTTGTAGTCAATCACAGTTCGAGTCCTGGGCCCGGCAACTTAAAACTTAAAAGCTAGGCGCAGGTGCGTGCATGCCCAAGATCCCAAGAGGAGAATGAGGGAAAAGAATTGCGGTGTGGGCATCCCTCTGGGAGTCAATTTCTCTCTTTCTGTCTCTCTGTCTCTGTCTCTCTGGCAAGCGTACATACCCTATAGAAAAAAAAACTCATTAAAAAAAAAAAAAGGAAACACAAAGTGAGACCTTCTCTGAAGGTTAAGTTATACCTTCCCTTTTCTTCAGAAATTACAAGTCCTTCAGAAACTAATGCAAACCTCTTTCTGCAGAATACTCTAACATACAATTTTTCTTTCATATTAGAACTTTTTCAGTAAAATATAAATATGGAGAATATTCAAATGTATAACAGAGTACATTGTACAACTCTCCCTAGTCCCTCTTCTCTTCCAAGAGACAGATATGTTTCCAATTTATTATAATTTTTTTTCAGAAATAATCTATGTGTCTATGACTATATGTGACAATAAATGGTAGCATACAATACACATTGTCATACTTTTGTTTCCTCTTAATGGTTTATCTGGGGATTGTTCCATAAGTATATATAAAGCTGTTCCTATTATGTTTTACTCACTTACTGTATAGTATCCTATTGGATGGCTATACCACAGCTTATATAACCAGCTCCCTATCCATAGACATTTAGATCTTTTCTAGTCCTTATTGTCAACAGTACTACCTTAGTATACTGGTACACACTTAATTTCATATGTGTGCAAATATATTTGTAAGATAAAACCTTGGAAAAGTTTATTAAGACAAAGTATGTGTATGTATATACCCTCCAAGTCCAGGACTCGAATCACAGCCAGCTATGTGGGAGTTCAGCGCTTAACCACCATGCCACCTGCTGGCCCCTGAGCTATCTTCTTGTAAGTAAAGTTTTTCAGTTAATTCTCTTAATTTATCTAATTACACATTCCATTTACAAATTGTGATCATTTCACTTCCTCTTTTACTATTTTTCTTATCTAAGTGCACTAGCTAGTACCTTCAAAAATAGTGGTGAAAGTATGCATCTTGTTACTAACTTAATGAGGCACTTTAAAAAAGTGTTTTGTTTCCTTTCCCATTAGGATTTATTACTGATGGGAACTCCTTTCTTTTGGGCAATGTTCTGCTTCGTCAGATTCGCATTCCCCAAGAACAAGTGAAGCTTTCTGACCTATATCAGGAGGATACAGCAAACTATGGGGCTCACTGGGGTCCCTCTGATACAAACCTCACAAAATCAGACAGCATTTGGCATCATCAGAATCAGGAGACACTGGGTGGCTATCCCATCCAGGGGCAACTTGCCACTTACACAGGAGGAGGGTATGTTGTGAGACTGGGAAGAAACTTCAGTTCTGCAACCAGGTGGGTGAGCCCAAGCCCTGAACAGGGGAGGTAGATTTTTGCTTCTATCCATTCTCAGGACAATTAGAATTCAGGACCCATTTGAGTGAATTTGATTGCTACCATACTGTCTGTGACACTTGTAGACTCGTATTTCAGACTTCAAAGGAAATTTCCCTTTTGGTTTAAACATTCATGTTCCATTTCAAACTACAGCTATGTTTTGGTTTGGCAATTTGCCCAGACTCATTCCCAGCTAGGGTTGAACCCAGGTAACTCTAGCTTAGGCAAAGTAATTTTCATGTATTAAAAGAAACACCACCCTGGGACCAGCAGGTGGCGTGGTGATTAAGGTGCTGGACACTCACATGGCCGACCAGGATTCAAGTCCTGAATCTGGTGGCTTGCTTTCTCACTTCCTCCCTCTCTCACTCTCAACTTCTGTCTCTCTCTGGTCAAATTTAAAAAAATGAATGAATGAATAAATAAAAATAAAATAATTATTAAAAAAAAGAAACACCACCCTTCATAAACCATGATGTGTACATCAACCCAAAATTCAAATGCCAAAATTAAACTGGCAGAGATTTATAAGTCATTCAGTATATAAATCCTAAGTTTTGTCATTATTTATGTCTAAAATTAAAATCATGTCTACATTTAAATTTATAGCAAGGAATTACTAATAATGCCAAGCAAATGATAACAGGTGTACTCTACCTTTAAAAACTGAATAGTTAGTAAAGAGTAGCAGTTTATTTTTTTTTTTGAGAGGTTTTTGCCATAGGGCGCGTACACTCACCAGAAAGACAGAGCGAGACAGAGAGACAGAAAGCGAGAAATCACGCCACAATCCCTTCTCCTCCATTCTCCTCTCAGGATCTTGGGCACACACGCACGCGTGCCTGGCATGAGTTTAAACCACCGGGTCCAGGACTCGAACTGCAGTCAACTACATGAGAGTCCAGCAACAGAGCCATTATGCTAACTGCTGGTCCCAAGAGTAGCATTTAATACTCAAATAGTAGTTGCCAGAACATGTGAAATTAATTCTATCTCAGACCGTAAATGCTAAATTCATTTTCCTAAATGTTTAACCTTTGCATGAATACTTTATGAAAACTTGCATTTTGATAGGCTACCAAGTTTATAATCATGTTAATACAGTGGAAGTTTGGGCAATAATAATCATAAAATATTGCATAGGAAAATGAAATTGGGACATGTAACCTCTCCCTGGTGTGTGACGTGATATTGGAAATGCCAGGGCCTCCTCCTCCGCAGTGCTGAATGGAGAAGTAGCAGCCCTATTCTTTTCTGTTTCCCCAGAGTCCTACAGCATCTGGAACAATGGCACTGGCTAGACCGATGCACAAAAAGCCTCTTGGTGGAATTTGTGGTCTTCAGTGCTAATGTGGATCTCTTCTGTGCTGTGACCCTGATTATGGAGTCCAGTGACATGGGTATGAAGGCCTCCTCTCTTCTCTTCTGTGATCTGGGTGCCTTGGGAAAAGCCCAATTTCTTTTTTGCCTTTTTTGTTTTTTATTTTGCAATAGGTGTGAGCACTTACCAGACAGAGACAACAAGAGAGAGGGAGAGAGGGAAAGTGAGAAATCACTCTCTAGGGGAGGAAGGGGGACGGCCACGCCAAAATCCTTTCTGCTCTATTTTTCTCTCAGGGTTTTTGGTACACACACATGTACCCAATGTGTTCCTCAAGCCATGGGTCTGTGGTTCAAACTGTGTAATCAGTCATGTGGAATCCAGCTGCATTAACCTCCATGCCACCTGCTGGCCCTATAATTATTTTCTTTAATTTGCTTGATTCATCTCCAGATTCTGCATAGAAGTAAAAACCTCTTATTTTGCTCAAAAAAAAAATCACTATTATTTTATCTTTTTCTTAGAGACACTCTCCCTGGGATCTTAATCTTTTTCATATAGTCTGGATCAGTTGTTCTCTAGGCCTGCCCCTCAGCTCTCATCTGGGGTCTCCCTCTACTGCCACCCTGGATTGTCCTCACCTCTCTCTATTGGATCCCTTCTCTGTTGATCCTGGATTTTTCTTGGTTTACTTCCTTATTTTGCTGGAGCCTATCTTCCAATAATTTCCTGGAAGGGTGCAAAGAAGGTAAAATTGTCAAAGCATTGCATGTCTAAAAAATGTTTTTATTCTGACATCACATTAAATTGCTAATTTGTCTGGATACAATTTCTCACAGTTTTGGAAAGCATGGTTCCATTACCTAGTTCTAGCTTCCCAGGATGCCACTCTGAATCCCAGTCCCTGGTCCCAACAGTATATAATTTCTTTATCCCAGGGTTATAAATGAACTTCATGATAAGCCTTTTTATCTAGAAATTGTATCCTTTAGTTCTGAGATTTCTTTTTTCTTTTTAAAGAATTATTTTTTTATTTAAATTTGATCAGAAAGAGACAGAGAGAGAGAGAGAGAGAGAGAGAAAGTGAGAAAATGAGGAAGTAAGTCATTAGGTTCAGGATTCAAACCACAGTCAGCCATGTGGGAGTCCAGCACCTTTAACCACCATGCCACCTGCCGGCCCAAGTATTAGTATATTTTTTGTCCTTCTCCTTCTCTGTCTCTAATTCCTCAGAGTTCCTTTTATTAATTTATTGTTTTGATCTTCAGTTTTCAGTTTTAAAGTTCAATCATCTGGCTGTTCTTTTGTATGTAAAGGGAGGTGGTAAAAAGCAGATAAACGCTAATTAGAAGTTCCCGTGCTTTGAAGTAGCAGCCCTATTCTTTTCTGTTTCCCCAGAGTCCTACAGCATCTGGAACAATGGCACTGGCTAGACCGATGCACAAAAAGCCTCTTGGTGGAATTTGTGGTCTTCAGTGCTAATGTGGATCTCTTCTGTGCTGTGACCCTGATTATGGAGTCCAGTGACATGGGTATGAAGGCCTCCTCTCTTCTCTTCTGTGATCTGGGTGCCTTGGGAAAAGCCCAATTTCTTTTTTGCCTTTTTTGTTTTTTATTTTGCAATAGGTGTGAGCACTTACCAGACAGAGACAACAAGAGAGAGGGAGAGAGGGAAAGTGAGAAATCACTCTCTAGGGGAGGAAGGGGGACGGCCACGCCAAAATCCTTTCTGCTCTATTTTTCTCTCAGGGTTTTTGGTACACACACATGTACCCAATGTGTTCCTCAAGCCATGGGTCTGTGGTTCAAACTGTGTAATCAGTCATGTGGAATCCAGCTGCATTAACCTCCATGCCACCTGCTGGCCCTATAATTATTTTCTTTAATTTGCTTGATTCATCTCCAGATTCTGCATAGAAGTAAAAACCTCTTATTTTGCTCAAAAAAAAAATCACTATTATTTTATCTTTTTCTTAGAGACACTCTCCCTGGGATCTTAATCTTTTTCATATAGTCTGGATCAGTTGTTCTCTAGGCCTGCCCCTCAGCTCTCATCTGGGGTCTCCCTCTACTGCCACCCTGGGGATTGTCCTCACCTCTCTCTATTGGATCCCTTCTCTGTTGATCCTGGATTTTTCTTGGTTTACTTCCTTATTTTGCTGGAGCCTATCTTCCAATAATTTCCTGGAAGGGTGCAAAGAAGGTAAAATTGTCAAAGCATTGCATGTCTAAAAAATGTTTTTATTCTGACATCACATTAAATTGCTAATTTGTCTGGATACAATTTCTCACAGTTTTGGAAAGCATGGTTCCATTACCTAGTTCTAGCTTCCCAGGATGCCACTCTGAATCCCAGTCCCTGGTCCCAACAGTATATAATTTCTTTATCCCAGGGTTATAAATGAACTTCATGATAAGCCTTTTTATCTAGAAATTGTATCCTTTAGTTCTGAGATTTCTTTTTTCTTTTTAAAGAATTATTTTTTTATTTAAATTTGATCAGAAAGAGACAGAGACAGAGAGAGAGAGAGAGAGAAAGTGAGAAAATGAGGAAGTAAGTCATTAGGTTCAGGATTCAAACCACAGTCAGCCATGTGGGAGTCCAGCACCTTTAACCACCATGCCACCTGCCGGCCCAAGTATTAGTATATTTTTTGTCCTTCTCCTTCTCTGTCTCTAATTCCTCAGAGTTCCTTTTATTAATTTATTGTTTTGATCTTCAGTTTTCAGTTTTAAAGTTCAATCATCTGGCTGTTCTTTTGTATGTAAAGGGAGGTGGTAAAAAGCAGATAAACGCTAATTAGAAGTTCCCGTGCTTTGATAGAGCTTGCCAGCTTGTCTCTACATCTTTTCATGAGGGCGGTCGGTTTTCAGAGAGGAACCCTCTGAACTCCTGCCTTGAGAATACCAGCCTATTATGCCAGTAGTTTCAGTTGAGGGAGGGTATGTGGGAAGGGTATGTAAACTTTTCCTAATTCCTTTTTTAAGTAAACCTTTGCTCTCAGACTACCTAGTGTCTCTGAGTCAGTCATAGTTTAACATCACTAGGAAATAAGCTTTCAGTTTTGGGGTGGTGGAAGGCATGAAGGGTAGCAAATACAGGTTGTAAATGGCAAGGGAGGAAATCTGGGACCTAATTGCTTATATTCAGCCTTTAAAAAAGAAAGAATTATCTATTTAATTTTATTTATTCATTTATTTTAATTTGACCAGAGAGACAGAGACAGAAACAAGAGAGAGCAAACCACCAGGTCTGGGTCTTGAACCGTTATTGGCTATGTGGGAATGTCCAGCACCTTAACCACCATCCCATCTGCTAGTCCCCTATATTCAGGCTTTTACACAATCCTGTTTTCAGTTCCACCTGAAGTTCTACCTTCAGATAATGTGCTAGGCAGTTAGATAGTAATGAGCGGGTGGCCCTAAGAGAAGAGCAGGACACAAGTCACATCAATCACAATTTATCAGGAGTTACAACCAGACCCTCTATGAGATGCCTTCTTCCCACCCAGCACCTGGCGCCAGGAAGGCGAGGCAAATCCCATTTTCCTTCCTTGGTACCTGAGGAAGACACATAGGGATGATTGTAAATTTCCCTCTGATCATCCCTCATAAATAGAAAAAGACCCAGTCAGACGTTTTGGTCACTATCCTGATTCCCATTGGGGCAATAAACTAATTGGGCAATTTATCCTAATAAGGATGCTCCTAGCATCATGGCTCACACTTGGGCATGCACAGTTTGGCAATCAAATTCCTCAAACTCGTCACCTGTGGAAGAGCTGCGCAAGCATAGGAAGAAGCCCGGGAATTCAAGCAAAGAGCATAGATAGTGTGACAGACCGCCCGCTGTTAATATTCATTATTTCCTTTGCTAATAAAAATAACACCTAAGCAGTTCCAAAATCAGTTGCTACCTAGCAACCTGCCTGCCCAAAAGTCTTTTGGGTGTACTTCTTTTCTTTTCTTAAGATTTACTTTATTTATTTATTTATTACTTTTAATTTCACCAGAGAGATAGATAATGAGAGAGAGGCAAAGTGAGAAAGCAAAGTGCCAGGTCTGAAACTCGAACCATGGTCTGCCATGTGGGAGTCCAGCGCCCAACAACTATGCCGCCTGCTGGTCCCTGGGTATACTTCTTTTCTGAACTCTTTCTTTCCTATTAAATTCTCTTTTCTACCTACTTTTATTGTGGTTATGGCTTTGTTTTGAGCCTAGGGACTAGTCTCTAATTTTAGTGATCTGGATCCAAAGGACCAAGGATTTTACACACGCAACTCAATGGTCCCATCCTATAATAATATCTGATGCCTCCCATCTCTAAGCCGTTCTGGGGCCTTAAGGCTAAAATTTACTTATGTCAGAGTTTTCCACACTGCTGGCCTAGACATCAGCTTTTCGTTGTTGTTAAGAATGATTTTATTGGGACCAGCGGTTAGCTGAACTCCCATGTAGCCAACCACGGTTTGAGTCCCGGACCCGGTGACTTAAACACATGCTGGGCGCATGTGCATGCGTGCCCAAGATCCCTAGAGGAGAATGGAGGAGAAGGGATTGCGGCGTGACCATCCCCCCTGGGGGGTGATTTCTCACTTTCTGTCTCTGTCTCTTTCTGTCTTTCTGGCGAGCACACACTCCCTATAGCAAAAACCTCTCCCAAAAAAAAGAGAATTATTTTATTTTACTTTATTTATTTATTTTTAATTTGACCAGAGAGGGACAGAGTGAGAGAGAAAGTAAGAAAGCAAGCCGCCAGGTCTTTGACTCGAACCGCAGTCAGCCATGTGGGAGCCCAACGCCCCACACCACCTGCCCCTGACATCAGCTTTCTTGAATCTGTGTCATCCTACTTTTCAGCTTCCAACTAAGTTTGTCACGTTTATTTGCCCTCTTCCTCTTTGACGTACTGTTTTTCTTCTTTAATTTCCTGGAGTGAAATTAAACATGATGGAGTTTTCTAAGAGACCGAAAAGTAACTGGTACATTCCGTTCTCTCACCTTTAACAGGAAAGGTGAGAGACTCTTTTATCCTTTTCTCTCCCCCAGAATCTGCCCTCAAGTGTCCTCCAATTTACCATTAGGCGTTACTTCTAGTCAGGAACTTCTTCTACCCAGACCCACAGAGAATAGACTCCTTCTCCTATTTATTTCTTTTTGCTTGTTTAAAGAATTATTTAACTTTATTTATTTATTTTAATTTGACCAGAGAGGGACAGAGTAAGAGTGAGAGAGAGAGAGGAAGTGAGAAAGCAAGCCACCAGGTCTGGGACTCGAACCACCATCAGCCGCGTGAGAGTCCAGTGCCCTTAACTACCATGCCACCTGCCAGCCTCGTCTGCTATTTCTTTCTTTCCTTTTTTTTTTTTTTTTTTTTGGAGATGTTTTTGCTATAGGGCACATATGCTCACCAGAAAGATAGAGACAGAGACAGAAAGCGAGAAATCACCCCCCGGGGGATGACCACACTGCAATCCCTTCTCCTCCATTCTTCTCTCAGGATCTTGGGCACGCACACACACCGCCCAGCGTGAGTTTTAATCTATCAGGTCTGGGACTCAAACCGCAATCGACTACATGGGAGTCCAGCGACATAGCCTTACACTAACTGCTGGTCCCAGGAATAAAAATTTTAAAAGAAAGCCCATCTTGAGAGCAAAGCTATATTATGTGGGAATTCCTTATGTTCCTAAATGTACTTTCTACCTAGAAGGTGTGTATCTTAGCTCAAATATTCTGGGGGCTTTATAAAGTTTATATTTGCAAGACCTTTTATAATTTTGTAAACATCAGTGCTCTCACTTTCCTTCCAAGTAGTTTGAAGCTTCTTAATCTGTCACATAAACATTGAGTATTCATAGGATATTAGTACTCGAGGGATCGTAACACTTGAGGTTCTCTCTGTGGTCATTCTAACAGTCTTCGCCTGGACAGCTGGTAGGCCACTGACCGTTCCCAGCAGGTGGGGTCGACAGCACGTGCCTTCCCTTTCCTGCCTGCAGTGAACATGGCCTTTCCCATAGGTTCGTCCACATGCTCTCCTGACAGCGCTACAGGAAATAGCAGGTAGAGTGCAGACTCGGAAACGGTAAGGGACCGGTCTGGGCTATTCAAAGACCGAGTCAGATGAGAAGCGGGCAGTTTTAGACTCCTGACTCCAGGTGTTCTTTGTTATTCCAGGCACTGTATTCACCTCTGTAAGACTGGACAGTTTAACTTCCCTTCAGACATCAAAGAAGGCCTTTGCCTGGACTGTCATCTCACAAGTCACCTACTATCTCCTAGTCAGTTACTACACCCTCAAACAGGTGAACTGAAAATGTCGGATGTGAGAAATACTGAAGGTTGCCACATTTTATTTGGGGAGCTCTACGGTGACCTGTTAGTAAAATTATGGCTTTCATTTTGGTCCTTTCCAGAAGCTAGAATTTAGTTAGAGGCTGAATTGTTTTCCATCAAGTAGAATAGTTCTTTCAATTTCCGGGAGCTAAAGAATGAAGTCCAAAGAGACATTTTATGTACAGTTTTATTATCCATATATAAAATATTATTAAAAAAAAAACATGATGAACAAAAAACAAGCCCTTACAAATGCAAATAATTGTATTCAAAAGAATATATCTTGGGCCGAAAGCAGTATTTTTTTATTTTCAAGCTTTACAACTAATTTAGGAACTTTTTATTTATTTTTAAGTCTATGATTTCCAAGAAAAAGAATAAATGTATCTGATTAAAGTTGTAGTAAAGGCCAACTTTTCTGTAAGCAGCATTTCCAAAGGACAACAGAGCAGAACAGAGACTATAACCCATTGGGTCCAGGTGACATCTGATAAGTGCCTAGCAGCTTGTTTTGCCTTTACAAGTTAATGTTATGACACTTTATTAAGGAGACCTAGCTAATCTTTCAGACAAGCAATGGTGACTGTAGTGTCTGTGTTTAGGTTCGTCGGCTAAAACAGCAGAAGTGGAGGTTCTTCACTAGAAAAAGAAATATTCTTGACACAAGCATAATCTTCATTAGCTTTGTCATCTTGGGGCTTGATATGAAGCTTATTTCTCTACATAAAAAATACATGGCTCAATACCATCGTGACCAGGACAGGTAAGAAGAAGCCTGAGGAACACAGGATTCCTACCTTATATCTAAAGTATTCCTTCAAATGCCTGCCCTACCAGATTTGTATCTGTATAACAGAGTTAAATAGAAGTCAGGCTATATCCACAGCACAGAAAACTAGAGGCCATTTATAGTACTCATGTTGAAAAGCTCTTCTGCCTTCATAAATGCTTAAATGTAAAAGAATGCATTTTTTTAAGAGAAACTTTTGCTCTAGGGTGTGTGGGCTTGCCAGAGAGACAGAGAGACAGAAAGTGAGAAATCACCCCGAGGGAGGATGGCCACGTCACAATCCCTTCTCCTTCAGTCTTCTTTGGGGATTTTGGGTATGCATACACACCTGTCCAGTGTGAATTTGAAGCCACTGGACTCGGGACTCAAACCATGTTTGACCGTGTAGGAGTCCAGCAGTGTAACCATTATGCCATCTGCTGGTCCCAAGATAGTGCATTTCAATTTCACAGACCAACTGCCTGGAATTGGTCATTACTTTGTATCCTGGCCAAGGCATAAAGCCTAAGACATGAAAATCAATCATTCTTTTTTTTTTTTTTTAAGAATTCTTACTTTTTAATTTAATTTATTTATTTTCATTTGAAAGAGAGAGAGAGAGAAGGAAAGTGAGAAAGTAAGCCAACAGGTCTGGGACTAGAACTGTGGTTGGCCATGTGGGAGTCCAATACCCTTAATCACTGTGCCATCTGTTGGCCGCTAATTAGTCATTCTTTAAATGAAACCATGATGCAAAGTCTACCCTTTAAATGCAAAAGGGCTTGTTTTCTGGATAGGGATGTTCATTAACTGATTTAGACCATGAGATGTTTGGTGCCCCATTAGGCACCTTCTTTAGTCTTTCCCCTGGGGAGGAGCATCTATTTCCCAATCCAAGTATTGCACAGTGGTGCTTTCCTCATCTTTTCATTGGTCAACATTGTGGGCTGTGATATGCATAAGACTTCCTGAGACATTGTTCCAGATAGGTTTATAGAGTTGTTTATGCAAGGACAGTGGGTCTGTATATTTGAATGGTGATGGCAGCTGAAATCTAGCACATAGGCTGTGATCAGACCAACTGGTGACCTGGTGGATAAGGCAGCTGGACCCCACATGGCTGCCTGTACAGTTCAAGTACCAGACATGGCAGCTTGAGGAACACACTGGGAATATGTGCATGCATGCCCAAAACCCCAAAAGGAGGGAGAAATAAAGAATGGATTGCAGTGTTACTATCCCCCATGGGAGGATGCTTTCTCACTCCCTCTTCTCTCTCCAGCAACTGCATGTGCCCTCTGACAAAAATTCAAGGAAAAATTGTGATCAACTGCCAACTACTTTTTTCTATGAGGGTCTTTCCAAGGAACCTGGAAGCTGCAACATAAAATTATGAATGTCAGGACCAGCAGATAGTGTAATAGCTATGTCGCTGGACTTCCATTGTAGTCGACAGTGGTTCGAGTCCTGGACCTGGTGGCTTAAACTCACGCTGGGCACGTGTGCGTGCATGCCCAAGATCCCAAGAAGAGAATGGAGGAGAAGGGATTGTGGCATGGCCATCCCTTCTGGAGGGTGATTTCTCACTTTCTGTCTCTCTGTCTCTTTCTGGTGAGCACATGCGCCCTATAGCAAAAACCTCTCAAAAAAAAAAAATATATATATATTATGAATGTCTGGGGGCCAACAGGTGGCATGGTGGTTAAGATTCTGGACTCCCACATGGCTGAGCCCGGTGCAAGTCTTGAACCTAGCGACTTAAAAATCACACCAAGCATATGTGTGCATGCATGCCTGGAATCCTGAGAATGGAGGAGAAGAAATTGTGGCATGGCCATGCCCCCTGGGGGGTGATTTCTTGCTTTCTGTCTCCCCAGCAAGCCCAACAGTTCTATAGCAAAAAATCTCACTTAAAAAAAAAAAAAAAAAGAAATATGGGGCTTTGGGAAGATTAAATTAAGGAAATGAGGGGTCCCGATAGTTGACTCCTGGTGAGTTTATAAGAGGGGCAATGAAATCAGGACAGACACACATGGACACAGATGTGTGTACTCTTGCCCTCTACCTTGTTATGTTGTAGCCAGAAAACCATCATCAGATGTTGCCCCAGGACCTTGAACTTCCAAACCATAAGCTGAATAAACCTCTATTGTTAATTTTTCTTTTTTACTTTTTCCATGGGACTCTTGCACTCATGTGAAAGACACAGAGAGAGGGAAAGTAAGAATTCATTCCATGGGGAAGATGACCACATCACAGTCCCTTCTCCTCTGCTCTCCTTCTGGAATTCTGGGCAGGTACTCACATGCACCCCGTGTTTTTCAAGACACTGGGTCCAGGACTCAAATCATGCAGTCAGCCATAATCACACCACCTGCTGGCCCAAAACCTCTATTTCTATTTATTTATTTACTTATTCATTTAATTTTATTTATTCTTCTTCAATTTGACCAGAGAGAGAAAGCAAGCCACCAGGTCTGAACTCAAACCACGGTCAGCCATGTAGGAGTCCAGCGCCTTCACTACAATACCTGCCGACCCCTAGACCTCTATTTCTTCAAGTACCCAGACTCGGGTATTTTCTATTAGCAATGGAAGAGACTAGAATAGTTCCCAGGCAAACACATGGCCTTCTACTAATGTCCTCCCACCCACAAGTTCAGTGAGACACACTAGTGTCTTGGTTTGTGTTGGGCCTAACTGGACTGTAGTTGAGCACCCTGGAGAAACTGGCAAGAGCACATACTTCATACTAAGTGTCAACTCTCCTTGACCAGGTTCATCAGCTTCTGTGAGGCAATAAAAGTGAACTCTGCTGTCATTCATCTCGTGGGCTTTCTGGTTCTACTGGCAACCATTCAACTATGGAACCTGCTGTGTCACAACCCCAGGCTGCAGGTCATCAGCAGAACACTGAGCAATGCCTGGGATGAGGTGGTGGGCTTTCTGCTGATCATCCTGATCCTGCTAACAGGCTACGCCATTGCTGTAAGCCCCCATGCCCAAGGTTTTTCTCTGCCTAAGAACTGATTTTTAAATCACACTGCTTCCCTTCAAAAAAGTCACTGTCCAGAACACCACAATATTAGCTCAAGATGGCAGGTTGAGAGAAAAGGCAGTAGAGTAAGAAAGCTGAGTTTAGTTGTAGTTCCTTATTTAATAAGTACATTAAACCCAGATGTTTGTCTCCTCAGTCTCTAAAATGGAAATAAAACTTACCTTACACGGTAATGTGAAGGTAAAATAAACTTAGATGAACACTATACATAGGAGTTTTATGCACCTTGGGGCATCTGACCACGAGGAATTTCTCTCTATTCCACTGGTTCTGTTGGCCACATCATCAAGCACCTCAGGATGGAGAACTGCAGCTGGCTCCCACTGACTGGCCTTTCTCCCATCCAGTTTAACCTGCTGTTTGGATGGAGCCTCTCTGACTACCAGACTCTCTTCAGCTCAGCAATGACAGTTGTTGGTCTCCTGATGGGAATTTCTCACTACAATGAGGTAAAACCTCTCTATCCTAGTTTCTTTTCTGAACTTAATTGGTTTGACATACCTAAGAACCGCATACAGAAACAGCGCTTTACTACACCAACGCACAATGGAAAGGGAGAAATTTAGAGCTTTTGCTATTGTTGATGGTACTGACTGTACGCAGCTTGCTGAGTGGTTGCTGCTTCCAGGTATCTGTCCTTTCCTAGGCACTAAGTCCCTCCCTTCCTTCTAGTATCCTTTATCTTACTGCAGGGGACACTGGACCAGGTGCTGCACTCTTGAATGTGGCTTCTTTCTCACGGGCTTTTGAATGTGTATAATGAGTGACTTAAAAAAAAAAAAAATTAGGGGCTCAGCTATATAGTGACACTTCACTGCTAAGCTGCTGTGCTCTGCACACAGGCCAGGATTCAGTCTCCAACCTAAAGACTAGGTGCAGTGGTATGTGCCTGCATTCCCAGCAACTTGGGAGGCTGAGACAGGAATGACCAGCTTGTGGTTGGCCTGGGCAACAGAGTAAGACCCTGTGAGAGAGAGCAAGTGCAATGGTATATGCCTGTGGTCCCAGCTGGGAAGCTAAGGCAGGAGCATCTCCACGTTGTGAGACTGTCTTTAAAAAACAACAGACTAAGAAGGTGCAGTTCCAGAAAGAACTACATTATGTCTGTTTACATTCCTCAAAGAACCTATTATTTCCTTCCTAGGAACTACTTCAAAGAACCTATTATTTAGGTAATAAATACTTCAAAGAACCTATTATTTCCTTCCTAGGAACTACCAATACAAACCTGTCTTCCTATTCAACATGAACAATGAAGTATTATTTGAGATATGTCTGGCAGGAAAAAAGAGGAAAAAAGAAACTTAGACAAGGATTTGAGCCCTAAACATTAGTATGTAAAGGGTAGATTTGACCAGAGAAGAAAAAAAATTGCAATTTAGAAATTTGGCAAGATTGGGGCCAGCAGGTGGCATGGTGGATAAGGGCGCTGGATTCCCACATGGCTGACCACGGTTCGAGTCTCGGACCTGGTAGCTTGCTTTCTCACTTTCTCTCTCTCTCTCTCTGCTTTCTGGTCCAAATTAAAAAATAAAATGAATGAATAAATAAAATTAAATAAATAATTCTTTAAAAAAAAAGAAATTTGGCAAGATTTTAATCAAAACTATCACTCTGATAATCTAGAATTCAAAGATTACTAATTAAGTTTCTAGTGGCCCACAAGTGGCGTGGTGGTTAAAGGTGCTGGATTCCCACATGGCCCACCGTGGTTTGAGTCCCAGACCTGGAGGCTTGCTTTCTCGCTTTCCCTCTCTCTCTGGTCAAGTTAAAATAACAAATGGAATTAAATACATCTTTTTCAAAAATGTCTCTAATATAAAAAATTATCTCCTTCCAAGAAAGAATGTAACTGCCACTCTAGATGGACATTTTGTTGTGGTCTAGCTTTAGTAAGGGATGAAGCCCTCACTTGTTAGGACCACTGCATATCCTAAAACATTAAGTAACAATTTAGCATGTTTTTTTCTTTTAAAATGGATTTTTTTCCTATAGGGCACATGCGCTTGCCAAAGAGAGACAGAAAACAAGAAATCACCCCCCTAGGGGGATGGATAGCCATGCTGCAAACCCTTCTCCATTCTCCTCTAGGGATTTTGGGCATGCACACACTTGCACCTGATGTGAGTTTTAAGCTGCTGGGTCTGGAACTTGAACCACAGTTGACCATGTGGGAGTCCAGGAACATAACCATTATGCCATCTGCTGGTCCCACTGTTTTTAAATGACAGTGTTTGCATACAAGATGTGAGCGAGGCAGGGAGAAGGTGAAGGAAGTACCCTCCACAGGGTCTCCTCACACCACAATCCCCTTTCCCCAGTTCTCTGGCTCCTCAGGATCTTGGAAGTCCATGTACACATGTGTGTTTTCAGGTCAACCCAGTCAGCACACGGCTTCCTTGGCCCGGCCAGGTGGCATGGCTGAATCCCATATGACCAACTGTACAATTTGAGTCCTGGACTTAGTAGCTTGAGGAATACACCATGCACGTGTGTAACCAAAATCCTGAGAGGAGAGTGGAGAAGGGATTGCAGTGTGGTCTTCCCTCCTAAAGGGTGCTCTTTCTCTCTCCCTCTCTCTGGTGAGCAAACGTGCCCTATACCAGAAAAACAAAACAAAAACACTTCTGCTTTAAATTGTACAACAGGAAGGAAAATAAGGTAAAACTTACCAGAGAAAAAATTGTTACATCAAGTGAAGACTGGCCCAAATAATTGGTTAACCTGGAATTGTTGTAACTACTTTTACTGGAATTTGGAAATATTTTGTCACATAGAAGCTCTCCATCAGGGTTTAAAGTAATCTCCTTATTAGTTGTTAGGGTACTTTTAAGAAATGCCCTAGTGGCAACAATGAATGGACCAATACCAAGAGAAAGAGCGCTTGTCTGAAAAAACACCTACTGGCCCAGCTTAGAGGGCACAGTCCATAGCGTACTGGATGGACTGCAGTGAGAGATTGACAGCAGGTTTGGATCCATGAATGGGCCAGCCCAGCCAACGGTACAGTGATTAAGGTGATTGGATCACGTATGTCTAGTTGTGTGGTTCAAATCTTGGACTGGTGGCTTAAAACACGCCAGGATGGGACCTGCAGATGGCCTAATGGCTATGTTTCTGGACTCCCATGTAGTTGACCATGGTTTGAGTCTGACTCTCAGTGGCTTAAACTCACACCAGGTGCATATGCGTAATGGAAAAGGGACTGCAGCATGGCCATCCCCCCTGGGGGGTGATTTCTCACTTTCTGTCTCTGTCTCTCTGGAGATTGCACACGCCCTACAGCAAAAACCTCTTTAAAAAAAAAAAAGAAAGAAAGAAAAAGCCAGGAGGACCAGCAGATGGTGTAATGTTTACATCATCGCTGGACTCCCACATAGTCAATCATGGTTCAAGTCCTGGACCTGGCAGCTTAAAACTCACGCCATGCCATGTGTGCCTGCCCAAGATCCTGAGAGAATGGAGAACCACCCCTCTGGGGGTGGTTTCTCACTGTTTGTCTCCCTAGTGAGCACACATGCCCTACAGCAAAAATCTCTCTAAAAAAGAAAAAAACAAAACAAAACAAAAAAAAAACGCCTGGCCAGTGTGCCAAAAATCCTGAATAGGAAGGGGAATAGGAGATGGGACTGTGGTCTCACCATGTATATAGGGGTGATTTCTCTCTCTCTCTCTCTCAAGAGTGCATATGCCCTGTAACAAAACTGAAAAGAAAAAAAAAAGCCAGGAATATACATGGACACCCAGGATTCTGAGGAGCTGGAGGGCTTTATCTTACACTATTAGTAAAAAAGAGAGGAAGAAGAAAAAAAAAAAGAACCACCCACCTAAACTAAAAGAACATGGTTAAGGCCAGCAAGTGGCATGGTGGTTAAGAGCACTAGACTCTCACATGGCCAATCGTGGTTCAAGTCCCAGACCTGGCAGCTTGCTTTCTCACTCCCCCCGCCCCCCCCACACACATTCTGTCCCTCTCTAGTCAAATTTAAATAAAGTTAAATAAAAATATTAAGGAAACCATTCTTGTTTCTGTTTGTGAAACAGAAACAAGAGAAAAAATCTCTTAACACAGACTAAGAGAACTCAGTAGCTATGCCTTTAAAAGTTATAAAAGATGGCCGAACCTGATGGTGCAGTCAATACCAAACTAACCTGCAGTGCTGGAAGCCAGGTTCACATCCCAGGATTGGCTTGAAAACACGAGGTGCATGATCCTGTCTAGATGGAAGGATAGAAAGAGATGGGGACAGGAAGAGACCCTGTTGAGGTATTTCTCTCTTTCTTGTGACACTACATACACGATGGCTATCATGAATTTAAAGACTTAAAGTCAATTGGGAAAACCTTAAAAAACTCACACTATTTTTTATCGCTAATCTGTTAAATGTTATTGGAATGCTCCTGGCTTTAGAGTAGAAGCTTCTTGGTATGGCAAAGACAGTTTTCATGATCACTTTTGGTACTCATTAATTCTTTCAATATGCATTTGCTCTCTGAAGCTTTTTGTTTTTGTTTTAATTACATTTAAGTATTATTTATATTTATTATTATTTTCTAATTTAGCCAGAGAGAGAAAGAGAAAGAAATTAAGTAAGAAAGCAGGCCACTAAGTCTGGGACTAGAACTGTGGTCAGCCATGTGAGAGACCAGTGCCTTAACCACTATGCCACCTACTGGCCCCTGAAGCTTCTGTTTAGATATATTTTCCAGAATTGCTAAAGCTCACAGGGTATTTTAATTATTTACAATTCCACTGTAACTCACCTGTTCTTTTTTTTTTTTTTTGGAGAGGTTTTTGCTATAGGGCATGTGCACTTGCCAGACAGAGAGAGAGAGACAGACAGAATGCGAGAAACCACCCCCCAGGGGGGATGGCCACGCAGCAATCCCTTCTCCTCCGTTCTCCTCTCGGGATCTTAGGCATGCACGCACACGCACCCAGTGTGAGTTTTAAGCCGCCGGGACCGGGACGCAAACCGCGGTTGACTACATGGGAGTCCAGCGACATAGCCATTATGCTAATTGCTGGTCCCACTCACCTGTTCTTGTAAAAGCTCTAAAGTCAAAATTATATCCTCTTTTTCCTGCTCTTTGGTCCACTTGAAAGTATTTTCCTCTTTAGTTCTTTTTCTCTCTCTCCCAAGTTTCCACCAGATATACATGTATGTGGGGCATGTGTAAACACACACAGGGCTTGTTTGTGAAACACAAACTGAACAGTGTTTTTACTGTTCTTCCAGGTTATTACTTTGGACCCAGTCCTGGGCTCCTTTCTGATCCTCACCAGTGTCACCTTGATGGTACTTGTGATCATTAATCTTTTTGTTTCAGCCATTCTAATGGCCTTTGGAAAAGAAAGAAAATCCCTAAAGGTAGGTACTCCCTGGCTTGGTAACTGAAAGATAAGCTATCATGATTTTATATACTGGAAAATCTCACCTGCACTGCTCTGAAGACCAGAGACTAATGTTAACACATAGTATCAACACATACCCCATATTAGTCTTATCAGCTCTGCCAACTATTTCCCTACGAAACTTCATTTACCAAGACTACATTATATTCTATAGCTACTGTCCTATAAAAGCTGGCCCCTGGGACCAGTGGATGGCGTAATGGTTATGTAGCTGGACTCCCACATAGTCAACTGTGGTTCAAGTCCTGGACCCAACAGCTTAAAACTCATACCAGGCACATGTGCATATGTGCCCAAGACCCCAAGAGAAAACCAGAGAAGGGTCTGTAGCATGGCATCCCCTCGGGGAGGATGATTTCTCACTTCCTATCTGTCTCTCTGCTTCTCCAGTCAACATACGTGTCCGACAGCAAAAATCTCTTTAAAAAAAAAAAGTGGGACCAGCAGTTAGCCTAATGGCTATGTCGCTGGACTCCAATGTAGTCAACCACGGTTCGAGTCCCAGACCCAGGGGCTTAAACTCACGCCAGGCACATGTGTAAGACCTAGTGGCTTAAACTCACACTAGGCATGTGGGTGCGTGCCCAAGACTTCCAAGAGAATGGAGGAGAAGGGACTGCAGCGTGGCCATCCTCCCTGGGGGGTGATTTCTCGCTTTCTGTCTTTCTGACGAGCGCAGGTGCCCTATAGTGAAAATCTCTCAAAAAAAAAAAAGGTTACCCTCAACCATTAAGTAGTGGAAACACTCCAATGCTTTACAGTCAATCATTAAAGATATAGTATCACGGCCAGCAGGTAGCTTGGTGGTAAGGGCTCTGGACTCTCACATAGCCAATGATGGTTTGAGTCCCAGACCTAGCAGCTTGCTTTCTCACTTTCCCTCTCTCTCTCTCTCTCTGGTCAAATATAAATAAAATAAACAAAAAATAAAGTTAAATGAAATAACTCTTTAAAAAATAACATCTTTATTATTGATATTAATTATTCTACCTTTAGTATTTAACTCCAACATTAGCAGCAATTCCAATTTTCTTTTCTCCTCTTGTCTTCAAATACTCAGAAAGAAGCTGCACTGATAGATGTATTGCTACAGAAGCTCTCAAGTTTGCTAGGAATCCAGCGGCACACCAATACTTCATCTGAGCAAGTAGCCACAATGGGCACTGACACTGAAGTTTTAGAAGACTAACTTAACCTGTTGCCTCCTATCTTGGTTTATTATTTATCTTAGAAAATTATAGAGAGCAATCAAAAACCCCTTGGCTTGAAGTTCTTGCTTATGAGTCTTGGCACTGTCAGGACATGGCTAACACTGCCAGAGAGAAACAGGCTAAACTGGCTCTGCTGTCAAGCAACACACACCTCGTGTCCCAGGAGGGCTGTGGAGAATGAGTGAGTCAGAGTGAGCTCACTGCAACACACTAAAGATAAATATGCCAGCATAAGGTGCGGCTGATGGGAAGGCCTGCCATAGAGAAGCAACCCGGCAAACTCACAAGTGCTACTTGGGCTTAAATGCAGAAATCTAAATGAGCCCTGTACTGCTCCAGAGGTCCACTTTCCTAAAGGAATGAAGGCAAGGGCTAGCTCCAGCACCAGCGTGGGTCACTTGCTTAAAACCTTCTCTACTACCACCCAAATCTGTACTTCAGCATTTCACCCAACAGTGGAGAAAGCAGGACACGAAATCTTTCATTTTATTAGCAGCTATTAAGCTATGAGATACAAACCAATCAAAAAAAAGTTGCTTGAAACAATTATGTACAGATACATTACATAGAAGCCAAAGTCAGTATCTTCTAATCCCACAGCCATCCCTGTGAGGACAGATGGCCTTTGCAAAGGGGCAAAGGAGCACATATGTTACAACAGTAAGAGTGTCATCTGTTCAGAAAAGCAGTGAACCACTATAGCCACGTGCGTATCTGCAATCAATTTTTTAATGTTCCCTTAATCATGAAGTTTTCAAATGAAAACAAGCAACCCTCTTCTCCTGTAGGCTTTCCAACTCACTACCCAAGAGTCTTGAGTACTTCTATTAAGGCAGCTGGAAGCCTACCCCAGGCTTGAATGGCAACTTCTGCCCAGCAACGTGGCCTGTCCTTCCTCTGCCAGTAGTGCAATCCAACAGAACATGCTATGGGGAGAACGGGAATTTCTAGTGTTGCTCTCTGGTAAAAGGGAAACACTGCACTCAAAATAAAGAAAAGGCCACAGAGGGCTCCCTGAGAATCCAGTAGAAGTAAGAGGGGGCCTTCAACTTTCCAAATAAACTTTGCAACTGGATCCAGGTACAACAGTGCCCCATAGCAAGGAGAAGTGTATATGCCAATGAGAGGGCCCAGCTTCCAGGAACCGTTACAATGGCTTCCTGAGTCATTTTTCTCTCTCCCATTCATAATAGTGAGAAAACAACACAAGTTGGCCTTGATTCTCACTCACCATAATCCCCCAACCCGGAGGGGTATGTTTCTATGTCTGGAACGTCAACGCAAGGCTGAGACACTCATGAAATGCTCTCCTCCACTGTCCGGCCACCTCTGGCTATTCTCCCACAACACTTTCATCTTCTCACCCTGCTGTGGAGGGACTGTAGGACAGGCCAGGAGAGAACCTGGGCTCACTGACAGGAACTGGACAAGCACAGTAGCCAGGGATCAGCTGCTCTGGTCTCAAAGTCTCCAGCTGTTAGCCTCTTAGAGCCAATAGAGAACTGGGAAGCAGAGGAATCTGACAGAGCAGAAGGAGAGCCAGAGGAAGTGTGTGCTCAGTGACGGTTAATAGATGAAACGGAATTTCATGGAGATTCTTTGTTACAAGGAGAAACTGCTCAGTCCCAATTCCCAGAATTTGGAAACTGCCTTTGTTAAGAGGCCTATGTTTTCTTCTTCAGCTCTTCAAATCTCCGGGAAAGATCATCGAAGTCAATGTCTTCAGATGCTGAGGTACTGGCACCAGCAGATGCGGCAGGTAGTGTGTCTGGCACAGATGGCAACTCTGGCAGTACGAAGTTGTCATAGTTATCCACAGGTCTGGAAGGGGGCTTTGCAGAGGCTTCTGGCTTGGGTCCAGGACCTAATTTAATTAGGGCAAGGAGAATAATGTTATAACCATGAAAGAAATTATTCAGATCTCCTTTGGAAGAAACAAACTCCACAGTTCCTCTGACAGAAAAAAAGTCTATCAATCAGAATCAGAGGGAAACACTACTTTAAAAAATGTGAAAAATGGGACCAGCAGGTGGTATGATGGTTAAGGTGCTGGACACTCCCACATGGCTGACCACGGTTTGAGTCCTGGACCTGATGGCTTGCTTTCTCACTTTCTCTCTCTTACTCTTTTCTCCCTCTCTCTCTCTGTCTCTCTGATCAATTTAAAAAAAAGAATGAATAAAACAAACAAATAAATAAATAAAATTTTTAAAATAATTTTTTTTTAAATGTGAAAAAAAAAAGTTTAAAAAAATTTTTAAAAATAAGTTTAAAAGAAGTCAAACTGTAGTGCTTGGGGCCAAGTCCTCAGAGTATTCATCTAAACAAACTGTCCCCTTTTACAAAAGTCTGTTCCTTAACAACCACCACTCTTAGGGGCCAACAGGTGGTTTGGTGGTTAAGGTACTAGACTCCCACATGGCTGACTGTGGTTCAAGTCCTGGACCTGGTGGCTTACTTTTTCACTTTTCCTCTCTCTCTGGTCAAATTTAAGAAGTAATAAGGGGCCAGCAGGTGGTGTGGTGGCTAAGGGCACTGGACTCCGACATGGCTGATTGCAGTTCGAGTCCCAGACCTGGCAGCTTGCTTTCTCACTTTCTCTCCCTCCCTCCCTCTCTCTCTCTCTCTCTAGTCAAATTAAAATAATTAAAACTAAAGAAGAAAATTTTTTAAAAAAGAAAAAGGAATAATAACAAAGTCAAATAGACTAAATGGTCTAATATATATTTCTAGTCTTCTGTTTTATATTTTATGTTAAAATCATCTTCTATTTTAGTTTGTGCTATAGTGTATGTGTGCTCAACAGAGACAAAGTGAGAAATCACCTCCAAGGGAAGATGGCCTACCACAACCTCTTCTCTCAAGATTTTGGGCACATGTGCACCCTATGTGATTTTTAGGCAGTCAAGCCCAGGACTCAAACTGCACAGTCAGTTACATGGGACCTAGCAGCCTTAATCTCCACACCACTGGCTAGCCTTCAGTTATCCTCTGTATCTTACGTTCTAAAATATGCAAAACTGGGCTGGTTCCAAGAGTGCAGTTAAATCCTATGCATAAGAAGGTGAATCCCACACAACGGATCATGGTTCAAATCCCAGCCCTGGAAGCTTAAAATATACTCCAGGCACATGTGCCCCAAAGTCTGATGGAATGGGGAAAAAAAAGGATTGTGGCATGTACCACTGGGAGGATGTGGGGGTATTCTCTCTCTCTTTGGCAAGTACATGTGCCTTCTGACAAGTTAAAAGAAAAAATATATATATATATAATATACACATTTAACCCGACTGCACACGCACCACCCCACACACACACACACACAAAAGGCAGGACTAAATTACAGAAAGTCAGAATAAGTGTTTACCTAAAAGGAGAGGGGCAGCCTAGAAAGGAACACAAGAAAAGCTTACTGATGGAAACCTTTTACACTTTGATTAGTGGTGTGTGTATAAAAACACATCAAACTAAACACTAAAAAGTTTGTTTCGGGGCCAGCATGTGGCATGGGGATTAAGGGCATTGAACTCTCTCACATGGCTAACTGCAGTTCGAGTCCCAGACCTGACAACTTGCTTTCTCTCTTTCTCTCTCACTCTCATTCTGTCCCTCTCTGATCAAATTAAAATTAAATAAATGAATAAAGTTAAATAATTCTTTAGAAAAAATAAAAGTAGATTTGTTTTCTATGGGGCCAACAGGTAGCATAGTGGTTAAGGTGCTGGACGACTCCTGCATGGTTGACAATGGTTCAGGTCCAGACCCAGTGGCTTTTAAAACCACACCGGGACCAACCGCTAACCAGTGGCTTGAAAATCATACCAGGCACACGTGCATACATGCCCCAAATCCCAAGAGAATGGAGAAAGGATTGCAGTATGACCATCCCCCCAAGGGGGTGATTTCTCATTTTCCCTCTCTGTTTCCTCCCCAGTGAGTGCACATGCCCTGTAACCAAGAGAGAAAAAAAAAAAAAAACTATGCATTTACAGTGTAAATTATACCTCAATAAAACAACAATCTTTGGGAACCAGCAGTTAGCGTAATGGCTATGTTGCTGGACTACCACGTAGCCGACCGCGGTTCGCGTCCTAGACCCGGTGGCTTAAAACTCACGCCGGGCGCGTGTGCGTGCGTGCCCAAGATCCCGAGAGGAGAATGGAGGAGAAGGGATTGCGGCGTGACCATCCTCTCTGGAGGGTGATTTCTCGCTTTCTGTCTCTCTCTGTCTGTCTGGCGAGCACACGCGCCCTATAGCGAAAACCTCTTAAAAAAAAAAAAAAGAACAAAAAAACAATCTTTAATTTTAAAACCACCCCCTCTGGGGGTATGGTAATGTTATTTATTTATATAAGTTGAAAGCTATATAAACATACTTGCTTTGTGAAAATTCACTGAGCTAAACTTATGACTTGTGCCTATTTTCCCTTATTTAAGGCTTCAACTAAAAAAAAAAATTATTATTTTTACTATTTCCAAGTACAAAGAAAGTTAAAGTAGCAATATACACAGATCTTAAGAGTAATTGAAAAACAGGAAGGTTAAGAAAGTTAAAAGAGGGGTACCAGCAGTCAGCGTAAGGGCTATGTCACTGAACTCCCATGTAGTCGACCGCAGTTCGAGTCCTGGACCTGGTGGCTTAAACTCAAGCCAGGCACGTGTGCATGTGTGCCCAAGATCCCGAGAGGAGAATGGAGAAGGGACTGCGGCGTGGCCAACCCCTGGGGGGTGATTTCTCACTTTCTGTCTCTCTGTCTCTCTCTGGCGAGCTCATGCACCCTGTAGCAAAAACCTCTCCAAAAAAAAAAAAAAGAAAGTTAAAAGAACAGTAATACCTCTTTGGGACTGGAGCAAATTATTTTCAGAAGAAATCCTGAGTTCTGTTTTAGCCATAATAGATTTGGGGAAAGGACAGGGTATGTGGATGAATGCCATGAACATAATCTCTGAGATAGGAGGAATAAGAAAATAGCTGAGTGAGGTCAACACTGAGTCTTGAAGGTTTCTAATTTATACTCACCAACAATCTGTGCAGAAGAGACATTCTTATCAGCATTTATGTCATCAACCTGAAACACAAGGACTGTTACCAGCAGAAAAAGTAGAGAAAAGTACTGATACTGATATAAGCAAGCCCCTGTATTTTCCAAAAGCTAAGCTAAGCTGCTCACCAAAAGCAATAACCCTGCATTTCTACCTTCTTCCAACCAAGTGGATACCATGCTAGACTCTTCATACATTTACTGGAGAGACAGAGAACCAGAGAGGTTCAGTGAGAAATCACCATCCAGGGGGTTGGCTATGCTGCAATTCCTCCTCCACTCTCCTCTTGGGATTTTGGGCACACGTGCACACACATGTCCCCCTGCATGTTTTTTAAGCCACCAGGTCTGGGATTCGAACCATGGAGTTAATCATGTGGAGATCTAGCACCCTAACCACCACAGCATCTGCTGGCCCCACCATAACACTTTCTGTTTTCCCCTTAGAGTGTTTTGCTATAGGACTCACGTGCTCACCAGAGAGACAGAAAGTGAGAAATTACTCCCTGGGGGGAGATGGTCCCCCCGCAATCCCTTTTCCAGTCTCCTCTCAGGATTTTGGGCATACATGCACACACACCCAGCATGAGTTTTAGGCCACTGGGTCCAGGACTCGAACCGCAGTTGACTACATGGGAATCCAGCGACGTAACCATTACATCATCTGCTGGTCTCCCCATGACACCTTTTTAAATAATACCTTCTTCACCTTTTAGGGATAGAGAAAACCTAAAACTACTAAATATATCTGTAAGAACCAAATCCATATGCCTATGCCAATGAGAGCACCTCGCTTCCAAGAACACGAATAATGCCTTCCCAAGTCATTTTTGTTTTCTTTCTCAACCATATTAGAGAGAAAATGCCATCTTCTACAGCATTCCTACAGTTGTGGGTCACCTTTTGATGCATGCAAGATAGAAGCGTAAGAAAAACTCAGGCCCAAGATAAAACACAACAGCTAGAGATAAAAACCGAAGGAAAGAACATGAGCAAGCTCAGGAACAGGGAGATCTTCCTAGATGGCAAATGCCAAACCAACTGGTTTTTCTCGGTAAAATACCTGATGGAAATAGGTCTCAAAGGCATTTATTAACTAAGGAAACAAGGCTGGCAGAAAATCATCTAAATCTGAACCAAAGCTGTTACAACCACCTATGTTCAAGGCATCACTAGCTACTTGTGGTTAAAACTTAACCACAAGACTAAAAATGTGAAATCAATGCTATAGGCCTAAGTGTACTAACAAAATCTGGGCACTATTTCTTTACATGAGTACTGAGACCTCATAAAGCTGAAATTTTACCGATTATGATATGTGGCACCAAGACTATACTGGCTCAGTATGATTCTCTGTTAAGCTAGCAGAATAATTAAAAACTGATTAAATGCCTATGTAGGGCACTACAACCTTCTAAGAGATCTGCAGCTCCATCCTGATTCCTGGCTTCAATGCAGACAAACATTGCCACCAATGCTGCTGCCACCACAAACACTCCCCATTTCCAGGGTAGTGTTTAAAGCAACACAAAAATCCCAAAGCAAGAGTAAAGCCAGTACTAGAGGTTGATGAAAATTTTGCCTTCCCTGTGGCCATTATTTTGCTCTCTCTCCATGGGATTCACTCTCCTGTTGCTTATAAAAGAGGCTCAGGCACTTACAGATTCATACGATGGGGGAGTTGCTGGTATCTGAGGTGGATGAATATTGGGAAAGGCCTGATAAGTCCCCATTGGCAATCCATTGAAATCCGACTGTAAGAGGAGAAAGGCAACATCAGAGACACTGCCCCCAATTTGTAATCTCTGAGGTTTGCATGTGGGAACGAAGGAAACAAATATCCAAAAGAATAAGTGGTCAGAGAATTCAGATTTTTAAAAATCTATAGCCAAAGGCTATTCTTTAAATTACTAAATGAAGTGCTTCAAGGTCTACAAGGGGAAATTATAATTAGACTTTACTAGTAATGATCTTCATCATTTTGTCTAAAAAGAGGAGGTAATAAGTGGATATTATGCACTTTTGGAAAAAGCTACCAACATGACTGCGACAGGGTCCAAAGATATTCAGTAAACCTATATAAAAAGGTTTTTTCTAGCATCTTTTCTCTAGATTTTGCCACTTAATTACCTATAGCTGAAACAAAATAACTCTGAATCCCAGTAACATTCTCCCCCAATATGATTACTAGGCTAATAACAAACATACTTACTGCTAAATTCTCCCAACAGCCTATAATCACTGAATATTCACGGAGCCAAGTAGCCATCTATGACCTTTTTGTTAACATCCACACTTTATGTGCATACTTACTGGTCCCTTTGGCAATGGATATGAGAAAGGAGGATTTGAAGATGGCATGGGCATAGGCATGGGCATGGGCATGGGCACTGTTCCATCAGGTCCACCCACTGGTGCTGTGAACCCGCCCCCTCCTCCTCCTCCTCGTCCAGGGCCACCTTTCTTCACATCATCTGTGAATCCAACATCAATAAGATCTGTCTCTACACCAGGAGGAGCTTCTGCCTGAGAAGGAGAAAAACCCGTGTCATTAGTCCATGTCCAAAGCGAGGTTCCCCACAAAGCAGACTCCAAAATGGAGATAAGCATGAAGAGAGTCTCCTGGGGAGTGCTCTTGGGATCAACACCTGTGGGGGACGTGAAGGAAGCAGAGCCAGGTAGAGGAAGAATTTGGCTACATCAGAGTCATAACAAAGGCCTCAGCTAATTCTCCAGGGAACTCTGGAGCTGGGATAGACCTTCAGGAGGGTATGGGGCAAAGGAGCAGAGTTTATAGCCCCCGACAGTGACCAGTTAGTTACTGGACAAGCTGTCCCCAGGAGACTCTAGGCAAAGCAGCTCCTGAGCTTGAGAGGGCTGGTGTCTAAGGAATACACCAAAGAATCCACCACATCCCCTCTCCTTGACTGCTAAACAGTGACAGTTTACATATTTGCCCTCCTTACCCTAAGCTTCTCATGACAAAGACCTTGTTTTCACATATTTCTGCAGTCTCAGCCTACTGTGCACTATGACACACGGTGGTACCAATAAGTACTTTAGGACTGTTTAAGTCTTGGGCATTTCTTGCTAGCTACCAGGGGATCTCAATTCCTAGAAGTTCATGAAAAGCAGCAACAGTGTCATTTGTATCTAAGCCCATACTTTCTCAAAGCACTTTCTTATTCGTCTAAACTGATCCTTAAGTACTCTGTGAGATATGCAGGTGTGTTTTTGTCACCTAAAATTAGAGGCACTAATTAGACTAAGGCTTAAACTCACACAAACTTAAATCAGTGCAAAGATGGTGGTTATTTTTTCAAAGAAGGTCATTTCTAGAGACTCATTTTCCTTTATATTCTGGAATAAACTTACCATGACCACCGAGTCAGGCTCATAGGGTACATTATAATTCTTAGCAATTTCGATCAGGTATCTCTCCACCAGGATTTTGGGTGGGGCTTCCACACTCAGTTTGTGCATTAACTGTAAGTGAAAGACCCAGGGTTAAGATGTAGCTATACTAAGCAGACTAATCCTAACCTGTTTCACTAAACTTAGCTCCTCTCACTTTTCAAGTAAAGTTGAGGTAAAAAGGTTTAGAGCAGTTCAACGATTTTTTTTCAGTCACGAGGCATATACCAGGACCCAGGCCTCTCTCATTTTCTGGTTAGACATACGGAATTATAAAGGGCTAGTACCGACACCCTTCAAATTTCACTTAATCCACCCTTCCAATCCCCTTACTTTCTACCTTCACAACCCACAAAAGACAAGAACTAATGGGGGAATGTCGGAAATGACAGAGAGCATTGCCATCAGACGTGCTGGGCAGGGTAAGTAGCTGACTTCACTGCCAGCCACACAGCCTTCCTTTTCATTCTATGAAATGTGCCCACCCACACAGTGGCAACCACTAGAATCACAGCTGACAATAAAGCAGCTACCACCCCGCATGCCTCTTCACAAAGTATGTCCGTTACCCTGTCATTCACAGTTCCGATCTGGTTGGTCCTACACAACTTGCCATATTCCTTGCTATACTTCGCACAGAGCTGATCTGCAACCTACAGAGAAAAAAGAACAGTAAATACAAAAGGAAATCACACCTACAGATGGCTTCATGCTTCCTCCTATCAACGGTAAACATGCTTCTATTATAGGATTTCCAAAACACTATGGGCTAGAAGTACACTTTAACTCACTTATGTATTTGTCACTCCATCCATCCAATGAGCAGCAACCAAGTGCCAAACACTATTATAAGCATCACGAGAAATATAGCACATGTACTGATAACAAAAACAGATAATTATTCCTACTCTTCGAGTCTTACAATCTCTGGAGAAAATAGTCATTAATCAAATAATCACACAGGTAAAGGTATAACGGCAGCTGTGCTAAGTGCTCCCAAGAGAGGGTACACCAAGTGATCACTAGCATGTAACGGGAGAATCAGATCTGATCAGAAGAGTCAGGAAAGGCTTCCTGGAGGAAGTAATGCTTTGCTGACATTTAAAGGTTGATTAAAAGTTAACTGAACAGGAGGGAGAGAAAAGCATTCCAGGGAAAGAAAACAGCATGTGCCTCTGGTAGAAAAAATATGGCCCGTCCTCGAGCCTGAAATAAAAGTCAGTGAGCCTATAAAACGAAGACTGAAGGAAGAGTGTGGTAGGAAATGAAGTAAAGGCAGGTGGAAGCCAGATAATGTAGGCCATATTAAGGCGTTTTATTTCTATCACAATTAAAACACTACTAAAGGGGTTTCCATGCTAGAAAAGTCCTAGGCTCACATCCAGAGATCTCCCTGAGCATGCTGAGCACACAGATATGCCTGTGATCTGGGTCAGCTGAGACTGGGGTGGATCATGGCATGGGACATGCCTGTCTCTCTCACTGAAGAAAAAGAAAAACTTGAAAGAAAAAGAAAAAAGAGAAAGCTTTATACCAAGAATAGTGGCAGACTAGATCTGTGTTCTGAATAAAACCCTCAGGCTGTTCAGATAAAAGAGTGAATAAAGTCAAAATAGGTGAAGAAGGATAAACAAGAAGCTACTATTGGGTTGTCAAAAAAAGTCACAGTGGGGAACTAGCAGTTAGCGTAATGGCTATGTCGCTGGACTCCCACGTAGTCGACCGCGGTTTGCGTCCTGGACCCGGTGGCTTAAAATTCACGCCGGGCACGTGTGCATGCGTGCCCAAGATCCCGAGAGGAGAATGGAGGAGAAGGGATTGCGGCATGGCCATACCCCCCGGGGGGTGATTTCTCGCTTTCTGTCTCTCTGTCTGTCTGGCGAGCGCATGCGCCCTATAGTGAAAACCTCTCAAAACAAAACAAAACAAAACAAAACAAGTCACGGTGTGGGCCAGCAGGTGGCGTGGTGGCTTAAGGCACTGGATTCCCACATGGCCAACCAAGATTAGAGTCCCAGACTTGGCAGCTTGCTTTCTCACTTTACCTTTCTCTCTCTGTCTTTGTGAACAAATTTTAAAAATGATAATAACAAATGGAATTAAATAAATAGTTTTTATAAAAGAAAAGTCAGGACCAGCAGTTGGCATAATGGCTATGTCACTGGACTCCCATGTAGTCGACCGCGGTTGGAGTCCCGGACATGGTGGCTTGCTTTCTCACTTTTCTTGTCTCTTTCATCAAATTAAAAAATAGTAAGAATAGGGCTGGCAGTTGGCATGGTGGTTAATGGCACTAGACTCCCACAGTTCAAATCCTGGACCTGGCAGATTGCTTTCTCACTTCTCTCCTGGACCAGGAGGCTTGCTTTCTCAATTTCCCTCTCTCCCTGCCTGCCTCCCTCCCTCTCTCTCTCTCTTTCTCTCACTTTGTCCCTCTCTGGTCAAACTGAAAGAAAGGAAGGGGGACCAGCAGTTAGTGTAATGACTATGTTGTTGGACTCCCACGTAGCTGACCGCGGTCCCAGTCCTGGACCTTCACTCCGGGCACGTGTGCATGCGTGCCCAAGGTCCCGAGAGGAGAATGGAAAAGAAGGGATTGCAGCGTGGCCATAACCCCAGGGGGCTGATTTCTCGCTTTCTGTCTCTTTGTCTCTGTCTTTCTGGCAAGGGCATGTGCCCTTATAGCAAAAACTTCTCCAAAAGAAATTTAAAAAAAGAAAAGAAGGAAGGAAAGAAAGTTTAAAAATAAGAATAAAGATTAAACAACTCTTTTAAAAAATCTTTTTAAAGACTTATTCTTATTTATTTATTTATTTTTAATGTGCTATGGGAACATGTGCTTGAGAGAGAGAAATTGAGAAAGTAAGGAAGCTAGCCACCAGGTCCACGACACAAGCTGCAGTCTGTCATGTGTGAGTCCAGCACTTTAACAACCACACTAGCTGCTGGCCCTATTTTATTTATTATCATCATTATTATTATTCAAATTGGCTATAGAGCATGTATACTCACCAGATAGAGATGTGAAAGAGGAAAAGTAAGAAAGCAAGCCATCAGATCTGGGGCTTGAACCACAAGCAGACATGCGGGAGTCCAGTGCCTTAACTACCACACCACCTGTTGGACCCCCGTTTTTTCAAGCCAATGGATCTGAGACTCAAGAAGCCATGTTGGACGCAGCCACCTTAGCCACCATGCCACTGGCTAGCCCATTATTTTGTCTTTTTTTGTTTATTTGATTTGCTATAAGACAAGTACATTTGTTGGAGACACAGAGAGTAACTGAGAAAGTACTCCCAGGGGGAATTGCCATGTCACAATCCTTTCTCTTCCATTCTCCTCTCAGGATTTCTGGCACACATGCACATACAACCACTGTTTTTTTTTTTTTTTGGAGAGGTTTTTTGCTATAGGGCATGTGCGCTCGCCAGACAGACACAGAGAGACAGAAAGCGAGAAATCACCCCCCAGAGGGGATGGTCACGCTGTAATCCCTTCTCCTCCTTTCTCCTCTCGGGATCTTGGGCACGCATGTACATGCGCCCGGAGTGAGTTTTAAGCCACCGGGTCCGGGAAGCAAACCACGGTCTTCTACATGGGAGTCCAGCAACATAGCCACTACACTAACTGCTGGTCCCTTCTATGAACTTTTTAAAGATCCCTCATTTAACTACCCTTTCTAACAATATAGAAATTACAGACATAACTGAAACTGGTTGTACTCACTATTTTCAACTCAGCCACTTCTGACTGGAGTCGAGGAGCAGCCCAGATTAGTGTAGACACAGATTCAGCCAGACCAGAATCTAGCTCCCTAATTGAGGGAAAAAATAAATATAATTTAACATTCTTCAAAACAAACCAATAAAACCTTAGCTTTTATATCATATACTGGATAGCCTCTAAAACTATTTCATGAATCCCACCAGATTCTCACAATAACTACATTTCTAGCCATTTTTGGTACCTTATTATACTTTTGGGAAAATTCAAACTAAGTAACAAAACCAAGGCCACAAAGTCAGGAAACATTTGAGCCAAGACTCAAATTAGGCCTCTCAATCTCACATTCTCTATCTTGTTTTCAACAGTTATTTACTAAGATCAGACCTTCAAGAGACTAGTAGAAAAAAAGAACCTCAGAGGGGCTGGCAGGTGGCGTGATAGTTAAGGACACTGGATTCCCACATAGCCAAGCATGGTTCGAGTCCCAGATGTGGCAACTTACTTTCTCATTTTCACTCTCTCTCTCTGTCTCTGTCTCTGTCCCTCTCTGGTCAAATTTAAATAAATAAATAAAGTAAAATAAAATAATTTTTTTTTTTACAAAAAAGTCATGTTTAAAGAAAAGAAAAAAACCTCAGGTATGAGAAACAATCCCTTAGTGCTAGCCCCTCCATGTAGAGAAAGGCCAATATAATCTCCTTCTCAGATTCTAGAAGTGACTTAGGTCCCTGAATCAAAAATCTTACTTCATAGACTGGATGAGACCAAACCGAGCCAGTAGCAGGTCACAGTACAGCTCCAGGATCTCCATGGCCTCCACGAGGTAGTCTTCCCGGATGATGTGCTCCACGCGGATGCGAGCGCGCTCATCCTTCCCAGCGGCCAGATAGTCAGCAATTTCCTTCCTTGCCTTCTGCGCCAGTTCCGCTAAGACACAAATCCCACTCCAGTCATACAGCAGTTATGCACTGGGACCTGGCCCACAACAGACTCTACCCCAAAAGAGAAAACAGGGTGTTCCTACTATACCCTAGCACACTCTTCCTTAGCCAATTTAGTCCCATCTCATCAACTCTAGAATTAGCTACTCTGGGTGAGGATATAGTTTGTGTGGCTTGAGACATTTCCAACTCAGAAATTATGTTACCTATTCTGCAGCAACAGAGCATGCCCCTTTCCCTGCAAAAAAGGGATTCAGTCTAGTCACAAAAGGCAGAAATGCATCCAAAGCTTAAAAAACAAGGGATCCCTGAGACTTCTAGCAAAGGCCTAAAAGATCCGTAACTGGGGCGTTAGTACCCAGTAATATACTTTGGGGAAATTAAAGATAAGGCAACTATGCACTACTCACTTTTTTTTTTCTCTAATAGTTTAAGACGATTTATGACTAATCTCAAATTGACTCGTAAACGTTCAGCTTTAAATCCAGAGCCCAGCATGCTGTGTTTTTTCTCCTGGAAAAAGAAGAAACACAATGACTATTTTCAAGTTAAACTTAGTTTAGGAATTAACATCACATAGATGGTTATTTGACATAATAAACCAGTGTTTTGTTTTTAATTTTTGCCAAAGGCCACATGTGCTGACCAGAGAGAGAGAAGGGCAGGGGAATCCCTGTCACACTACAATCCCTTCTCCTCCATTTCTCCATCCTGTTGGGATTTAAGACATGTACACAGACATGCCTGGCATGCTTTCCAAGCCACTGAGACTGGGATACGAACTGTGCTTGGTCATGGTTTAGCCCTCTTAGCCACTAGACTACATGACCAGCCCTCAATGAACTTTTTCAAGCCTCTCTGTCTTAAGCTTCAGTTTTTTGTTGTTGTTGTTGTTGTTGCCAGAGGGTACATGGACTTGCCAGAGAAATAGACAAGAGAGAGGTAGAGGGAGAAAGCACACTTCCCTTCCAACCAGAGTATGGTCACACTGCATTACCTTTTCCTTCACTTTCTCCATCCTACTGGGATTTGGGGCACACATGCACACACATCTGGCATGTTTATCAAGTTGCCAGGGCCAGGATTCAAACCATCTGGTCAACACATCACATAGATGGTTATTTGACATAATAAACCAGTGTTTTGTTTTTAATTTTTGCCAAAGGCCACATGTGCTGACCAGAGAGAGAGAAGGGCAGGGGAATCCCTGTCACACTACAATCCCTTCTCCTCCATTTCTCCATCCTGTTGGGATTTAAGACATGTACACAGACATGCCTGGCATGCTTTCCAAGCCACTGAGACTGGGATACGAACTGTGCTTGGTCATGGTTTAGCCCTCTTAGCCACTAGACTACATGACCAGCCCTCAATGAACTTTTTCAAGCCTCTCTGTACTAAGCTTCAGTTTTTTGTTGTTGTTGTTGTTGTTGCCAGAGGGTACATGGACTTGCCAGAGAAACAGACAAGAGAGAGGTAGAGGGAGAAAGCACACTTCCCTTCCAACCAGAGTATGGTCACACTGCATTACCTTTTCCTTCACTTTCTCCATCCTACTGGGATTTGGGGCACACATGCACACACATCTGGCATGTTTATCAAGTTGCCAGGGCCAGGATTCAAACCATCTGGTCAACCATGTAGAATCTGGCTCCCTTAACCACTGGGACAAACTCTTAAGTCTGTCTTTGAGAAAAGGCTAGTGTCCAACATCACAGAAATATCATTAACACCAACCCACATATGGAGTTACAGAAAGGGGTAAAAAGATCAGGAAGTAAAAAATAAAACAAAACAAACTGAACAAAATCTTACAAGATAAGGCTATTTACCCAGAATTTCACTGAACAGCTCAGTAACAGTGAACAAACCTCTCTCTACCCACGAGTCTTTTGGGTACACCATTGTGCATTAACCATTGTACATTCTATTTCAAGACAACACAACTTCTATTTCTCTCAATTAATTCTGGATTCAAACTCCAAAATATATAATATCCAAACAAAAGCTAGGCTTAACAAAGTAACCAAAGTGGAGGAGGGGATGCTCTAGCCTAGGACCACCATCCAGTTTCTGTAGTAGTCCCAGAGATAGAAGGAGCAACAGAGAAACTAAGGCCCCTGGCCTTAGCTCATCAGTAGGGTCCCTGGCCAAACCTACAGGGGAGGGGATGCTCTGGCCTGCACACCATGCATTGTATGACGCGAACCACCGTAATAGCTTATCTGTCCAACTCAACCTCCAACCACAATGGGAGCAGAATTTTGTGTACACAGTAACCAAACAACCAAAAAGAGTGAGGTTTTGGAGTAATTATCTCCCCAGAACATCCTCCACCAAACAAAAGGAGAGAAAGTCCCCTGTGGAAACATAAAACCAAAACTCCCACTGAGGATTCCACACTCCCACCCTCAATAGAGGAGGGATACTGGCACAGAGCTAATTACACCATAGGGAAGTGCATGAGCGCACGGCTTTAGAAACATACCCTAAAGTAGGAAGACGTGAGTATAAATTACCAGATGACTAAAAATGAAAGCAGAGTCCCAAAAAATAGAACACTGGGAAATACCTTCTCTGCAAAGGAATATAACAACTCCTCACCAGCAATAGCTAAAATACAAGAGATCACAGAAATGAGAGAAAGGGAATTGAGAATATTCACTGAGATGCAAGAGAAAACAGACAACCAATTCCAGGAGATGAGAAATTCCTTTCATGACTGGAAGGAAGAACTCCATATAGAGACAGACGTACTTGGGGCAAGCAGGTGGTATGGTGGTTAAGGTAGCAGACTCCCACATAGCTGATCACAGTTCAAATCCCAGGCCCAGTGGCTTGAAAAATCACACCAGGCATGTGTGTGTGCATACCCAAAATCCCAAGGAGAATGGAAGAGAAGGGACTGAGGCATGACCATCTCCTCCAGGGGATGATTTCTCACAATCTTTTCTTTTTTTGGAGAGGTTTTTGCTATGGGGCATGTACGCTTGCCAGACAGAGACAGAAAGACAGAAAGCGAGAAATCACCCCCCCAGGGGGGATGGCCACGCCACAGTTCCTTCTCCTCCATTCTCCTCTCGGGATCTTGGGCACGCACGCACATGCACCCAGCGTGAATTTAAGCCACCGGGTCCAGGACTCGAACCATGGTTGACTACGTGGGAGTCCAGCAACATAGCCATTA
Source organism: Tupaia belangeri chinensis (assembly GCF_000334495.1). Taxonomy (NCBI): domain Eukaryota; kingdom Metazoa; phylum Chordata; class Mammalia; order Scandentia; family Tupaiidae; genus Tupaia; species Tupaia belangeri. The sequence goes on along the minus strand of NW_006159850.1, from coordinate 15,476,693 downwards.
CGCTAACTGCTGGTCCCAATTTCTCACTTTCTCTCTCTCTATCTCTCTCTGGTGTGCACATGCACACTATGACAAAAACCTACAGAAAACAAAAATGCAAACAAAAAAACTTAAAAAGACCTGAAGTCACACCAAGAGTATTTCTTCAACTACAATAGGATTAAACTAAAAAAAAAGATAACAAGATGACCAACAACAACAAAAAACCCCTCCAAAACCTTGGAAAGTAAACAACACTCAGTTATTTACTTCTTTACTAAGGTTTTGCCATAGAGTGCATGTGCTCGCTGGAAGCAGAGTAAAGGAAAATGAGGAATCACTATCCAGCAGCACAGCCACACCACAATCCCTTCTCTATTCTCTGCCTGAGATTTTGGGTATGTTCACATATGTTCATCGCTTGATTTTCAAGCTGCTGCATCTGGGACTCAAACCACAGTCAGCCATGTGGGAGTCCAGCACCTTAACTATCACATCATTTGCTGGCCCCAACAGAAACTTTTTTTTTTTTTGGGGGGGGGGGTGCTATTGGGCATGTGTGCTCGCCAGAGAAAGACAAAGCGAGACATCACCCCCCAGCAGGGATAGCCATGCCACAGTCCCTTCTTCTCCATTCTCCTCTCAGGATTTTGGGCACACACGCACAGGCATCCAGCGTCAGTTTCAAGCTACCTCAGTTGACTACGTGGGAGTCTAGAGACGTAACCATTACACCAACTGCTGGTCCCCAACAATAACCTTTAAAAAAAAAAAAATCTATGAGTCAAAGAGAAAGTCTCAAATGAAAACTTTTTTTAAATGGTTTTTTGTTGTGTTTTTTTTTTTTCTCCCCTATGTGTGTGCTGGCGACCAGCGGTTAGCGTAATGGCTATGTTGCTGGACTCCTATGTAGCTGACCACAGTTCGAGTCCCGGACCCGGTGGCTTAAACTCACTCGGGGGCGTGTGCGTGTGTGCCCAAGATCCCAAGAGGAGAATGGAGGAGAAGAGATTGTGGTGTGACCACTCCCCGCCCCGGGGGGTGATTTCTCACTTTCTGTCTCT
>NW_006159850.1:15471127-15475181 GCF_000334495.1 Tupaia belangeri chinensis | reverse complement strand
CAAAAGAAAAAAACCCCCCAAAAAAAAAAAAAAAAAAAAAAAAAAGGATGTGTATGCTGGACAGAGAGAAAAAGTAACAAATCACTCCTGGAGGGGATGGCCACGCTGTAATCCCTTCTCATCCATTCTCCTCTTGGAACTTTGGGCACACACAAGTAGCCGATATGAGTTTAAACTGGCGGGTTCTAGGACTCACACCATGCTGACCATGTAGGATTACAATACCTAAACCTAAACCACTATGCCACCTGCTGGCCATTCAAATAAAATATTTTTTAAGAGAGTTTTTTTTTTTAATGATTTTATCTAACTTTATGTATTTATTTATTTATTTATAAATTTGACCAGAGAGGGACAGAATGAGAAAGAGAGAAAACAAGCCTCCAGGTCTGGGACTTGAACTGCAGTTGGCCATGTGGGACTCCAAGGCCCTTCACCACCAAGCCCCCGAAGATTTCTGCTATAGGGCACAAGACAGAGAGAGAGAGAGAGCGAGAAAGTGAGAAATCACCACCCCCCCCCCCCACCCCCGGGGATGGCCATGCCGCAATCCCTTCTCCTCTCAGGATTTTGGGCACTCACACATATGTGCCTGGTATGAGTTTCAAGTCACCAGGTCCGGTAAACAAACTGCAAGTGACCATGTGGGAGTCCAGCAACATAACCATTATGTCATTTGCTGGTCCATCAGAATGAAATTTCGTTTTGAACTGGACTGACTGTAGGTAGAGGTTAAGTCAGCCAGATCACACATAGTTGCCTGCACAGTTCAAGCCTTGTATTCAGCAACTTGAGAAACACACCAGCCCCATGTGCATGTATGCTCAAAATTCCAAAAGGAGGGAGAGATGAAGGGATTACCATTCCCCATGGGGGTGGGGTAGGGAGTGTTTTCTCCACTCCCTCCCTGTTTCTGGCAAGCACATGCATCCTCTAGCAAAAAAAAAAAAAAAGTTTGAACTGAAAGAAAATTAAAATTATATAAAAACTTGTGGAATATGACTGAAACAGTACTTAAAGGAAAATTTACAGGGAACCAGCAGTTAGCGTAATGGCTATGTCGCTGGACTCCCACGTAGTCGACCGCGGTTCGTGTCCCGGACCCGGTGGCTTAAAACTCACGCCGGGTGCGTGTGCGTGCGTGCCCAAGATCCCGAGAGGAGAATGGAGGAGAAGGGATTGCAGCGTGACCATCCCCCCTGGGGGGTGATTTCTCGCTTTCTGTCTCTATGTCTCTCTCTGTCTGTCTGGCCTGTCTGGCGAGCGCACCCGCCCTACAGTGAAAATCTCTCAAAAAAAAAAAGAAAGGAAAATTTACAATACCAACAGTCTATATTAGGCAAGAAGACAGGTCTCAAACTGGTAATCTAAACTTCCACCTTAGAGAACCAGAAAAAGAGCAAAGATAAAGCAAGTAAAAGGACAGAAAAAACAAGGCAAACCGAATGAAATTGACAAGAGAAAAAACAATAGGGATAAATTCATAAAAACAAATGCTGGTTCTTCAAGATCCAGAAAATTGATAAAAACTACATAATAAAGGAAGTATTACAAATTTTCAGTATCAGAAAACAGGAGTATCACAACACCTACAAATATTAAAAGGGGACAATTATTACCAACTCATACCTACAAATTCAATGTGACAAAATAAATCCCCTAGAAACTCAGTTTATCAAAACTGACACAAAGTAGAAGAAAATTTAACTGCACTGTATCTATAGCTAACACAATAGAGAACTGGAGAGCATTTCCAAGATAATGCAGTACAATTCCCTTAAAGGCATTTCACCTACAGGTTGTCAGTAAGTTATTCCCTTAAAGGCATTTCACCTACAGGTTGTATGTTCTCTAGGGTTTTGCTGGTTTTTTTTTTTTTTTAAAGTGATTATGCACTTACTCAAGAGATAAAGAGAGAAAGCACTCCTGATGGAAGATGGTCAAACAGCAATCTCTTCTTTTCTTCTTGGGGTTTTGGGCACACACTCACATGCATCCTGCAAGATTTTCAAGCTGCCAGGTCTTGAACTCAAACCAGAATAGGCCATGTCAGAGTCCAGAGCCTTAACCACCACACTACCTGCTGGCCTCATCATGCAATGTTTAAAATGAAGAAGAAACAGGTTGCTTTGAAAATGTTAATACTAGAGACAACTGGTGGTCCAGTGGGTAAGGTGGCTTTCATGTGGCCAACAACCATAAAAGCAGTCCCAAAACAGGTGGCTTGCAAAACTCACTTGGCTTGCATGCTCCACAGCCCATAATCCCAGGAGGGAAAAACAGGGATGGGATTCCTATGTGACCATCTGGTGGTGGTTTGGGGAGGAGGAGTGCTTGCTCATTTTCCCTCTGTCTCTCTCTCTCCTGCAAGTATACACATCCTCTGGCAAATTAAAAACTAATTGTAATGTTGAGGCCAGCAGCTGGTGTAGTGGTTAAGGCACTGGACTCCTACATGGCTGAGGTTCAATGCTGAAGGCATGAAAATAACACAGGCTTATATGCGTGGATGCCCAAAATCTGGAAGGGAGAATGGAGGAGAAAGGATTGCAGAGTGGCCATGGTGGGGCGGGGAGGATTTCTCACTTTCCCTCTCTGAGAGTGCGCACATCCTATGGCAAAAACCTAAAATAATAATAATAAAATGATTGTAATGCTAACATTGAGGTTTCAAAATATTCTTATAGTCTAATGACTTATTACCAAGTCGTTCTATCCCAGAAGATGTAGTTCTGGGGACTGGCAGGTGGTGTGGTGGTTAAGGCGCTGGACACTCCCACATGGCCGACTACAGTTGAGTCCCTGGCTTGCTTTCTCACTTTCCCTCTCTCTGTGTCTCTCTCTGGTCAAATTAACACAAGTGAATGAATAAATAAAATTTAAAAAATATTTTTTTTTAAATGTAGCTCTAAGGGAGCTGCTAAAACAGTTTCCCACGAACTAGTGGTTTGCAAATATAAGAGTCAAAAAGAGACTTCTACTTGGGCAGGGTAATGAATATATACATACATATCACAACTAGTATTGTATTAAATTTAAAAAATAAATATATGAGGAGGGTACAGATGAAACAAGACTGACTGTGAGTTGATTGTTTTTGAAGCTGAATAAGGAGGGACTACATGATACTCTTTACTTTTGTGCTGGAAATTTTCCATAACAAAAGTTAAAAGGTAGTGTCAATATGTGATTATAACTTTAAAAATTACAGAAGAGCTGTTTAAGGACAAGACCACGCTTCACGTTTACTACTACAGAGAGTGAAGGTGGCTATGTCTTGTGAGAACCCTACAGTCCCATTACCTAATGATTACGTGGACGCCCTGGGTCCCAGTTCTTGGAAAAGTTTGGAGCTGGAGCGGCTGCAGCCCCACCTCCTGCACGCCCGAAAAGCAGCACTGAGAACACAAAGAGGAGAGCGCCAAGACCAGGCCCGGGAGCTCCTCACAACGTCCGGACACACACGCGGGTCTGCGAAAGGGCGCAGAGGCCACTGCTTGATTCAGCCGGAAGGGGAAAAAAAAGTTTATTTTCTCCGGCTTCCCCTACCCCCGGGCCACACCCAGGGACACCCAGCCTGGGGGAGGCTGCGGGGACTCGGAGGTGGCCGACCACCCTAAGCCTTTCAGGGCCAGAGAAGACGGCGTAGGGGTGCCGAGAAGCCGTGGCGTTTCCGCCAAGCAGAAGAGAAGCCTTGGGACAGAGGACAACAGGGAAGTTTGGTGGCTTCGTGGACCACGACCGGCCGTCGCCGAGTAGCTGGCCCCGCCACGCCCCCCCGTGGCTGGCCCTGCCACGCCTCCCACCCCTCCGTCGGAGCCGCCTCCCGTGTCGCGGCCCTCAGGGACCGACCTCTGGCCTGACCCCCACTTTCGGAGTTCTTCCCTTTCTCATCTGTTATCTCCATGGGCCTTTGAGCCCCAGGACTTAGCGCTGGCTGTGGAAACACTGGACGCATAGGAGGACAGATACCCTCGACGCTGAAGAAGACCCACTCACCTGGCCGAATCCAGGCGTGAAAACTGCAGACACAGACTTCGGGATCACGGTTCAG
>NW_006159850.1:15468604-15470997 GCF_000334495.1 Tupaia belangeri chinensis | reverse complement strand
CGAGCCTCGAGGCTCCGCCCTCGGGTCCATTCAGCCTCTGCGCGGCCGGGGACTACTTGTCGCGGCGGAGGCTCAGGTCGTGACGCGCCGACTGAGTCACCAGCTGAGGGCGCGCCTTGGATTTCGCCCTGGGCGCGGTGGGGTAGGCCGATCGTACCCCGCCTTCTGCACCTTTTCCAGATTGATCTGCTCCTCGGAAAAACCCGATCCTGGACTGCCTCTCTGGTGTCTGGCGATCCTTCCTAAGATTTGCTCGTGTCCCTCGCTCGGCTCTCGGCTTCTGGGCCGTAGCTTGGGCGGGTTTCTACCTCTTTCTGGCTGCTCACCGCTATTTATTCGTCTCTACCCCGTCTCTTTCTTCCCTGCGGACTCTTACTCCCCTGGCTCGCTACTGAGCCAAATGTGATAGCTTTTTCAACCAGAATCTCTTCAGTCTGTGTCATTTAATGCTGTAATACGTTCCCAGCACTGCGTTCTCTGGAGATGCCCTTTATTTATCTCTTTATTCAGAGAAAGCTTGTAATTTGCTTACCTTAGTTTTTTTTGTTTGTTTGTTTTTAAATCTTTCTCTCGGTTAAGCATCCGAAGGGGTTTCCTGGGCTCTTGGCTTCCAGAAGATAATCCTGCCCCCTGCTGTAGAGGCTGTGTCTACAAAGACAAATTGGGGTTTGCTCAATTATGACAGGACGGTCATATGATTGAGTGTGGAGCTGGGCGTTACTGCGCGAGGTCATGAGAGTGTGGAAATATTCTATACACAGTTGCAGCGTTTCGAAATAAAACCAAGTTCCAGGGTCTTAGGATACTCGGTATTTGGTTCCCTTAAAGTGTGCAGATTTTTTTTTCCCCAGGAAATGCATTATATATAAATTGAGTCCGTTATGTAACAAGATAATGGCATTAAAAGGGTGAGGAGGCGCTCAGATTGCTTTAAAACAATCCTAGCGACAAAACAACCAGAAGTAACGCGTGGACCATGTTTAGATACTTTTTTTTTTTTTTTGAGAGGTTTTTGCTATAGGGCGCATGCCCTCGCAAGAGAGAGAGAGAGAGAGAGAGAGAGAGAGAAAGCGAGAAATCAACCCCCCCCCAGGGGAAATAGCCACGCAACAAACCCTTCTCCATTCTCTGGAATCTTGGACACCCACGCACAGGTGCCTGGTGTGAGTTTAAGCCACCAAATCCGGGGCTCAAACTGTGGTCTAGTACATGGGAGTCCAGTACTTAGCCATTAGCCAACTGCTGGCCCTGATACTATTTCAAACAAATTACCAAAAAGAAAGTTTTTGAGATAATTGGGTAAATTAGATTATGGAATATGTGTTAGACATGAAATAACCTAAGAATTATTTTGTTAAGTATGAAAATGATCAAGCTTGGGGCCTGCCAGGCTGTGTGGTAGTTAAGGCAGCTGTCTCCCACGTAGCCTGCCACAGCAGTTTGACTCTTGCATGGGGGGGGGGGCTTGAAAAACACGGGGTATCTGTGTGAGTGCCCAAAATCATGACAGAATGAGAAGGGATTGTGGTGTGGCCATCCCCCATGGGGGAAGATTTCTCACTCTCTATATCTGTCTCTCAAAAAAAAGTGAGCTTTTGTTAAAAAAAAAAAAAAAGTATCTTTTTTTCTTGCTAGGGAGAGGGGAGAGAGAGACAGAGAAAGGAAAAGTGAGAAATCACCCGCCACCCCACCCCCTGAGGAGAGAGTGGCCCTCCATTCTCCTCTGGGAACTTTTTGGCACACATGCCAGCTATGGGTCTTGATCAGGCAGTGCCTGAACTACTTTGACACTTGCTAGTCCTAAAATGTACTTTTTAAAAAAAAAAAAAAAGGAAATACTGTATGTAGGGATAAAATGTCAATAAAATAATGGCTGTTATTCTTTTTTCTGTACCTTTAAGTTCTATTTTATCAGCACCATGTCCCAACCAGCTAAGCCAACTTGCTACAACCATTTAAGTACATTTTTAAATGTTCACAGTAAGGTCAGCAGGCATGGTAGTTCAGGAGGCTGGGTCCAACATGGCCAACTCAGCAGGGTTCCACTCCCAGACCCCATGACAAACCTGTGGGCCTATCTGCATGTGCACTCTGTCGGGAGAGGAGAATTCAGCATAGCCATCATCCCTGGGGGTGATTTCTCAGTTTCCCTCTCTGTCTCTGGTGAGTGCACACACCCTGTGACAAAAATTTAAAATAAGTAAGTAGTAAGGATATATTAAATATCTTTTTTTAAAATGTTCATAGTCAATAGCCAAAAGTTGGAAGCAACCCAAGTGTCCCCTAAGAGATGAATGGATAAACAAAATGTGGCCTATCTGTAACAGATTATTTAGTTTTTTGGGGTTTTTTTTTTGTTTTTTTTGAGAGGTTTTTGCTATAGGGGTCGTGTC
>NW_006159850.1:15464436-15468591 GCF_000334495.1 Tupaia belangeri chinensis | reverse complement strand
AGAGACAGAGAGACAGAAAGCGAGAAATCACCCCCCAGGGGGGATGGCCATGCCGCAGTCCCTTCTCCTCTGTTCTCCTCTCCGGATCTTGGGCATGCACACACGCACGCACACGTGCCTGGCGTGAGTTTTAAGCCACCGGGGCCCGGAGGCGAACCGTGATCAACTACGTGGGAGTCCAGTGACAAAGCCATTATGCCAACTGCTGGTCCCCAGATTATTTAGTTTTTAAAAGGAAGGAAATTCAGGACCAGCAGATAGTGTAATGGTTGCATCACTGGACTCCCACGTAGCTGACTGCTGCTCAAGTACAGGACTTAGTGGCTTAAATCTTAGGCCAGGTGTGTGTGCGCGCCCCAAAGAGGAAAATGGAAGAGAAGGGATCGTGGCATGGCCACCCCCCTCCCAAGTGATCTCTCACTTTGTTTCTCTGTCTTTCTGGGGAGCGCACATGCTCTATAGCAAAAACCTCTCCAAAAATATAATAATAAAAAGGAAGGAAATTCTAACACATTCTACAACATGGATGAATACTGTGAGAATAACTGGAAGAAAAAAACTTTCCAAAAGGAAAAACACTGTATGATTCCACTTATATGGATCTCTTATAGAATAGTCAATCAGTGGAGACAGAAAACAGAATGGTGGGTGGTTGCCAAGGACTGGAGGAAAGGAGTCAGAGAGAGTTGTTTGACAGGTTCCGAGTTTCCACTTGCGAAGATGAAAAAGTTCTGGAGATTCAAATGGTGATGAAGGTACAACAAAGCGAATGTACTTAATGCCAGTGGACTGTATACTTAAAAATGGTGAGAAGGTAGTATTATGAATTAGGCCCTACCCAATATGACTTGTGTTCTTATTAAAAGGGAACTTCAAAGAGACTACCATGTGAACAACTAGGCAGAGACTGGGGTGAGGCTCTACTAGCCAAGAAATGCCAAAGTCTGCCAGCAAACCACCAGAACTAGAAGACAGTCATGGAGCAGATTTCTTCCTCACAGACCTTTAATGAAGCATTTCTGCCAGCACCGTGATCTCAGACTTCTAGCCCCCAGCACTAAGGCCCAGTTTGTGGTACTCTGTTATGGTAACCTGAGCAAGCTAATATAATCCATGAGCATGCTTCTTTCTCCCCAAATTCTATCACTTTATCCTCCTATTAATAATGTATAATAGGGCCAAAAGGTGGTATGGTGGTTAAGGTGCTGGACTCCCACATGGCTAACTCTGGTTCAAATCCTGGACCTGGTGGCTTGCTTTCTCACTTTCTCTCTTTCTCTCACTCTGTCCCTTTCTGGTCAAATTAAAATAAATAAATGAATGAATAAATAAAGTTAAAAAAACAATTCTTTAAAAAAGTAGTATGGGGTGCGGCAGTGCGGGGCCGCTGCGGGAGGTCATGGCGTCGCTGAACTGTAGCTCCGTGGTCTGCGTGGTCTGCGTGGTCTGCCTGGAGAAGCCCACGTACTGCTGCCTGGCCTGCCGCGTGCCCTACTGCTCCGTGACCTGCTTCCGGACGCACAGAGAACAGTGCAACCCTGGAACTCGTCCTGTTGAGAAAAAAATACCTGCAAAAACTGTAAAGCCTGTGGAAAACCAAGATGACGATGACTCTATAGCGGATTTTCTCAATAGTGACGAGGAAGAGGACAGAGTTTCTTTGCAGAATTTAAAGAATTTAGAGGACTCTGCAACGTTAAGAACATTACTGCTCAATCCCCACCTGTGACAGCTGATGGTCAGCCTGGACCACGGGGACAAAGCGAAGCTCATGAGGGTCTGCATGCAGGAGCCCTTGTTCGTGGAGTTTGCGGGCTGCTGTTTTTGAATCGTGGAGCCGTCCCAGAGCGAGGACTCGTAGGATGGCTTAGTGTGCTGCTCACCCACAGATGTGCTCGGCTCCAGGACTGGCCCACTCCTCCCCGGGAGACCAGGTAGTGTGGGGCCCGAGTGAGGGAGGCGCTTCCCGCCTGGCTGGTGCAGGTTATGCGGAGCGTCACCGCCATCACGTGTGCTCATGCTTCAGGCCCATGGCGTGCTCTAGGTGGCAAATCCCTTATCAAGAGGTACTTAACATTCAGTACTTGTTTTAAAAAGTTTTATTTTTGGTACAGATAGCATTTATCAAGTTTCACACTCACGTGAGTTAAAAACTTGATCAGTGTTATTACTAAATAAAATCAAGATGTGGTCCTGTTGTACTCTCAAAAAAAAAAAAAAAAAGTAGTATGGGATGGGGGGGACAGTGGGTGGCGTTGGTGGTTAAAAGAGCTGGACTTCCACATGGCCAGCTGCAGCTCGAGTCCCAGACCTGGCATCTCCCCCTCTCTCTGACTCTCTCTGCTCAAAACTGAAAAACAATAACAATATTTTTTAGAATTATTTCCTTTAATATTATTTTCCAGTTTGATGGGGGGGGGGAGGGAGGGGAGCAAGCCACTAGGTCTGGGACTTGAACCATAGTCGGCCATGTGGGATTCCAGCACCCACATATTGCTCCATGTGGGAGTCCAGCACCTTTAACCAGCATACCACCTGCTGGCTCCATCCCTTACCCGTCTTCCTAGTGCCAACAGATAACTTAAATTTTGGGACCAGCAGATGGTGTAATGGATATATCACTGGACTCCCACATAGTCAACCACAGTTCGAGTCCCAGATCTGATGGCTTCAAACTCATCCCAGTGGCTTCAAAGTCATGCCAGGCACATGTGCGTGCATTCTCAAAATTCCGAGAGTAGAATAGAGAAGGGATTGCAGAATGGCCATCCCCCTCAGGGAGTGATTTCTTGCTTTCCATCTCTGTCTCTGGTGAACACACACGTCCTCTAGTAAAAACCTCTCTCGGGACCAGCAGTTGGCGTAATGGCTATGTCGCTGGACTCCCATATAGTTAACTGCAGTTTGAGTCCCAGACCCAGAGGCTTAACCTCACGCTGCATGCGTGTGCGAGTGTGCCCAAGATCCCAAGAGGAGAATGGAGGAGAAGGGATTGCAGCTGGCCATCGCTCCTGGGGAGGGGGGATGATTTCTCGCTTTCTGTCTCTCTCTGTCTTTCTGGCAAAGTGCACGTGCCCTATAGCAAAAACCTCTAAAAAAAAAAGGGGGAAAAGCAGTTAGCGTAATGGCTATGTCACTGCACTCCTATGTACTCGACTGCAGTTTGAGTCCCAGATCCAGTGGCTTAAACTCATGCCAGGCGCATATGCGTGCGTGCCCGGGATCCCAAGAGAATAGAGGAGAAGGGATTGTCGTGTGGCCATCCCCCCTGGGGGGGTGATTTCTCGCTTTCTGTCTGTCTCTCTCTTCCTGGCCAGCGTATGCGCCCTATAGCAAAAACCTCTCCAAAAAGAAAAAAGAAAAACCTCTCAAAAGTAAATAAAGAGGGGCCAGCGGGTAGCATGCTGGTTGAGGTGCTCGCCTCCTACATATCCGACCACAATTTGAGTCCTTGACCTGCTGGCTTGCTTTCTCAATTTCCCTCTTTCTCTGTCTCTCTCTGGTCAAATTAAAAAATGATAATAAAGAAGATTAACTAAATTATTCTAATAAATAAATAAATTTTTTTAAATTTTTATGCAGGTGACATGGTGGTTAAGGGCACTGGACTCCCACAAGGCTGACGATGGTTTGAGTCCTGGACCTGGCAGCTTGCTTTCTCACTTTCCCTCTCTCTCTCTCTCACTTTATCCTGGTCAAATTAAAATAAATAGGGGGCGACCAGCAGGTGCCATGATAGTTAAGATGCTGGATACTCTCACATGGCTGACCTGGCAGCTTGCTTCCTCAATTTCTCTCTTTCTTTCTCTGTGTCTCTTTCTGGTCAAACTAAAAATAAATGAATAAATAAATAAAACTAAATAAATTTTTAAAAATATTTTAAAATAAATAAATAAAAAGGGGCAGGCAGGTGGTATTGTGGTTAAGGATGCTGGACTCCCACATGGTCAAGTGCAGTTTGAGTCCTAGATCTGACGAGTTGCTTTCTCATTTTCATCTCTCTCTCTCTCTCATCCTGTTCCTTCCTGATCAAATTAAAATAAATACATAAAGGGGGGCCAGCAGGTGGCATGTGGTTGGGGGCACCGGACTCCCACATGGCCAACCGTGGTTCAAGTCTCGGAACTGGCGGCTTGCCTTCTCTCTCTCTCTCTT
>NW_006159850.1:15450155-15464113 GCF_000334495.1 Tupaia belangeri chinensis | reverse complement strand
GAGAGAGAGAGAGAGAGAGAGAGAGAGAGAGAGAGAAAGAGAAAGCATTGCCGAAGGGGGCACTGTCACACTGAAATCCTTTTCCCTCCAGTTCTGCATTAGGTTGGATCTGGGCAGCATATGCCTGGTGTGCTTTTCAAGCCACCAGGGTCAGGATCTGGACTGTGGTCAGCCATGTAGGATCCATTTCCCAGTCAATGATGCGTAACCATTGTGCTATCATCTTGGCTCTCATAATTATCCTTAATATTGAAAAGCAAAGGGGGTCAGCAGGTGGCGTGGTGGTTAAGACGCTGGACACTCCCACATGGCCGACCAGGGTTCAAGTCCTGAATCTGGTGGCTTGCTTTCTCACTTCCTCTCTCTCTCAATCTCACCCTCTGTCTCTCTCTGGTCAAACTAATAAAAAGTAATAAATGATTGAATAAATAAAATAAAATAATTATTTTTTTAAAAATTTAAATAATACATAAACACACAGCTGAAAAAGATGTAAAAATTAGACTCTCCCTGGGACCAGCAGTCAGCGTAATGGCTATGTTGCCGGACTCCCACGTAGTCGACCGCGGTTCGTGTCCCAGACCCGGTGGCTTAAACTCACGCCGGGCTTGTGTGCATGCGTGCCCAAGATCCCGAGAGGAGAATGAAGGAGAAGGGTTTGTGGCGTGGCCATCCCCCCTGGGGGGTGATTTCTCACTTTCTATCTCTCTGTCTCTGTCTGTCTGCAAGTGCACAAGTCCTATAGCAAAAACCTCTCAAAAAAAAAAAAATTAACTCTCTCCTCTCATCCTTACAATCCCCCTCTCCAAAAGTACAGTAACCATTGTTACCAGAGTCTAATGCCTTTCTGCAAGTTACCTATGTATGTCTTGGTTTTCTTATTCGTAAAATGGGAATAAGGTCACCTACCTTAGTTGTGACAATTAAATGTGTTAATTAATAAAAAGCTCTTAGGGGGTCGGCAGGTGGTGTGGTGGCTAAAGGTGCTAGACTCCCAGATGGCCGACTGCGGTTTAAGTCAGGGACCTGGTGGCTTACTTTCTCACTTTCCCTCTCTCTTACTCGCTGATCAAACTGGAAAATAATAATAATAAATAAAGCTAAATAAGAAAAAATAATTATTTTATTTGACCAGAGAGGAACAGAGAGAGAGGGAGAAAATGAGAAAGCAAACCACCAGGTTCAGGACTCGAACTGCGGTTGACCATGTGGGAGTCCAGTGCTCTTAACCACCACACCACCTGCAGGCCCCTAAATAAATCATTCTAATAAAAAAACCTCTTAGAACAATGACATAATGTTCAATGTTATCTGTATCTTTCACAGTGATATTATCTGCATGTAAAACTATATGTATTCCCTTTATACATATACAATAGTTACATCCTGGACATATACTATAACTTGCTTTAAGATGTATTTCTTGATGGCCAGCAGGTGGTATGGTGGTTAAGGACTCTAGACTTCCACATGGCCAAGCAGGTTTGAGTCAGACCTAGTGGCTTGCTTTCTCAGTTTCCCTCTCTCTCTGTTCCTCTCTGGTCAAATTTAAATAAATAAATAAATAAGTTAAATAATACAGTAGTTCTTCTTTAAGAAAAAGATGTGGGGCCAGCAAGTGGCATGGTGGTTAAAGGCACTGGACTCCCACATGGCCGACCATGGTTCAAGTCTCGGACCTGGTAACTTGCTTTCTCACTTCCTCTCTTTCTCTCTGTCCATCTCTAATCAAACTGGAAAATAATAATGATAACAAATTAAAAAAAAAAAGATGTATCTGATCTGGTAGGTGGCATTGTGGCCATCGCCCTGAGGGGTGAATTCTCACGTTCTCTCTGTTTCTCTCTTTCTCTCTCTCTCTTTGTCTCTCTCTCTGTCTTTCTGGTGAGTGCACATGTCCTATAGCAAGGTCAACTTCAAAAATAATAATAATAATTAAAAAAATAAAATGCCGACAATGAATAAAATAATAAAAATAATTCTTTCAAAAAATTAAATTAAATTAAAAAAAGATGTATCTCTTGGGGCCAGCAGGTGACATAGTGGTTAAGGTGCTAGACTCCCACACGGCCGACCGTGGTTTGAGTCCCAGACATGGTGGCCTGAAACTCACATGTGAATAAGTGCCCAGAATCCCGAGAGGAGAACAGAGAAGGGATCGCAGCGTGGCCATAACCCCTAGGGGCTGATTTCTCACTTTCTCTCTGTCTCTCTGTCTCTGGCAAGGACACACACACCCTGTAGCAAAAAAAAAAAAAAGTGTATCTTCCAGGGCCTGCTCTATGGCACACCATTAATATGCTGCTCAGGTAACGCCAGATCCCACGTGGTGACCATGGGTCAAATTCCTGGCCCAATCAGCCTGAAACATACCAGGTGTGTATAAAAGTGCCCACGATTTAATGGACTGAAAGACTAGAGAAGGTAATCACGGTGTGACTAGACCCTGTGGAGGATATTCTCCTCGCTCTCTCTTTCATCCACACACATACACTCGATCATAAATAAAGAAAAAAAAGTTAGGGCCACTCCATGGCATAGTGGTTACAATGACTAGATCCCACATGACCAGCCTCGCCGTTTCAAGTCCTGGGCCTGGCAGCTAGGGAAACACACTGGTTGCATGTGCATGCCTGCCCAAGATCCCAAGAGGAGGGAGAGATGGAGAAGGGATTGCAGCATGGCCATGCCCCATGGGGAGTGCTTTCTCACATTCCCTCTCCCTCTCTCTCTCTCTCTCTCTCTCTCTCTCTGTCTCTCTCCAGCAAGTGTGCACACAATCTGGCAAAATTGTAAAGAAATAATAAGATAAACATCTTGGAAGTTGTGCCATACCAGCAGCTGTCAATAATTTTTGAGAGGTTTTTGCCTTAGTGCATGTTCACTTGCCAGAGAAAGAGACAGAGACAGAGAGAAAGTGAGAAATCACCCCTCAATTCATGTCACAATCTTTTCTCCTCCATTCTCCTCCTGGGATCTTGGGCACACACACACACACAGGCACCTGGCATGATTTCCAAGCCACTGAGTCTAGAACTAGAACCACGGTGGACCATGGGGGAGTTCAGTGATGTAACCGCTACGATATCTGCTGGTTGCAAGCAGCAGTAAATAATTCTCATTCTTTCAAAAGATGTATAATATTTTTTTTGGAGAGGTTTTTGCTATAGGGCACATGCACTCGCCAGAAAGACAGAGACAGACAGAAAATGAGAAATCACCCCCCAGAGGGGATGGCCACACCACAATCCCTTCTCCTCCATCTCCTCTCGGGATCTTGGGCACGCACGCACATGCAGCCGGTGTGAGTTTAAGCCACCAGGAGGGTGGGACATGGCAGAGGGTGAGGGATAGGGAATCAAGGATGGCAAAACGAAAAACAAAGTATACAAGACATAAGAATTGGAAAATTATTTGCTGATAACATGTATGTTGATGTGCTTGATTGAGCCAATACACAGTTTATTTTGGATGGAAAAAATAAAGAAATCAATAGAAAAAAAAGTTTCTGTAATAATGCACTTTCAAGTCCCTTATCTACTGGGAATTCACACTCAATTCTCTGTATCCCTTCCACCGGCAATTCTTTGAGCTTTGTGAGATAGAATAAGATGGTTTGGGCATTAATTTTTCTTTTCTTTTTTGAATTTGCCAGAGGGTGCATGCACTTGTTGGAAAGAGACAAAGAAACAGAAAAAGGGAGAGGGTTTTTGCCTTAGTGCATGTTCACTTGCCAGAGAAAGAGACAGAGACAGAGAGAAAGTGAGAAATCACCCCTCAATTCATGTCACAATCTTTTCTCCTCCATTCTCCTCTCGAGGTCTTGGGCACACACACACACACAGGCACCTGGCATGATTTCCAAGCCACTGAGTCTAGAACTAGAACCACGGTGGACCATGGGGGAGTTCAGTGATGTAACCGCTACGATATCTGCTGGTTGCAAGCAGCAGTAAATAATTCTCATTCTTTCAAAAGATGTATAATATTTTTTTTGGAGAGGTTTTTGCTATAGGGCACATGCACTCGCCAGAAAGACAGAGACAGACAGAAAATGAGAAATCACCCCCCAGAGGGGATGGCCACACCACAATCCCTTCTCCTCCATCTCCTCTCGGGATCTTGGGCACGCACGCACATGCAGCCGGTGTGAGTTTAAGCCACTGGGTCAGGAACACTATCTGTGGGCGACTACATGGGAGTCCAGCGATAGAGCCATTACGCCAATAGCTGGTCCCTCTTTCTTTCTTTCTTTCTTTTTTTTTTAAGAGAGATTTTTGCAATACGGTGCATGCACTGCTGGAGAGACAGAGACAGAAAGACAGAAAGCGAGAAATCACCACGCCCGCCCCCCGCTGGGTAGGGAGAGGGGTTGGCCACGCTATAATCCTTTCTCCTCCATTCTCCTCTTGGGCACATGCACTCATGTGCCTGGCCTGAGTTTTAAGCCACCAGGACCAGGACTCAAACTGCGGTTGAGTACGTGGGAGTCCAACAACATAAATTATACCATCTGCTGTTCCCAGGGTGTATACTATTTCATTGTAAATTTTTAAATCCATTCTCTATTGACAGGCATTTGTGTTATTTCCAATGTCTGCCTCTCTGAACAATGCTGCAGTGACGAGGGAGATGTCCACATGCATTGTACTTATTGGGTAGCTTCCCAGAAGCAGAACTGGGTCGAAGGGTAGGTGTATTTTTAATTTTAGTAGATATTGCCAAATCACCCTTCGATGAGGAAGTTTCAGCTTTCACCACTACTATCAGTGTATGAAGATTACTTCCAGGTCCTCAGTAAGATGGAGTGTTTGGTGACTTTGGGAATCCTTGACATGACTGCAACTTATTCAAGGCATGAAAGTAAAGATGAGCTATTAGTGTCACTAAGCTCTAGCTAAAAGTGACATGATTCATTTAGAAAAATTGCTTCCTGGGAGCCAGCCGGGTGGCATGGTGGTTAGGGCACTAGACTCTCACATGACTGACTGCAGTTTGGGGCCCAGACCAGGTGGCTTATTTTCTCACTTTCCCTCTCTCTATGTCTCGCTCTGATCAAATTAAAAATAATAATAAGTGATAAATAAAATTAAATATTTTTTTAAAAAGAAAGAAAAATCGCTTCTAATGAGTTGCTTGGATTTAGCAATCATCACCTTTGTTATAGATTTGAACAGAACTTACTTATCTTTTTTTTTTTTCTCTTTTGGTCAGAGGGCACATATGCTTACCAGAGAGAAACAAAGGGACAGTGAAAGAGAGAGGAGGGAGAAATCACCCTCTCAATAGGATGTGGTCATATCTCAATCCCTTCTCCATTTTTCCATCCTTTCAGGATTCTATGCATGCACACATACTCTCAGTGTTTTTCAAGCCACCAGAGCTAGGATTCGAACTATTAGTCAACCACATGGGATCAAACTCCCTCGACCGGTTTCCATTGGGCTACTAGACCCTATCTATTTAGATCCTATAATATGTTAACAGCAAATTGTATCACAACCAGCCAGATATTCAAAACAAACAGATCTCTGGAAAACAAACAGTATTTCTTTTTTAAAAAATTATTTTATTTAACTTTTATTTATTTATTTATTTTAATTTAACCAGAAAGGGACAGAGTGAAAGAGAGAGGGGGAGAGAGAGAGAGAAAGAGAGAGAGAGAGAGAGAGAGAGAGAAGGTGAGAAAGCGAGCTGCCGGGTCCAGGACTCCAACCATGGTCGGCTACATGGGACTCCAGCACCCTCAGCTACCACACCACCTGCCGGCCTCAACAAACAGTATTTTTTTTTTAACTTTTTAAAAAAATTGTTATTTATTTATTTAATTTATTCATTTATTTTAATTTGACCAGAGAGAAACATAGAGAGAGAGGGAAAGGGAGGAAGGAAGCTGCCAAGTCTGGGACTCGAACCGTGGTTGGCCATGTGGGAGTGTCCAGCACCTTAACCATCATGCCACCACCATCATGCCACCTGCTGGCCCCAACAAACAGTATTTCTATCCCTAGACAAACAGACTAGTTTTATACAGAAGCTAAATAAAGCAAATGAACCAACTCACACTGCTTTAATTGAAAAATCCTTTTTGATGTTAGGACAAAAATTAACACATATTTCTTTGTTTAACTAACCAGCTGCTCTTTTTAGTGTACATGTTTATAACTAGTAGCTGTAACTAAAACCTGATGTGGCTTTCGAACCCAATATAAGTCCATAGCAGACCTGTTTTTGTATAGCCCCAGCTAAGAACAGGTTTTACGTTGTTAAAGGGTTGTTTTAGGGGCCAGCAGATGGCATAGCAGTCGTGTCACCAGACTACCACATGGTCAGCTGTGGTTTGAGTCCCAAACTTGGTGGCTTACAACTTATGCCAAGCGTGAGTGAGTAGGTGCCCAAGATCCCAGGAGGAGACTGGAAGAGAAGGGACTGGTGTGATCATCCTCCCTGGAGGGTGATTTCTCACTTTCCCTCTCATTGTCTCTGTCTCTCTCTCTCTGGCGAGCACACATGCCCTAAAGCAAAAACCTCTCAAAAACACACACACACAAAATAAACAAAAAAGGGTTGTTTTAAAATAAAAGGGGGGGGGGATATGTGACAGTGACCTTATGTTGCCCACAAAGCCTAAAATATTATACTTACCATCTGGCCCTTTACAAAAAAAAAAAAAAAGTTTGCTGACTACTGAAGTAAAAGTGCTACCAACAGTATAAGAGAAAGAAGGAAAAGGTGATGAAAATAAAATTATTTGCTTTATTTTAGAAAGTGGAAACTCAAGGCCAGCAGGTGGCACAGTGGTTAAGGCACTGGACTTCATGTGGTCAACGACAATTTGAGCCCCAAACCTAGTGGCTTGAAACTCACGCTGGGTGCATGTACTTGCATTCCCAAAATCCTAAGAAGAGAATGAAGGGGCATGGACTGCAGAGTGGCCATCCCCCTTTAAGGGTAATTTCTCACTTTCCCTCTCATCATCTCGCTCTGTTTCCAATGAGTGCACAACTGGGACTATGGACATGCTCAGCTCTTTTTTTGAGACAGTATCTCACTATGTTGCCCAGGTTAGCCTTGTGTTCATGATCCTCCTGCCTTAGCTTCCCTGGGGAGGCACATACCATTGAGCCTGGCCTTTAAGGTGTACCAGGAATCAAACCTGGCTTTCCATTCCACCTTAGCCTGTGGAGCACAGCACCTTAGTGGCACCACTGCTGTGATTGGGCCCCCACCTTTGTAATACTATAGTCCAATTGAGTTTCCACACTCCTAATGCCGTCAAACAAACAAATGAACAAACAAAAACAAAACAAAAAAAGGGTTGTTTTTTAAAAAAAAAAAGGAGTGGGGAGAAAAATATGTGACAGTGACCTTATGTTGTCCACGAAACCTAAAATACTGTATTTTAGGAGGGATCTTCTTACTATAAGCAGAACTCAAAGGAACAAAAACTTTAAACTCTAGATTCCAAATATAAACTCAAAAGCCTAAACTATGATATATGAGATTCTTGGAGCCAGCAGGTGTCATGGTAGTTAAGATGCTGGACTCGCATATGGTTGATTGTGGTTGGAGTCCTAGACCCGGCAGCTTGAAAATCATGTGGGGCATGTGTGCATGGATGTCCAAAATCTCAGGAGGAGAATGAAGGAGAAGGTATTTCTGCATGGCTATCACCCGGGGAGTAATTTCTTATTTTCCCTATCACTGTCTCTGTCTGTCCTCTCCTGCGAGCACACACTCCCTATGACAAAAACCTTAAAACAAAGAAATATGAGATTCTTATCAAGACTAGGACATTGACATAGGCTAGACACAGAGATCAATGGAACAGGATCGAATATCCAAGGATAAACCTATACATTTATGGTCAATTGATTATAAATTCAATGAGTAAAAGTCTTTTCAGGAAATGGTTATGGGAAATTTAGATAACAGCATGCAAAACAATGAAATTAGACTACCCTGACTCACACTGTACACAAAAACTAATTAAAAATGAATAAAAAATCTAAGCATAAGAGCTAAAGCTATAAAACTCTTAGAGAAAACATGGGTGTAAATTTTCATGAATAGGCACTAGTTTCTAAAATATAACACCCAAATCGCAAACAAACAAATGAAGATCCATGAATAGGCACTAGTTTCTAAAATATAACAACCAAATCGCAAACAAACAAACAAATGAAGATAGATAGAACTGCATATAAATCAAAAACTTTGATGCTTCAAAGGACACTATCAAGAAAATGAAAACACACCCAACAGGGTGGAAGAAAATTCTTGCAAATCATTTATCTGATAAGGGTCTGGTCTCCAGAATACATAAAAACTGTTACAACACAATTATAAAAGACGATCTAGGGCCAGCAGGTGACATGGAGATTAAAGTGACTGGATCCCACATTGTCAACTATGCGGTTCCAGCGCCAAACCCTGCAGCTTGAAAACATCCCAGGTGTGTGTGCATGCATGCCCAAAATCCCAAGAGGAGAATGGAGGAGAAGGGACTGCAATGTAGCCATCCCCCTGGAGGGTGCTTTCTTGCTTTCTCGCTCATTTGCTCTCTCACTCCAATTAGTGCAAGGCCTTATAGCAAAATAATAGTAATAATAATAAAGACAACCCAATTTTTAAATAGGCAAAGGATTTAAAGGGACATTCTCTAAATGGTTAACAATATGCACATGAAAAGATGTTTGACATTCTTAGTCATCAGGAAACTGCAAATTAAAACACTAATAAGATATGACTTTATAGCCATCAGGATAGCTAGAATGAAAATGAGAGAGGGTACCAGCAGGTGGCATGGTGGTTAAGATGCTGGACATGGCTTGGATGGTTTGGGTCCTGGACCTGGTAGCTTGTTTTCTCACATTCTATTTCTCTCTGTGTGTCTCTCTCTGGTCAAATTAAAGTAAATAAATGAACAAATAGACTTAAAACCAAACAATTTTAAAAAAAAAAAAAAAAAGAGAGAAAATGAGAGATAATACAAATGTTGACCAGAGTGTAGAGAAATTGCTGGTAGGAATATAAAATGGTGAAACCACTTTAAGAACAGTTTACCAAAAGGTTAAGTACAGGTGGTATGGTGGTTAAGGCACTGGACACCCCCATGGTGAACTCCAGGGTTAGAATCGTGGATGTGCTTTCTGAAAAACATGCTGGGTCTTACACACCCCAAATCCCAAGAGGAGAATGGAGAAGGGATTGAGTGTGGCCATTGCCCCTGGGATATGATTTCTCACTCTCTGTCTCTGTCTGTCTCTGGTGAGCACACATGCCTTATGGCAAAAATTTTAAAAATAAATAAATAAAAATCTATGATCGATTAAAAAGTCTTCTAGATGTTTAGGTGAGAGGAGAGGAAAAATTAATTTCTTATTTAATACTTTTTTATTGCTTGATTATAACCCTGAGTCACAACACCTCAGACATTTTTAGAATATAAGAAGGTTATAAGACAGGACCAGCAGATGGCGTAGTGGTTAAGGTGGTAGACTCCCATCGAGTCGACCACAGTTCGAGTCCCAGACCAGGCAGCTTAAAACTCAAGCTGGGCACATACTTGTGTGTCCAAGATCCCAAGAGAAGAATGAAGGAAAAGGGATTGTAGTATGGCCACCCCCTGGGAGGGGTGATTCCTTAGTGCCCTATAGTAGATCTCTTTTAATGAATTATTTATTTTATTTTATTTACTCATTCGTTTTATTTTAATTGATCAGAGAGAAACATATAGAAAGAGAGAGAGAGGGAAAGTAAGAAAGCAAGCCACCAGGTGGAGGACTTGAACCATGGTCAGCCATATGGGAGTGTCTAGTGCTCCAACCACCACGCTACCTGCCGACCCCGAACTCTTTCTCTCTTAAAAAAAAAAAAAAAAAAAAAAAAAAGAATAGCATTATTGGGGCCAGCAGATAGTATAGAAGTTAAAGTGCTGGATTCCCACATGGTCGACTCCCATTCAAGTCCCAGACCCGGCAGCTTGAAACTCATGCAAGGTGTTGGGGCATGTCGGCCCAAAATCCTGAGAGAAGAATGGAAAAGGGACTGTGGCATGGCCATCCCCAGAGATGATTTCTCGCTTTCTGTCTCTCTGTGTTTCTCTGGCAAGTACACATGTGCTATAGCAAAAATCTAGGGGAAAAAAAATAGCATTATTGTGATCTCATTTTATTTAATTTAAGGAAATGGATCAATCTGTCCAGCTTTATAGAATAACTTAATGATCCCACGAGTAGCTACTTTCCTGTTGAAATGTCAACTAAGTCAACTTCAAAGTGATATGTAATAATACAGCCCTATGTATATCCTTGTCTAAACTGACCAGGACTAGCAGATGGTGTAGCAGTTACGTCACTGGACTCCTACTTGGCCGACCATGGTTTGAATCCTGGATCTGATGACTTGAAATTCATGCAGAACACATGTGTGCATACCTTTTTTTTTTTTTTTGGAGAGATTTTCACTATAGGGCGCATGCGCTCGCCAGACAGACAGAGAGAGACATTAGAGACAGAAAGCGAGAAATCACCCCCCCAGGGGGGATGGTCACGCCGCAATCTCTTCTCCTCCATTCTCCTCTCAGGATCCTGGGCACGCACGCACATGCGCCCGGCGTGAGTTTTAAGCCACCGGGTCCGGGACGCGAACCGCGGTCAACTACGTGGGAGTCCAGCGACATAGCCATTACGCTAACTGCTGGTTCCCTGCATACCTTTTTAAAAAAATAAAAAATAAAAAAATAAGGGGCCAGCAGGTAGCATGGTGGTTAAGGAACTGTATACTCCCACATGGGTGACTACAGTTCGAGTCCTGGACCTGATGGCTTGCTTTCTCACTTTCCCTCTCTCTCTCTGTGTCTCTCTCTCTAGTGGAATTAAAATAAATGAATGAATGAATAAAAATAAATAAATTAAAAAGAAAAGAAAAGAAAAGAAAAGAAAAGAACGCATGTGTGCATACCTAAAATCCTGAGAGGAGAATGGAGGAGAAAGGATGGCAGTGTGGCAATCCCCTCTGGGGGATGATTTCTCACTTTCTCCCTCATTGTCTCTGTCTCTCTGTCTCTGGTGAGTACATGTGCCCTAAGGCAAAAACTTCTAAAAAAATTTTTTTAAATAAAAAATAATTACTGTTAAATATAAAAGCCAATGCTTCTTCCAGGAGGCTTAGGCACAAAACATTCTTAAAGAAAATGTTTTAAAATTCACTGACAGTATGAGAATATTCAACTTTCTGGCTACTTAGAAATATACACTTTTTAGATTTTTGCCATAGGGTTTGTGCACTTGCCCAAAAAGAGACCGAGATAGGGAAAGTAAGACGTCACCCTGAGGGATTGCCATGTCACAGTCCTTTCTCTTCCATTTTCCTCTTGGAATTTTGGGCATTCACACACATGTGCCTGGCGTGATTTTCAAGCTGCTGGGTCTGGGGCCTGAACTGTGGTTAGCCATGAAGAATACAGTGCCTAAACCACCACACCACCTGCTGACCCCAGAGAGTGAATTTTCTTTTAAAGAGAAATTTCTGCTATCAGGTGCATGCGCTCACTGGAGAAACAAAGACAGAGAGATGGAAAGTGAAAAATAACTCCCTGAGGGGGTGACTACACTGCAATCCCTTCTCCTCCATTCTCTTCTCAGGATCTTGGTTATGTACACATACGTGCCTGGTGTGAGTTTAAAGTCACCAGGTCCAGGATTCAAACCATGGCTGACCATTTGGAGTCCAGTGAAGTAACCATTAAACCATCTGCTGATCCCACAGAAAATGAATTTTTAAGTAACATTAAGTAATTTCCTTGATGGGGCCAGCAGGTGGCGTAGTAGTCAAAGGTGCCGGACTCCCATATGGTCGACCATGGTTTGAGCCCTGGACGGGCAGCTTAAAAATCATACTGGGGGAGCAGCAGTGTTGTAATGGTTATGTCGCTGGGCTCCCACATAGTCGACCATGATTCGAGTCCCAGACCCAGCGGCTTAAAACTCACAGCAAGCATGTGTGTGTGCGTGCCTAAAATCCTGATAAACTCAGGTCGCGCGTGTGTATATGTATGTCAAAAATCCCCAGAGGAGAATGGAGGAGAAAGGATTGCAGCGTGGCCATCCACCTTCGGGGGTGATTTCTCTCGGTCCGTCTCTCTGGCAAGTTCATGTGCCCTATAACAAAAAAAATCTCTCTTAAAAAAAAAAAATCATGCCGGATATGTGTCCATGCATGCCCAAGATCCCAAGAGTTAAATGGAGGAGATGGGATTGTGGCAATGGCCACGTCACTGGGGGAGATTTTTCACTTCCCTTCCCACTGTCTCTCTCTGTCTCCCTTCAGGAAACGCACATGCCCTGTGGCAAAATCCTTTAAAAAAAAAAAAAAAGTGGGGGACCAGCTGTTGGCATAATGGCTATGTCACTGGACTCCCATGTAGTTGACCATGGTTTGAGTCCTGGGTCCAGTGGCTTAAACTCATGCCGGGCACGTGTGCATGAGTGCCCAAGATCCCGAGAGGAGAAGGGATTGTGGTGTGGCCACCCCCCCAGCGGGTGATTTCTGGCTTTCTGTCTCTCTGCTTCTCTCTGTCTTTCTGGTGAGTGCACGCACCGTACAACAAAAACCTCTTAAAAAAAAAAGTGTCCTTGATTGAAGTTAATAATTATCTAAATATTCCAGTCATAGTAAATGAATGAATGAGTGAATGAATGAACAAACTATTTATCCCAGAACTGCAAGAGATCAAAATCTCTCAAATACACACTGAACACATTTCATCACATTAAGCACAAGATGTACACAATGATACTGTCTCTTTGGTGATTTTGGGAAAGGGTAATCTTATACAAGTATCAGGACTTGTCATTTTATCACCTATGGTCAGCATTCTCATTAGCTCCGCTTTTGTGGGGCAGTAATTGTAAGAAATATTGCATAATGTTTTCAGAAATTCATTTTACTTCATCAGCACAACAACCTTATGAGAGTACAGGCCAGGCATTATTACGTTATTGTCCATTCTACATCTTAGGAAGTAGATGCTCAGAAAAGAGAAGTGACTTGCCCAAAGTCAGCTGGCTGGTCATGGCTGAGCTGAGACTCAAAGCTGGGTCTTCTGCCAGCTCTCATCTTCCCACCGCAGGCCCTTCTCCACGTAGCGATGTCAGAGGCGGGCTGAGCCATTCCACAAGAGGCCAGAAGGCGGAAAAAAATGCAACAGGGGAAATGGAGAAGGGGAGGGGGCGGTGAGGGGAGGAGGTGTTTTATTAAGAAGTGAGTCCAACCACTCTCAATTACCTCATATACTCTTCAAGTGGCAACCGTGCCGCAAGTTACCCTGCCCCAGGATCTACAGCTACTGTGGTTTTACTAGTTGACAGTCATGTGGGAGAATTAAATGCCCCAAAGAAATCCAAAGATGTTTCCTGAACTCTGAGGTTCTGACAGCTGAACTTAGCCCCTCCCACGAAGGCCCGTGGCCCCTCCGTCTCGGTCACTCCACAGACCGTGGAAATCGTGGAGGGAAAAAGAGGAGGTTTTGTGACAGTGCTGGGGGGAGAGGGACTAGGGTTGGGCGAGGAGCCTGCGGTGGAGCTGTGGTTGGGGGATGTGGGTTTTGTGGCTGAACTCGATGGTGGGGTAGGAAACCAGGATCAGAGCTGATAGGCAGGGTGGAGTTTCCATGTCCAGGAGGGTCTAGGGACGACGTTGAGGGGATGAAAGGGCCAGAAAAAGACCGAAGAGAGCGCGAGGCTGGACGGCCTCGGGGGCTAGAGGATGCTGGCCAGCCCCTCTCGAACGTCGGCGATTGGATGCTCTCTTATGCCCCGCCCCCTGGACCCCGTCTCCCTCAGGCCCCGCCCACAGCGCCCGGCGCGCGCCTGGAGAGCGGGGAGGGGGGACCAGGCTGGGGAAGGGGGGAGGGGGAGAGGAGAGGCTCGTGCACGCGCCCCGCTCGCTGCGGG
>NW_006159850.1:15425247-15450092 GCF_000334495.1 Tupaia belangeri chinensis | reverse complement strand
GGGAGTGCCCGGCCCCGGCCGGCCCAAGCTGCGGCCCGGGGCCCATTGTCCCGCGGTCCGTCTGTCCGGAGGCGGGGCCCAGGGACCCGGAGCGCAGCGGAGCGCCTAGGCGCCGGGTAAAAAGACCCCCAAGTCCTTCCGTCTGGGGCCAGGCTGAGGATGCGGGAGCCCCGCGGCACGCTCTCGCTGGCTGTCGGTCCTTTTGTCTGTCTGTGTCTGGGGAGGGGGCGGGGGCACCACGGCTCACCCCTCCGGCGGCCCAGTCCACCGCCCCGAGCTCTCCCGGCCGTTCCTCTTGCTCCCCGGCGGCCTCGGGCGCGGAGTGGTCGTCCGCGCCGCCGCTCTCCCGGCGTGGGCCCAGGTCCGCCGGCCTCGTCGGGCCCGGGGCGGCCACAGCAGGGACCGCCCCGGCGTCTGACAGGCTTGGGTGGAGCTGGGGGAGGGGAGGATGGGCGTGGGAGTGCAGACCCGGGTATCGGTCCCTGCGTCTTGGTCTTGCAGAAAATTCTAAATTTAGATTTCGGCGAAGACTGCTGTCTGAGGGTTTGTCTGAGCCGCCTCGGGAGACCTCAGGCTCTGGTCTGGGAATTTCTGGGAATTTACCTGTGCTCTTGCTGGAAGCAGCCAGAGCATCTCGGCAGATTACACACAGGCTCCAGACCTCCCCGGGGGGGACAGGGTGACCCGGGAGGCGGCTGCGTGACCAGCTATCTTTTCCTCTCCTTTTTGGCAGACACAAAACACTGGGATTCAGGCGAGTTTACTTTGCTCCGTGGGAACTGCACCAGAGCTAAGGTGGGAGCGCGCCCTCTTTTCTTAAAGCAGGGATTTCACCCGTTTTTTGTTTTTTGGTTTTTTTTCTTGCCAAAGTGTGGCGTGCCCTGGAAGCTGCAACCTAACACCTGTGGGAGAGCAGACCGTGTTCAGGGGAGACGTTGCACCCTCCCAAGGACTTGCAGCCTCGCTCTAAAGACGGACTAAGCTGCTTTCTTCTTTAAACCGAATACCGTGTAGATCCGAAGCTCCTCTTCCTTCCTTCTCATCCTGTTTGTCTTCTGGATGGTGACGCTCAGGCGACTATCCATTTCCATTTGAGGGGTTGCTTTCAGATTTGGGCTTGAAAACGGAGGCGGTACTAAAAGCGAACACGGAATGAGTGACCTTCCGGCCGTCGGGGGTTTTACTGCCTATTCACAGTCGTCTAACCTCCGAGATCTTGTTATGTGGTCCAGAGTGTCTTTTCACTGCCTTTTATTTCCTTACTTCTTCTCAAGCGTCCATGACCACACAGGCCATTTTTGGTGGGTGTTTTTTTTTGTGTGGTGTTTAGAGGAAGGGGGGGGGGTATTTGCTTATTTTTCTCTTGATCCCTCAGGTGTGAAGTCCCATTGAGTACCATCTGGTCACTTCCTTATTTAGCCACTAGGAGGACTGGGAAGCAGTGGACACTGCCAGTTTAAGTATGCAGATGCTGATCTCTGCTTAATGGCTTGTAGCTGTGGTACTGGACTGTTACCTGGCCAGGATGATCTGAATATAACCTGACTCACATTATATATTTGGCCTTCCTTCAGAAGAAACTTTATTACAACCGTAGTCCACAGTGTTGATTTCTGGTCTTGATGGGGAGAAAATGAAGAGATCAATCTAAATTCCATTTTTTCTTTGTACAATAGAGAAGTGTATTTTAGAAAAATGAATAGACAACCTGTGTTTCATTCACCTTTCCACTTTGTGATTCCACAGACATCTAAGAAAGATCTGAAGCGTGATAATTCACTGTTTCCATGAAAAGCCGCTTGATTAGAAAAAAGTGATAGACACACAACTTAGAATAAAGAACAGATACCATTACACTAGCACTTGATATACTGCCCTCTAAACAACTAAAAATTATTTTTACTGTATACATTTGGAGTTCTTTTTGTTTTTGTTTTAATTAAAGGTCTGAAAAGAACTGGGTTTGATATGCAGATATGATAGAAGACTGCCTGAAAGCTGCTTCCTTTGCCACTTCCTGTGGAGGCCTGTCTTTGCCATTTGCGGTTTCTTTCTTTTGGTAAGGGGAGGCAGGATCTGATTACAGGTTTGAGGTCCTTTCTAGCTACATAGAGGAGTTGGTTGGCATAACAGGAGGTGAGTCTTCGTTAATTGGAGGGCAGAGTACAGCTAGTGTAGCCTCTCATAACTTCTCAGGGTAAAAAACTATCATTTTCTATTTGCTTTTTAAATGTGAGTACAATTCAAGAAAGCAGAAAGTGAAAGAAAACTTAGTGACCAAATCCATATTCTTATCTTTGGTAGGAAAGAGAGTCTATCTCTTTTATTCTATTTCTGTTTCTTCACTCTATCTTCATGAAAAGTCACAGTTTCTATTACTAATCTATTTCAGATTCTCTAACAGTGCTTACAGCGGGGACAGTCTTTCTGGAATTAGTCAGGAACCTCCAGGCTTAAGTATCTGTCTCTTCCTGTATGGGGGTAGATGCATGTGTCTGCAGCTTGTTTGGGGAGCTCTTCCCTTGGTTCCTCCCACTGGTCTCTTTGCTACACAGAGGCTGGACTGCGAAGAGGCTCTAAAGTTATTGACTTTGACCACCTCTCCATTACACGTGAGCAGGGCTGGGTTGGTATTCCACATTGGGGTGTTGAACTGGTACTCGCCAGTGTGGTGGGCATCTGCCTCTTCTGGTGGTGAGAGCCCATCTTCAGCATTGGAAGTTCGATTTGCTTTAAGTGCCCTGTCATCCGCAGTGTCTAACACTGTGCCTAAGTCTAGATGAAGACTGGATCTCATACTGCTTTTATTTATAGATGTCTAAGAGTTTTGAGATGTTTCCCATCTCACAGGGATATGAAACTTTTGTTACCTCCGAGTAAGATAACTTCTTAGGGAAAAAACCCTCTAGAGGCTTCCATTGGTATAGATCACAGGGCTTGACTCCCAGAAGGCAGGTGGCATGTGCACGGCCACCCTCTTTGGCTTTCTTTTACTTCTTTTTACATTTCACGGAGATTGTCCCTTTGAGCCTGCAGTACTTCTAACCTGGGTTGCCTGAATTTTGCTTCCTTTTCTATCCTGTGACCTGATCATAACCACTTAACAGTATTCTGGATTCCAAAGAGTGGAATTCTCTAAATCCTCTGAAGGGGTCCCCTCTTTAGCTTCACGGGACCTTGACGTTTCACTAAAGATTTATTTATTTATTTTCTTTCATTTATTTATAACTGGTGAGTTTATATGCTTAGGAGCTATGTTTTTTAAAGTCTTTAGTTTTAAATTTTGTATAATTTATGGGGAAAAAATGACTTGTGCTAATAGTATCCTTTTATATTGTAGGTTAGCACCTTGCAAGGAAGTAGTAACATATCCAGTTGTGAAACTGGGACAGGCCAGAGCTCTCAGATCAGGGAAACATGTCCCGTCGGAAACAGACAAATCCAAATAAAGTTCACTGTGAGTACTGGGTGTTGTCTTCCAGAGCCTGGGGATATTAAGGGTTGGAATGGAAAAGTAACCTGAATTCAGGGTGATAGGCTTACAATAATTCGTGAAAAAGAAATGGTTGGAGGTGTTGGATATGATGGATGTAAAGTGTGTCTGGTTGTTAGAGGAGGTGCTGGAAACCTCTTAGGTTCTATGTTATGTGCACTTGATTCTTCATTAATATTTGCATTAACAAATAGCCATAGACTACCTACTGAGTGCGAATCCTTGTGCTAGATGTCAGGGTTGTAAGATAATATGAGGTATATAAGATTGTAACATATATATAGATATAGATATATATTATAGAAGTTAAGAGGAAGGAAGTTAGATCTCTGAGGGGGCCAGACAAGTGGCATGGTGGTTAAGGCTGCTGGATCCCACATGGCTAACTTCGTTGTTAGAACCTTGGACCCGACAGCTTGAAAATATGTTGGCTACATGTGTGGGCCCAAAATCATGAGAAGAGAGTAGAAGAGAAGAGATCGCAGTGTGGTCATTCCCCCCGGGGGGTGGGTGCTTTCTCACTTTCTTTCTCCCCCTCTCTGTCTATCGGGAAGAGCACATACACTATAGCAAATCAAAACAAGAGAGTGAGCTCTCAGAACTGAGATAGTAAGGGAATACTTGACAGAAGAGGACCTAGAACATAAACTTGAACTGGGCCTTAGAGGGTAGAAAGTGGATTTGGAGAAAAAAAAAAAAAAACAAGAGGAAGGTAGAGGGAAAATCAGGTAGAGAAAATGATGTGAGTAAAGGTACAAGAAGGAATACACAGTACATGCTATGTTCAGAAGACAAGGAGAAGTATGAAGCAGATGTTTTATTTCTCCAGAAGTCCTAGGATGTGAGGTTGGAGGTGTTTAATTCTACAATGTGGATATGGAGGCCTGAATGCCAGGCCAAGTTCAAGCTTGAAGCACACGGTGGGCCATGTGGGATTCAGCCACTCTAACCACCATGCCACTGGCTAGCCCATATTTTTTTCTTTTTAAGAGAAATCTTCTTTTTTAAGAATTATTTTATTGGGGACCAGCAGGTGGCGTGGCGGTTAGGGCATTGGACACTCCCACATGGCTGATAGTCCCGCACCTGGTGGCTTGCTTTCTCACTTTACCTCTCTCTCTCTCTCTCCATCTGTGTTTCTCTCTGGTCAAAATAAAATAAAATGAATGAATAAATAAAACAAATAAATAAAAAGACTTGTTTTATTTAACTTTATTTGTTTTTTTATTTGACCAGAGAGGGACAGAATGAAAAAGAGAGAGAGGGAAAGTGAGAAGGGGAAAAAGCAAGCCACGAGGTCCAGGTCTCAAACTGTGGTCAGCCATGTGGCAGTCCAGTCGCCTTAACCACCACGCCACCTACTGGCCCCATAGCCCATATTTTTTTCTTTTTTTTTGAGAGGTTTTTGCTATAGGGCACATGAGCTCACCAGAAAGACAGAGAGAAACAGAGAGACAGAAAGCGAGAAATCACCCCCCAGGGGGGATGGTCACACCGCAATCCCTTCTCTTCCATTCTCCTCTTGGGATCTTGGGCACGCACGCACACGTGCCTGGCGTGAGTTTTAAGCCACCGGGTCCGGGACGCGAACCGCGGTCGACTACGTGGGAGTCCAGCGACATAGCCATTACGCTAACTGCTGGTTCCCTCCTCTCGGGATCTTGGGCACGCACACACACGCACCCGGCGTGAGTTTTAAGCCACCGGGTCCGGGACGCGAACCGCGGTCGACTACGTGGGAGTCCAGCGACATAGCCATTACGCTAACTGCTGGTTCCCTCCTCTCGGGATCTTTGGCACATATGCACACGCACCCAGCATGAGTATAAACCACCAGGTCTGAGACTCAAACCGCGGTTGACTACATGGGAGTCCAGCAACATAGCCATTATGCCAACTACTGGTTCCTGACCATATTTTTTTTTAAGCAAACAACTCTATTTTAGAGGATGAAATAGTCATGGAGTTAATATAAGAGAAGTAAAATTTATTAAAATCCTATGATATGCCAGGCACTATGTATCGTATTAACAGTACCTTCCAGAGTAGAAAATAGCATGAATAAAAGAATTAGGAGGGCTTTGACACCTAATAGATAAATGAGATTAAGATAGCAAACCTCCATGTACAATTTGTTCCTCTGAGTCCTAGGAAAGTTGTGTAAAATGGAACCAGTTGGATGCATCTAGGTATGTATTCTGGAATAGGTGGATGTGCAAGGGAACTTAACATAAAGGTGAGTGGTCTAGAAAGGATTTAGAAATTGCTGCCAAAGCATTAACATGCAATGGACTTGAATGTAAGGACTGTCAAGGGAGACAAAATGCAGGGTCTCTAGCAAAGGTCATCTAACATGAGGGTTTGGGGGGACTCTTTTCCTCTCTGGTTGAAGATTATGGGTGATAAAACACAGATGCAGCCCAAAGAATGCAGGGCAGGAATGGTATTCTTAGTAGAGATGGTGGGTTCATAAATAAGGCGGTTATAGAGTTGAGTATTCACCTATAAGAGCCACCTGAATTTGGGACCAGCAGGTGGTGTGGTGGTAAAGGTGCCGGACACTCCCACATGGCTGACCATTGTTCAGGTCCTGAACCTGGTGACTTGCTTTCTCACTTTCCCTCTCTCTCTCTGCATGTGTCTCTCTGGTCAAATTAAAATAAATTAATAAAATTAAATAACTATGTAAAAAAAAAGAAAGCCACCTGAATTTAGATTGAGAGAGGTAGCTGGTGGGTGATGGCATGGTAATAGCAAGGCCAGAGGAGCTAGGAAGGGTTTTTGTGCCATGCCTGCGTCCACATAGCATATATCCATCAGCCATATCTTCCAGCACCGTCAAAGCTGAGATGAGTTGGTATTAGAGTTGAAAAACAGATGGATAAAGAGACCAGGGTGGAGGGGAGAATCACACATCCATACTTGCAGAAATGCAGTTCCCAGAGTCAAGCTTGTCAACACTGTTGTGTGATGGAGTGGGTGAGACTTTGCAGGGTCCTCATGGTGA
This sequence comes from Tupaia belangeri chinensis, assembly GCF_000334495.1. Classification (NCBI taxonomy): domain Eukaryota; kingdom Metazoa; phylum Chordata; class Mammalia; order Scandentia; family Tupaiidae; genus Tupaia; species Tupaia belangeri. The sequence continues at coordinate 15,443,592 of NW_006159850.1, read as the reverse complement.
CTGCTAGCAGGGCCTTTCCTATGGGGTGTGAACACAAACGTTCAGCTGCAACTAAGGAGCAGGCCCCGAGGGAGGGACTATTTTCAAATGATACATTTGGTCAGCTTTGGTCAGCAAACTGTAAAGGCTTCTTGTAAGGGATTAAGCTGATCAGAGAAGAAAAGACATAAATTGGCTGGTTTTCTTTCTTCTTTAATTGCCAGAGGGTAGGCATGCTAGCCAGAGAGAAAGTACCCATTATAGAGTTGGGTCATGCTGTAGTCCCTTCTCCATTTCTACACCCCATCAGGATATTAGGCACACAGGCACAGGCACCCAGTGTTTTTGTTTTTAGCTGTAGCTGGATTCAAACTATAGTTAACCACATGGGATCTATTCCCTTAACCACTAGGATGAGGGCTAGCCCAAGATTTGCCAGTTTTGACAGATTGTCTATTTAGGGGCTAAAGCTGACGACTCTACCCTTTTCTTTCTTTCGCTCTCTCCTTTTTTTTCTTTTTTTTTTTTTTTTTTTTTTGAGAGTTTTTTTTCTATAGGGCACTTGTGCTCGCCAGAAAGACAGAGAGAGACAGAGAGACAGAAAGCAAGAAATCACCCCCCAGTGGGGATGGCCACGCCACAATCCCTTCTCCTCTATTCTCCTCTTGGGATCATGGGCACACACGCCCAGCGTGAGTTTGAGCCACCGGGTCCAGGACTCGAACTGCGGTTGACTACATGGGTGTCCAGCAACATAGCCATTATGCCAACTGCTGGTCCCGCTGACTCTACCCTTTTCAAAAGATCATCTTTTCATTGTTCATTATAATAATGGCAAGTAAAAATAGGTAATTTTAGTTTTCTGACCTCTGGAGTCTATCACCTTGCAGTGAAATGGAACCAATCAAATGTATTGAAGTTAATGCTGCTTATCTATTTAAAGTAAAGGGAATGGACTCAAGGTCTGGAAGGCAGGAAAGTCTGCAAAAGCTTTGCTTAAATGTCAGATTCAATCAACACTTGAGCAGAGAAGTGGCTGAGCTTCACTAGATCTGCCTTCTGGGAAGAAGATTGCATGGTATGAAGCTAAAAGCCCCCTAAAGGGTATATTAAGAATCTTGCCGCTGTAGCCCAGCAGCATTTGTCGGATCCACTGTAGAAGCCAATGGGCAGGCTGCTTTGACATTTACGTGGTTTTCCTCCAGACTGTTCTTGTATCTAAATTACTGGAATGATCCTTTCCCCAGAAATAATCTAGACAGACTTCTGTGCTTTTCCCACTTCATGACTAGACTCGATGCAGAGCTTTTGGAATAAAAGCCTAGAATCGTTAGTCAGGAAGAAGCTACAGACGGGCTGAGATCTCCGTTTTAGGCCTTCTTCCTTACCTCCTTCCCCATCTCACTTCCCTTTGAGTACACATTTCTATCAGCTGTTTCTAAAGAGGTTGAAAATACAGTCCCTTATACACTTTCATTTAATATGATTGAGCCAAGCAAACTACTAAGAAAAGTTTCTTTCTCTTTAGAGACTTTCACTTCTAGATTGCAAATTCAGAGGCTAAAATCCTTCAACTTCAACTAAAAGCTTTTCACAGAGAAGGAGAATAAAAGCCTTTCACATTCTTTGTCTTCATTCATTTTGTTAACATCTTTGTGAGGTAAATGGCTACATTCCCAACATGTGATAGCACCTTGGGTTACAAAGACTGTCAACTAGAAATGGAATCTTAACCTCAATCTCAATACTAGCTCATTTTTTCTAAACCTGACATGTGTGCTCTCAGAAAACACATTTCAACAGCTTTACTTAATTTCAGATAGCCTGGAATTGCATTTATTTAATTGGACCAAGGATGTTAGAGAATTGTAAAATCCTTGCCTTCCTAATAGCTTTCCTTGCAGTCTTTTCATCTGTTTCTAAATTTACTTGCATGGCCTTGTTCTTATCTGGTCTGAAAAACCTTAGCCAAATCAGAGACAAACTGTATCTTTTTTTTTCCTTTGGAGAGGTTTTTGTTATAGGGCACGTGCGCTCGCCAGACAGACAGAGAGAGACATAGAGACAGAAAGCGAGAAATCACGCCCCAGGGGGGATGGTCACGCCGCAATCCCTTCTCCTCTATTCTCTCCCCCTGGGACCTTGGGCACGCACGCACATGTGCCCGGCGTGAGTTTTAAGCCACCAGGTCTGGGATGCGAACAGCAGTCAACTACATGGGAGTCCAGCGACACAGCCATTATGCTAACTGCTGGTCCCAACAAACTGTATCTTGATGTCACAGGAAAAAAGAAGTGGTGGCACCTTTCTTTTTATTATGGAGTCTAGATGACTTTTTCACAAGTTAATAGAGATAGGACTGGCTTCCATGGCATCGCAGTAATGTGCTCTTGGAGAAGCTGGATTCCACATAGCACCTAAAGTTTGAATCACTAGCCAGTCATCCTGAAAACATGCCAGGCATGTGTACAAATGCCCGGGATCTGATGGGCTGGAGAACTGGAGGGAAGAGATCATGGCATGACCAGACCCTGAGGAGGGTGTTCCTCTCTCTCTCACTCTTGCGTGTACATGAACATGCTCTATCACAAACAAAATTTTAAAAAAGACAAATACCAGGCCAGCAGATGGCATAGAGGTTTAGGCACTGGATCCCATGTGGCCAGTTGTGCAGTTCGAGTTCTGGACTGGTGGCTTCAAAATCACACCAGGCCCGTGTGTGTGTGCGCCTAAAATTCCTAGAGAATGAAGAAAATGGCAATTTCTCTGGGGAGGGGGTGACTTCTCTTTTTCTCTCTCTCTGGTCAATGCATGTGCCCTATGGCAAAAACCTAAAAAAAAAAGTAAGGAAGGAAAAGAGGAAGCACTCTAACACAATTCATTTTTCTTTCTCTAGTGATAATTTATATCCAGTGTGTCATCTTGGATACTGTGAAGATGGACTTAAAGCAGCTTATTTTTTTCTTTAAGTGAGGGTTTTTAGTTAGGAATACATTTTAACACTGACCACCTCCATTCCCACCCACAGTATGAGTCATAATAACCATAATGTTAGTTTCTCTAATCCAGGCATGGTAATTCATGACGTGTTATCAGAACCATCACTTTTCCTTCTGTCATATACTGGCATTATGAACGTTATTTTGATAGCTGAGTTGTCTGTATCAGTTTCTCTTGGTATGAAGGTGACACTAATACTAGCATCAGAACCATTTTACATACAAAGACAAATGTATTTTCAGCAAAACCATTCTTGTCACACTTCAAACTTTTCTACTTACATGGCTACTAGAAAGCCGTTAAAAAATAAGGACACGAGAGTTGGACACACCAGTATTGAAATACTTGGTTTCAGGCCTTCATATTCTCCTTAGTAAAATATAGGTAGTAAACCTATATTATGCCTACCAAATAGAGTTTTGCAGAGAATTAAGGTGGAATGAGGGTTATAAAGCACTTAACAAAGAGTCTGGAGTTAGCAAGTGTCAAACTGTAACTATCAGGTAGTATTCAGTATTTAGCATATAGTAGATACTCAATGAATATTTGCTGAGTGACTAAGTGAATCGCATGATACCTGCTTCACATAATTGATTTGCTGCCCAAAGACTAGTAAAGATGGTCAGCTTACCAGTTCATTCCTCCTACATCACTGTATTCTGTCTCCTGTCTTGGAATATCCTGTCTCAGAATCTAAGCCTGTTTACTTTCTCTTCTCTGTTGAGTAAGAAAGGGGCTGGCCTATTGTCAAACATCACTACAGCCTTTTACTGTTCCCTCTTGCTGGCTGGGGAATGGGGGCTATAGTTTCCATTCTGACTGAGATAATGGAAACCTTGAGAAACCTAACTCTTTCCTCCTTATGCCTTTCTCCTGGAAATAAAAGAGTACTTAAATGTTAACTCTTCACTAACCCCATGGATCCCAGGCAGAGTTTATCAGAAGGAAATGCACAGTCCAGCCACAGCAGCATACATTGGTAGATGCTGCAATTCAGCAAGCTGAGATCATAATGGAGGCCCGGGTTTGATTCCTGGCCCACCCTAAAAGCTTGACATAGTTACACCCTTATAATACCAGTGACTTTGGAGGCAGAGGCAGGAGTATTATGAGATAGCAAGACTCCTTCTTTAAAAAAAAAAAAAAAAAGTAAGAGAGAAAGGTAAATGTAAAGTTAAGGATGGGTCCAGGGTTTTGGTTACTACATACCAAAACACACACACATATACATACATATATACATACATGAAACCAAGGAGATTAGATGAATAGTAATTGTAAAAAAAAATGTTTTTGAGGTTTTTGCTATAGGGTATATGTGCTACCCAGAAAGACAGAGAGAGACAGAGACAGAAAGCCTGAAATTGCCTCCCAGGAGGAATGGCCATGCTGCAATCCTTTCTCCTCCATTCTCCTCTTGGGATTTTGGGCAGGCACACATGCACATGGGCCTGGCATGAGTTTAAGCTGCCAGGTCTGGGACTTGAACCGCAATCAACTATGTGGGAGTCCAGTGACATAACCATTACACCATCTGCTGGTCCCAGTGATTGTTGTAAATTAATCATTATATTTCAGGAAGATTTTTCCTCAGCAGAACAGATATGTTATCTTTTCTTCTTCTAGTTAATTATTTAACCAGTTGGATTTTTTCATGGCTAATTATGATAGTCAAAGAAAAGCATGTTTTGGAAGGAGAGTGGATGAAAGGTGAAATTAGAGAGATTGCTATTTAGAACGATTATTTGAAGCACTTGTTCGTAGTCAGAGATAGAGTGAGACCCATAATGCTGGTTAGTATACAAAGACAGAGATTTTCCCTAGATTTGTTGCCCCGATTTCACCTATCACTTTGCCTTTCTTACCTCTATCTTCCCTATGGAGGGTTGTAAATGAAATTAAGATTCCATAGTTAAATTGGTGAAGTAGCAGCTCATCACCTTTTGAAAGGGGTCAAGGATAGGAGGATCTAAGAGAAGCAAGTGACACTTTCTAGAGCATCTGGCTTCCTTCCTGTCCAGTAAGTGTAGCTGCACCCAGAAGCTGTCAGAGGCAGCAAGCTGACTTGGAGGTGTATGACCCAGCACAGGGTACCTGCCTGTCTCCTACCTTCGCATGGTCTGACCTAACCAGCTTGCCTGGGGATGTGCTGCCCAGCTGGTGGCCTGACTATTTTTCCTTGTGACCACCAGGGGATCAAGTATTTGCTGGGCTAGAAGAGCAAGCCCGCCAGGCGATGATGAAAACTGATTTTCCTGGAGACCTTGGCAGTCAGCGACAAGCTATCCAACAACTAAGAGATCAGGACTCCAGTAGCAGTGAGTTCTGCACCTTCTGGTAATGACTCAGGGCAATGGGAGAAGAATTATCAGAGTGTGTGTGCTCTGGGGATTTGCATGGGGGTTGGGAGGAAGACAAAAAGGAGTTATCTGTTTTCTCAGTGTCCCCAAAGGTATGCATATGCTGGTGTGTGGGCATGTGCTTCTCCAGAGAACAGACAGGTGTGGTATTATGTTTTTAAACTCATGGACTAGTGTTTGGCATAATGTCGTTCACAGAGAAGTTTGTGATGATTGTGATAGACAGGGACATAGGAATAATCAGTGCTTAAATAGCCTCTAGGTAAGGACAAATGAAAAGAAGAAAAAGTTCCTGTCTTATAGGATCTATTTATTTGTAATTAATAAAATGTAAGGATGGAATTAATGAACTCTTGCTCAAGGGCCCAGTTTTAATGTGATACAGAAAGGTTTGCTTAGTAATGACATTATTAGCAGTGCCTTAAGTAGAGCCCTGTGGTTAAGAGATAGAAAAGATGGTAGATGTTATAAGTTGAAGCTCATGAATTGTCTATTCTATGACCTGCCTGAACAAACACATTTTGAGATATGTCATTTCCTAGGGAGATTTCCACACTTTTCTGATGTCATCCATTTGACATTCGTTATTACTGTCAATTCATAGTAACAGTTCTGATATTTCTTCACATTTGAGGCTAGGGGAGAACAGAGGAGAGACTTCTGTAATCTCCTAGGAACTTGTTTTCACCCAAACTAATTAGTTTCTACCAAAAATAATAATTAAGTTACAACAACAAAATAGTTTAACAATTACTTGCTGTGGTACAGAAAAATGAACCCTAAGATTTCTAGAAAACCTGTGGGAGCCACCAGTTTCTTTAGTGACAGGTAGGATTAACAACATGTACAAAAATCTGATAGGTTTCCATTCTGGAAAAGATGCAGCATCCCTCTAGATAGCACATATGATTTAAAAAAATCTTTCTGGGAACCAGCAGTTCGCATAATGGCTATGTCGCTGGACTCCCATGTAGTCAACCGCGGTTCGCATGCCGGACCCGGTGGCTTAAAACTCACGCCAGGCGCATGTGCGTGCATGCCCAAGATCCCGAGAGGAGAATGGAGGAGAAGGGATTGCAGCGTGACCATCCCCCCTGGGGGGTGATTTCTCACTTTCTCTCTCTTTGTCTGTCTCTGTCTGTCTGGCAAGCGAACGCGCCCTATAGCGAAAACCGCTCCAAAAAAAAAAAAAAATCTTTCTGGTCTGGCTCTGTAGCCTAGTGGTTAAGTGAGCTGGATTCACATGGCTAACCATGGCTCAAATATCAGTCCCCCTGGCAACTTGAAAAATATGCCAGGTGCATATGTATGCATGCCCTATATCCCAACAGGATGGAGAAATGAAGGTGAAGGTATTGTGGTATGACATGGCATACTGAGCAGTGCTTTCTCCCTCCCCCTCTCCTTCTCTATCTCTCTATTTCTCTGTGGCAAGTATACGTGCCCTGGCAATTAAAAACATTCTTATAGAGAGATATATTACAAAATATATCTTAGTTGAACTGGTGAGAAAACACAGTATAATATAATCTAAGCTAATCTTTCATTATTGAGGATGAATTCAAACATAAGGAAGCTTTGGGCTGAAGAATTAGGAACTGCTACTCACCAGGCTACATCCTGTAGTTTCCTAGTGCCCAAATTTTGCCCACCAACTTGCTGCAGTAGCTAATATAGACAAGTAACCACTAGCAAATGATTTGATTGGACTTTCTCATGAAGAATGTAACCAGATTTTACCATGAAGGAGGAAAATGTAACAGGTTTTGCCCAGATACTGGTGGATTTAGAAATTATGTAAGGGATAGGAGAGAGAAGACAAGCAGCCCTATTGGCTTGGAAATCTAAGTCTCATTGCAGACAAGGAGTCTATTGAGACTCTACCCTGCATTTCTGTCTTGTTCACATCAGATCCAGAAGTCCAGGATCCAGGTGGGGTTCCCATAGACCTAGAATCTGACAGCTTCTCTAGGCTTAGCTTCCTCTTGTGATCTTCAAGTTCTTTTTATTTTCAAAAAGAACTCCCTTTATTATAATAGGGAGTTTTAATAACTATTTCCTTCTCTTTTATAGAGGAAAAAATCAGCTGACACAACCTTGCACATTCTCTAGGTACAGGCAAACCTACCCACAGACACATCCTGCTCCCCAAACTAAAACTTTTTTTTTTTTTTTTAATTTTGCTATAGAGCATGTGTGCACCAGAGAAAAAGGGAGAGGGGAAAAGTGAAAAAGCACCCCCGGGGGGGATGACTATGCCCAATCCCTTCTCCATTCTCCTTTTGGGATTTTAGGCATGCATATATGCACATGTGCCTGGTGTATTTTTCAAGTAGCTGGGTCCTGGACTCAAATCACATAGTAGGCTATGTGGGATCCAGCCATCTTAGCCACCATGCCACCAGCTGGCCCACAGACTCAATTCTTGCTTTTGTCACAAAAAAAATTAGATTTTATCCTAAAGTGAAAATGGCCCAATCCTTCCACTTAATCCATTCAGTCAATCATCAGATAATCTAAAGGATCACAGAAACAATGGACTTTCTTAGCTCAGAGCACTGCCTCACTAGCCAGAGTAAGACACTACTGTGGACTGCTAAGGTTGGACACTCTGCTAATTTTCCCACTATAATGAACAGCAGCTGCCCTATAAAGTGACATCATTTTTAACTAATTTCTTATTGTATCCTTTACTACTAAGTGAAAGAAAACTAGCTGGTATTTCTATAGGTGTGCCTTGAGGTTTGTTGGGAGAACCAATGAATAGAGCTCAGACTACAACGGTATATGTGGCACCAGGGAAAAATTGTGCAGGAGTCTTTAGAAAAAGCAAGTAGTAAAATCAGTGAGAAGTGTTGATAAGTTAGAAGTGGCCTGTTATGGGAATGTCAATATGACATGCTTGGGGAGGTGCGATGTGAAGTGTGAGAAATTTGAGAACCATGCAGTAAAAAAATTATTTTTATGATACTGTAGAGGGCCCAATAACCATTTTCCAATGCAATTTTGCCTCAGATGCTCTTTTTTTGGTTTTGTTTTGATGTGTTGAAAATATTTCAGATGTTCGCTTTATATGGCATAATCAATAGCCACTACAGCTAGATTGCACTTAATACGATTTATACTCAACTAAGCACCAGTACAAACTATATTACTGAAGATCTAAAAATGTCTTCCATTGGAGTTGCAAATTGTAGGGTGGGTAGCAGTTCAGGCTGTATTCATGCAAAATCAAAACAAATGACCAGTTTATGTGTTCCAGGTGACAGTGAGGGTGATGAAGAGGAGACCACACAAGATGAAGTATCTTCCCACACATCCGAGGAAGATGGAGGGGTGGTCAAGGTGGAAAAAGAGTTAGAACATGCAGAGCAGCCTACTGGTGGGAATGAAATGGTAGAGCATGAGGCAAGTGACAAATGGCTCCTGTGTCCGAAATGTCCTACCCTACTCCTCTGCCCTGATGCGCTCACCCCGAGGACACTGTCTTTTCTCTGACAGTGTTCTAGGTCTTCATAGCAAGCCTCTTCCTTCATAGCACTGGAACCCACACCTCAGCCCACAGTCTTCATACCTACATATCGCTGCTCCCACATGCAACTCTCCTCCGTAAAGCTGCCCACTTCTTTTCAGACAGAAAAGCTACCTTTGCAAGACAAAAACTTAATTTCCAAGGGTGTACTTTTGAATATGCTTACAAAGTTAAGTCAGAGTGTTGCCTGAGGTTCTATCTTCTCACTAAGCTGTTTCCTGAGGATTTCTGCAAGGAGTGTGATGGGAGGGAGGCTAATCCTTTGTTTAGCTTAGGAGAAAAAAATAGATCAGCTCTCTTGGAGGCAGTCCTGTGTCTTTATGGCAGAGAGCCTTGGAAAAGATAAAGATGGACTCTGGAGACTGAGGTAGGAGGATGGAGAGAACTCCTGGCCAGTGTAGGCAACATAATGAGACCCTGTCTGATGGAGCTGGGCACGGTGATGTATGCCTATGATTTCAACTACTCGGGAGGCTGAGGCAGGAGGATCCCAACACAGTGAGACCCTGTCTAAAAAAATACCACACCTGGGACCAGTTAGCATAATGGCTATGTCGCTGGACTCCCATGTAGTCGACCGCAGTTCGCATCCCAGACCAAGCGGCATAAACTCATGCAGGGTGCGTGTGCGTGCGTGCCCAAGATCCCGCGAGGAAAAGGGAGGAGAAGGGATTGCAGTGTGGCCATCCCCCCTGGGGGAGTGATTTCTTGCTTTCTGTCTCTCTGTCTCTGTCTGTCTGGCGAGCGCCCGCTCCCTATAGCAAAAATCCCCTCCAAAAAAAGAAAAATACCTACACACACACACACACACACACACGAAGATGGGAGCAAATTTCCCTTTCAACCGTAACTTTTTCCTTCAGCCTATGGTAGGAACCTGAGAATAATGGGTGATATCAGAGTATGTTCCTCTTAACAGGATACCTTGTTAAAAGGGGTGGGGATAGGACAGAGACTAATGAAGAGTCTTAATGAGTTGTCCGTTGAATTGCAGGTCACAGAAAATTTGAACTCTGACCCTTTGCTTGAACTCTGCCAGTGTCCCCTCTGCCAGCTGGACTGTGGGAGTCGGGAGCAGCTCATCGCTCATGTGTACCAGGTACGGCCTGAGGAGCTGTGTGCTCTGCACTGGCAGCTTATTTGTAGCCTGGTTCTTGCTTTGGCCTTTGCCTCTGGCTCCTGAAGGAATCATGGGGTGTTGCTGCCATTAATCCCCAGAACGCTTTGGAGAATATGTTGGGTTCTCAGGCAGACACACTGTGAAAATTAAGTATCATTATCTTTTCCCTAAATTATTTCATTCATATCTCCAATATGCATTAAGACTAACATCTATTGGGGCCAGCATGTGGTGTGGTGGATAAGGGTGCTTGGATTCCCACATGGCCAACCATGGTTCAAGTCCCGGACCTGGTGGCTTGCTTTCTCACTTTCTCTCTCTCTCTCTGTCTATCTCGTCAAATAAAGAAAAAAGAACAATAACAAATAGAAATAAATAAATAAATAATTCTTTAAAAAATAACATCTATTAGTGAGGGCTTTGTTTAAAATTTAAAAATTAGTTAACATAAATGTTTCTGAAATACCAGTGGAAGTTGATGTAAATGAGGTGATCAGAAGTAAGACTTCTGTGTTATTTTTACCCTGATCCAATCGCTGAGCACCTGTGCCTGACACTCTGTATTGACAAGGCATCAGCATACATGGCAGCTTGGGTTGTACCATCAAGATAGTTGGTTCATGAGGAATAGCTCTTCAGAAGACTGTCATTAAAAGATTGAGAGGAGTAGGGACCAGCAGATGGTGTAATGGCTACGTCGCTAGACTCCCATGTAGTTGACCACGGTTTGAGTCCTGGACCTGGTGGCTTAAACTCATTCTGGGTGCATGTTCATGTGTGCCCGAGATCCTGAGAGGAGAATGAAGAAGGGATTGCAGCATGGCCATCCCCCCTGGGGGTGATTGCTCACTTTCTATCTATCTGTCTTTCTGGTGAGTGCACGCTCCCTATAGCAAAAACCTCTCCAAAAAAAAAGAAAAAAAAAAGATTGAGAGGAAGCAAGGCATAAATACCTGTTGCTTACCAGCATCTCCAGCCAACTTCTGGACTGGCTTATGTCGCTGTCTTTCACATGTGCTCGTACCTGCATAGTGAGCCAGAGAGAAAGAGAGGATCTCAAGCATGAGTTCCTCTCAGGTTTTGGAGAAAGAGGGCTCTGGCTCTGGAGCCCTGTTGTTCCTCCTTCCAGCCACATGTCCCAGGATGTAGTCAGAAGTTGTTAGTGAAATCTGAGCAGTGGTCTGAAAAGCCAGGTCCTCTGAAGGCCTGTAAGAGATGGTGACTCCTCTAGGAGTGAAACAATAGTTGCAAGTTTGAGGAAACTTGTTCTAAGATTAAGGAAAGGGGACATTTCCCAGAAGTAGTTTCTGAATGGTGGATTGCCCTCGAGATAGCGCAGAGTTGACAGATGAAAGCTCTGTTTTACAGCACACTGCAGCAGTGGTGAGCGCCAAGAGCTACATGTGTCCTGTCTGTGGCCGGGCCCTTAGCTCCCCAGGGTCCTTGGGTCGCCACCTCCTAATCCACTCGGAGGACCAGCGGTCTAACTGTGCTGTGTGTGGAGCCCGTTTCACTAGCCATGCCACTTTTAACAGGTCAGTTGGGCACCTAACCATTGTGCTGGGAGCAAACTACTGGGTGTGGGTTCTGCTTTCCCGAGCCAAGGCTAGAGATAGGTAATGCACAAGCAACTAACTCATGACCATTTGGAAGGGAAATTAATTTCCATTTATTGCCTCATCAGAATAATATTTTCAGTTAGCAATAGTTGTAAGGAAATGCAAGAACATTCATTACAAAGCACTGAGAAAGAAGTTACAGGCTTTTGAAAGGACAGTCTCCACTCTGTCCTAGGGGACTGGAACTGTATAAACATTGGATCCCCATCTCGTACACAAGGTACACAAGGCAGACTGCCTTTTCAGTGTGAGGGGAGGAAGAGAAGAGTCTGTGAACTGTACAAGGGGTCTTCAGACCACTTGTAGAAAATGTGTATTATGAATAAAATGATGCATGGATTTCAATTTTTTTTTGCATCAAAATAAATTTGTACTTTAACTCCATTTTCCCATGAATTTTTTGAAGTCTTTTCACATTTTGCCTGAAAGAAGCCTCTAGCTCTAGGACCCTCCATTCTCACAGTGGGGCTGCCCCTGCACAGCTCTTACCAAACACCATCACTCTGGCTTGAACGAAAGCCTCACACTGTGAAGATTCTCCTGATATCTGGTGGGTTGCTGTAGCAGCTGACTCAGTCTCTAACTGGGTGCATGTTGAAACTTGGTAGCCACTCTGGCCTACAGAGGAAAAGGGGTGGAGAGGCAAAAGAGAGCACCCCAGCATTCAGTCTGACCCCTAGTGTTGAACTTGTAGCAACTAGCCTGGTAGGAAAGAATAAGTCAAGTCAGGATGGGATACCTGAGCCCTTGCTAGAAGGAAACATTAACCATCTAAAATTTGTGATTTCCAGTGAGAAACTTCCTGAAGTACTTAATCTGGAATCCCTACCCCCAGCCCACAGCGAGGGCCCCTCTAGTACTGAGGGCAAGGACATTGCCTTTAGTCCTCCCGTGTACCCTGCTGGAATTCTGCTGGTGTGTAACAACTGTGCTGCCTACCGTAAGCTACTGGAGGCACAGACCCCCAGTGTACGCAAGTGGGCCCTACGGCGACAGAACGAGCCTTTGGAAGTAAGGCTGCAGCGGCTGGAACGAGAGCGCACGGCCAAGAAGAGCCGGCGGGACAATGAAACCCCTGAGGAGCGGGAGGTGAGGCGCATGAGGGACCGGGAAGCTAAACGCCTGCAGCGTATGCAGGAGACAGACGAGCAGCGAGCACGGCGGCTGCAGCGGGATCGAGAGGCCATGAGGCTGAAGCGGGCCAATGAAACCCCAGAGAAGAGGCAGGCCCGGCTCATCCGTGAGCGAGAGGCCAAGCGGCTCAAGAGGCGGCTGGAGAAAATGGACATGATGTTGCGAGCTCAGTTTGGCCAGGACCCTTCTGCCATGGCAGCCTTAGCAGCTGAAATGAACTTCTTCCAGCTACCCGTGAGTGGGGTGGAGTTGGACAGCCAGCTTCTGGGCAAAATGGCTTTTGAGGAGAACAACAGCTCTCTGCACTGAACCATGTCCTCCTGCCTGCCTTCCCACTCACCCAGCCTCCCCACCAAGTCCACAGGGATCAGTGCTGCAGCCACCCACAAGGCTCTGTCCTGGCTGCCAGAGACAGATCTGGGTTTGTGGCAGGCAGAGCTATACACCCCTTGCATGTGGGAGCAGGTTGATGGGTTCAGAGGGACCTGACTCAAGGTAGCTCTGGATGAGGGAGCAAGCACTCCAAAGAACTGGACTCCCCAGCCCCTGCTGCAGGCCATTCTCATAGGACTGTGAGGCCCCCGTGCAGCTCATGACATTGTGAGGGCAAATAAATTAATTTTATCTTTACTGGCCCTTTCCTGTTTTTCTTTCAGTTTCATTCTTGCAGAAAACTTGATTTAGGACAGACTCCAGAGATTTTAGGCAGTGACTTATGAGGACTTGCCCTTTTTCTGAGGGATGGTGCTCCTCCACTTAGGCTGTTCAAACAGAGGAACCTTCTTTGGGTTTTTACAAGTTGATGAGGAATAACTGACAGTGATGACAGAGTTGATGCTGACTTTGTGAGGATCTAGTCCCATGGCCATTATGAAGATACCTACGGTCCCAAGGGCGATCTAAACCTACCTTACCTTCTCCAGACTTGGACGTAGTAGAAGCCTTTCCTCGTAACTGGCAAAGTTTTCTGAAGACAGTGCATTACTTCAGGCCCAGGCTACCTTTCCCAGCAAAGGCAGTTTGTCAGACACAATTCTAGTCCAGACAGGACAGGGCTGCATCCAGCAATATGTCCACAGAAAGGGCTTTAAGGGACCAGCAGTTAGCGTAATAGCTATGTCACTGGACTCCCATGTAGTCGACCGCGGTTCGCGTCCCGGACCCGGTGGCTTAAAACTCACGCCGGGTGCGTGTGCGTGCGTGCCCAAGATCCTGAGAGGAGAATGGAGGAGAAGGGATTGCGGTGTGGCCTCCCCCCTGGGGGGGTGATTTCTCGCTTTCTGTCTCTCTGTCTCTCTCTCTGTCTGTCTGACGAGCACACGTGCCCTATAGCAAAAACCCCTCAAAAAATTTAAAAAAAAAAAAAAAGAAAGGGCTTCAATATTAAGGTCCATAGCAGCAAGGAACTTGAGTGACAGAAAAGGCAATCCACCTTTTCCTTTACTCCCCAGAGCCAAGACAGGATAATAAAACCCATGGAGGAAAATCTAAGATTAAGGTGATAGGAGATCTCACATTGATAATGGTAAAGTCTAGAACATGACTACCCTGGCAATTTGTACAACTGCCGAGCCATAGAGATAAGAGCTGAGGTCATTTCTAAAAAGTTTCTGTGATGGTACAAAACAAGCACGGACTTCCTTAGCCTTCACTAAAGGTTACTTACAGTTTAGATAATTATAGGTCTTGAGTTCCAGAAGGAAGTGCCCTAGTTAACTTGTAGACAGAAAAAATAACTATGCCAGGAATGTAGACCTCTTCCAATAGTACAATAGGGAAAGGTGGACTCCTCTCTGACCTCCAGAGGGCCAAGGCTTGTTAGTAGCATCAACTGACTCCCACTAAACTAGGGTTAATTCCTACCAGGCTGGCTGAAATACTTGCTCTAAAAAATACATTCAAAAGGAAGAACTTAATTGATCCAAATAACTAAGTTCTACTTAGGATATTTCAAAATGGCTGAGCACTCACTATGTGCCCAAGATTATCCTGAGCCCTTTACACAGATATTCTCATTTAATTTTTTTTTTTTTTTTTGGAGAGGTTTTTGCCATAGGGCACATGTGCTTGCCAGACAGACAGAGAGACAGAAAACGAGAAATCACCCCCCAGAGGGGATGGCCATGCCGCAATCCCTTCTCCATTCTCCTCTCGGGATCTTGGGCACACATGCACACGTGCCTGGCATGAGTTTTTAAGCCACCGGGTCCAGGACTTGAACCATGGTCGACTACATGGGAGTCCAGTGACATAGCCATTACACTAGTTGCTGGTCCCTCATTTAATGTTTTTCTTAGGAATCATTTATTTTCATTTGCTGCTGTTATTTTTTAAATTTGACCAGAGAGAGACAGCGAGAGAGATAAAGGGAGAAAACAAGCTGCCAGGTCTAGGACTTGAACCACAGTCGGCCATGTGGGAATCCAGCACCTTTAACAACCACACCCCCTGCCGGCCCTCCTCATTTAATTTTCACAAACTCTGAGTTAATACAAACTCCAGAGATAGATACCTTGGTTCAAGCTTGCCCTGCCATTTACTGTGTAATTTTGACAAGCTACTTAACCTCAGTATCTTGAGTTTTCCACCCACAAAATGAAAATAATATTAGCAACAAATGACTGTTTATATATAAAAACTTAGGATGATTTATGGTACATAGCAAAGTGTTCCATAAATGTATCTGAGTCACTATGATGTATCTGAGTGTTTCACCACTTAGTGGCAAGCTTTCTAAGTTAGAAGCAGTAGCTATGATTGGGGCTGACTTATTCCGGCAATTTCTGGCAGTATTAGTGAGTAAAGAAAATTGGGGAAAAGGCGCACAGTGAGGACACCTACAGATCCTGGTGATGGACTCTGCTAACATTACGTCTACAGGTAGACTTACTGGTTTTTGAAATAAACATCAACAGACACAGAACATGTTCAGAACCAGCTCATGCCATCTGCCCAGCGCTTGCCACCTGGAGACGTACCATTAGTGTTCCATTACATGTGCTCCCACAGAGGGTTTCTATCCGCCACCCAATGGCCACCATCTAACACTGGGATAGGAAGGAGGCGCAAACACCAAAAGGAAAAGCTAGTAGTTTATATAGATAGATATATAGATATATAGATATTGATATATATATTGTGTTTACATAGTCCACAAGTTAAATGCAGGTATCCATAAGAAGAGCATTAACAATAAAAATACAATCTGTGTGTAGCCAAGTACAGAGACTTAAAATGGTAAAACAGCAAAAAGGATCTCACAAAAGTACAAATATACAGTACAAATTGATTTATTTAAAACAGTTACAAAAAAGCACAACAAAATAGAGATTATCCTTAGAATTATTAATGCTTTGTTAAAGATCAGGTAGGATTAGAGGGTAAGAAATGGTATTGGGTGGGGGGAGCACCTGACTAGTTCTAAGGCTTTAGATACAATGCAGTTGATTACATATTAATTCAGCCATTACATACTGGGGATAGTAGTTGGGGATCAGTAATTTATCTACAGGGAACTCCTACACAAACCAGATCCATTCAGACCTCCCCAGTGCCATCCTCCTTTATTCCTTAGGACCCTAAAGCCACCTGGATGACAACATTCTCATCTTTTCTCCACCCCATTCCCTACCCATAGATTCCTCCCTCCCCTAAGGTGCTATGCAAGCTGAGAGCAGCCTGCTCTCTGCAGCTGGGACATACATTGTTTTGGCTACAGGGATCCTGTATGACTAGGAAGGCTGTAGGGGACACCCTTATTTTAATACTTCAAGTTAGCCATGAGTACAGTCTGTCTCTTCCCCAACACAGACTGGATTCTCTTGAATGCGAGTATCAAACAATTGAGGGATCAACCTTGCCTTCGGCAATACCAGCAACACACTAACCACTCACAGCTCACAACTACGTGCAAACTCCCTGTTCAGGGGTGGGTGTAAAACCACCGTGTCATCAGCTCTCTCTCGCTCACGCTCTCTCTGAAGAACCTCATTTCCCATGACGGTCATAAAGATAGAAATAAATGCTTGCAAATTTGACAATAGGTAAAGGCACACAGGCTGCTGCCACACATACTGCTGACAGGAACCAAATTTGAGGCCATCTTCACTGCTGGGCATTTGCAGTGGAATGGCTTTGGGATCACAGACTTGAGTTTGCAATCTACTGGGGGAAGATCTAGGCTTAACGCAAGAACTAATAAAGAAACCTTTAGTGTGAAAAGTGCATTTATTACTACTGTTCCTGCTGGGGAGGCTCAGCAGGGCAAACCACACCATCTCTCCTCCTCTCCTCCATTCCTCCTTCCACCCCAGGCACTGTGCATAGTCTGCAGATAAGGAGAGAGTGCAGTCGACTCTAGCATCTCGAGGGCCAGGGTCCGTATAGGCCCAGACCAGGCTTCTGGTCCAAAAATGGATCCTAGAGTTGAAAGAGCAACTGACAGCTGCAAAGACCCAGATGCTTATTTTATTATTGCATAATGTGGGAGACCTTCGGGGAAGCTGAAGGTGAAGGCTTCCCAGCAAGGGCTGATAGGTTCCTGATCAACATTCAACCTAGTACGGTTCAGCTCTTCAACTGTAGTGTACACATTTTCTCATCTAGAAAGTATTGTAGCTTCAGTGTGGTTTAGTAAACTTAGCCCTAGGAGGCCAAGAAGATATCTCCCCTAAAATTTGGCCTCTGTCCTTTGTTGTGACCTAATCTCCCATGGCTGATTTAGTTAATCAGGTTATCTTTACTCCAGTGGACCCAGGATCTTCCCTAGTCAACCTATGTCTACCCTTCATGTCCAGTGTGATTACTCAACTCTTCAGTATGCCTGCTTATTACAGGTTTAAATCACACACCATCCTGTGCTCCCCCCTAAATCGCCTATGATGCCCACTGGGTAAAACAAAACAAAACAAACAAACAAAAACTAAACCATCTGAGGGGCTGTTTCAGTAGGACTTCAAACCCTCTCCCAACCATGGAATCCACATCACTGGAGCTAGATGAACTTTGTTGGGACATTGTACAGGTCCTAAGGTAGTACCCCTCATTTAATTTTAAAAACAAATTACAAGATACCACAAAGGAAAAAATCCAACAAAAAACACTAATAGGACTTGCTTGTTTCTCCCTCAAGATAGTCAGATATCTGGACTGAGGGCCTCCTGGCAACACTGAAGCCACCCACATCCTTTTGGATTCACCAGCCCACCAGCAGCATATCTTATCATCCCTACCCAACATGACTCTGCTATAAAACAATACTGGCAGAACACAGGTTAAGACTGGAAGGATGTCTAGATTCATCTACATGGTCAAAGACATGGAAGGACAGGGAGCTAGAGAGGGCAGCAGGCAGACAGTGGGCAGACAGCAGCAGCAGCAGTGGCTAAGCAGCACAGAGCAAAGCCTTGGGTGTTACAACCCACTGGGGCCAAGAGTACAGAAAGGTCAGTCCAGATCTGCAGTGGGCCCTCCCCTCAGTACAAGCACTGAGCTCTTAACTCCTAGAAGCCCTTTTTCCATACTATCCTCTCCCCTGTGTACACTAATCTAGGAACATGATCCAAGACTTAGTCCTGACCTTGACTGGGTTCTCCTTCTCCC
>NW_006159850.1:15419798-15424835 GCF_000334495.1 Tupaia belangeri chinensis | reverse complement strand
AGGGTGGAATAGGCATTCCTGTATAGTGCCAGAGTCAGCAGTCCCCCTGTCCATCCCCCCTCAGCTCTAGGAATGTCCTACCGCTGACTAGGGGCTAGCTCTGGCTTTCACTGGCTGCCCATTCCAAAAAAGCTAACTTCCCACTCACTCTAATGCTCACTCTAAAAACTGCTCCCATGTCTTTTGGAAACTTAGCAAATTCCTATAAGGAAAAATGTACACACTACAGGTTACTCTTATTTCTCATATCTGGAAGAAAAGACTGAACCAGAGGGGAAAAGGTAAGGAGAATGCCACAGCTCTGACCAAGACTTGGAACAAGAGCTTCTTTTCTTGGGGGTCCATACTTTATGAAAGATGCTTTTGCAGCTCCACAAAATCAAGTATTAGTATGTTACATACACATGGCACAATAGTAAGGGAGCTGCTGGTATTGATTTACCAGCAAGAGACAGAAGAGAAACAGCAGCAGAAAGGTCAAGGCCCAACCTGCCAAGGTCCCCAAGAATTTTTTGCCAGATTCAGTGGGAATAACCAGGTTAGGAAGTTACAACTAGCTAGAGTGGAGGGTGCTTTGATTTAAACTATGTGGCTTGTAATCAGTTAGATATAAGTTTGCTCCCATAAGGAGGAAGTTCAGTTGGTGTCCTTGGTGGACATTTCTTGAGCATCTACTATGTGCAGGTCACTATATTCAGTTGATGAGCCTTCCTATGAGGAAGGACACTTATGAGAAACCCGTGCAATCATCCCTAGGAATGAGTTGCTCATGAAATAGCCAGAAATGAGGCCTTTTCCTCAGGCTCTCATCTACAGGGATTCAAGACTCAACCCCACAGGCCCCCACTGCAGGAAACAAGCCAGAGAAAGCAGCATTCAGAGAGAATGGGGGACAAGACATGATCCCAAATGCAGTACGGGTTGGCATTTGGTTCTGATACGAACCAGAGACTGAAGTACTCATGGTCAGGCAAGCAGCTTCCTGTGGACGAACCCCTCAAAGCTGACTGACTAGCTAACTGCTCTCAAGGAATCCAACAGTGTGGAGTGTACGGCTTGTAGCAAACAAGCCAGTTTCACTTACTCCGTTCTCCCAGGAGAACAACCTTTAGCACCTGAACACTAAGAATGACCCCACTCTCAGAACTTCCCCTCCCCCCAGGAGGTAGGTAAGATTATTTATCCCCATTTGGCAGCTGGGGAGGAAGTGAAAGAGCGAGGGGTCACAAGATTTGCCTAAAGTGTTTGACAGAGCAGAGATTGGACCTCAGAGGTTTGGGACTCCAGATGACAGACCAGTCCTTGGCCAGTCTAAAGGAAATGCCAGGATCACACCCTGGGAGAAGCCTAACCAGAGAGCTGGGTGGACAATACCCTGAGTTGCTTTCAAGAGTCTAAAGACCCCCAAGAAACAAATAAAAAAAACCTCACTCACCTGCAAGCTGGCAGGGGAGCCTAATTCCCAATACCCAATTGAATCCCACAGTCCAAGCTGATGCTGAAAGTGGTGAAGAAAACATGGGCTGAAGACGAGGGGTAGGGGAATGTAACTAAGACTGAAAATGCTCTTCACAGAGGAATACACCACCACAAAACGAAATCTACTTCAGGTACTGAAATGTTATTGAGACTATCCTAAGCCTTAGAGCTGGCGGTGTGAGGAGATGGCTAGAAGCCTGAATATAGGAGAGGCAGGGGAACAAGATGGGAGAGGCCAAGTAAAAATGCCAGTATGGGCATCGCCCAGTCAGATGCATTTGCTCTGGCCCAAGGAGTTCCCTTCTCATGTTGCCACCAAGCCATTTGGCAGTAGAAGAGAAGAGACATGATTTTGAATTTTTGAAAACAGATTACAGCTGAAGGGGAAACCAGAGACCCCTACACGTCAAAAACTAGAGGTCTTGGTCAGAGGAGACAAACCAATTTTGCAGAAGAGAGGCAGTGCAGGTTCCAGCGTGGCCCAGGTCAAGACACCATGCAGAGAAGTTAGGGCAGCAGATGGGTGGGGGCAGCGCAGGCACTTAGGCACGACACAGACAGACAAAGGAGCAGTGTAGATACCTGGGGAAAAGGGTCCACTGGCTCTTCCAATAGTCACCATTACTGACTAGAGATTCAGTGACATTTCAAAGTGGGAATGACAAGCGGAGTAGGAGGAGCTGTTAGATCAGCTCTCTTTCCAGAAGCCTTGCCTACAGCTGGGGCAACCTGGCCATCCATCCGGTCTTCCTCCCAAAGTCTCCCAACTAGACCCCCACAGGCAGTACTTCACTCTGAACTCTGGAGGGGTTCTCTCTCTCCTGGGCCCCAAGCTGCTAGAAGCCTTATAGGAGAATGGTGAGGAGAGATGGGAAAGGGCTGAAGCAGAGGATTAAGCAGAGTCCTATAGATAAGAGTGCTCCTCCACACACCCAGCCAGAGACATCTGTAACATAATCACCCTTTAAAGTGCACATCTCTCACAAGAAGGGTTCTGGGTGGGAACCCTCTTATTTCCAACCACGGGGTCTCCAGCCCTCCCACCACATAAAAAGAAAACAAACAAACAAACAAAAAAACAAAACAAAAAAAAAACAACTTCAGACAGTTTAACTGCTACTATAAGCTGTGGATCATCATTTTTGGCTCTTTCTTTGCTCCCATCCTCTGCCACCTGCTCCCAAAGTCTGGACTTCCCATTGCAGGAGCTAGGGATGGGGAGGAAAGAACAAGGAGGCCCTGATTTTGGAATGTTTCTTATCCTGTGTGCACCCCCTTCCTTCCTTCCTTGCCCCAGGCCTGCTGCTCCCCATCACAGTACCCTTTGGGGCTGTCTTGAAAGGGTGCCACAGGGTACTGAGCAAGAGATCCTGCCTTGGGAGGCTGCCTTCATGCCTCCCCCAACTCCAAATCTCACTGCCAAGAGAGCCATTCCCTGCTCGGCGTGTGCAAATCCTCTGCCTGCTCACGGTGAGACTCAGCTCTGGGGTAAAGTCCCAGTTCTGGTCTGGGAAAGAGGTTCATTTTCCCGCGTTGGAACGCCCTTCGATAGACAGCTTGACCTCCTGTGGAATGAAAGAGGGACGGAGCAGTGCAGCCCGTGCCTCTTCCCCTTGCACGCTGTATCTTTGGAAGTTCGGGGATGGCCAGCAGGCCTGAGCACCAGGCTCAGGCTGAGAGGGCTCAACCACACGGGAGCCCTCTCCTGCAGGCTGGCTCTTCCCCTCACTGTCACACAGCTCTCTGGGTCCCAAGACCGTCCTCTCAGGCCTTTCTCGGGGGGGACCCAGCTGGCCTGGGGGAGCACAGCTGGCCTGAGAAACTGAGTTATTGTTCAAGCTCTGTAAACTGATAGAGATGCAGACATCTCCCACTTGTAGCCGATGGCAGGGTAGAGAGAAGAGTTGTGCAGTCCGCCCAGGGCTGCAGGAGGACCAACCCTGGCCATATACAAAGAAGGGGTGCTCAGGGGGCACCTCGATGCTCACTTTACTCTGCTGCTCACCAACCACAAAATGTAGCATGACAAATCCAGGCCACTGGCTCTCCTGAATGTCTACGACCGTGCTAGAGTCAATCTTCAGCCCCCCACTCACTTCGGCACTGCGCACAAAATCCTGGGTCTGGAGGTCCTCCACCCGCTTCAGCTCCCCCGTAGCCAGCTGGATGATGGCGCCTTTCATGAAATGGGAGGGCAAGTGGGAGGAGGTAACAGGGGGTGGCGTTGGCTCCTTGTCTGAGAAGGTGGCTCTGGCCTGCGTGTCCAGACTCGATGCCATCAGGATCTCCGAACCCACAGGCAGCAGGCCTGGGTCAGTTCCAGAGGGCACCAGGTTGCCATTAGCTACAACCATTGCTTTGGGTAAAGGTCTATGTTTTACCGGTTCTTGATGGGACTGAGGGTAGAATCCACGGACCTGATTTTTCTCTGCCAGCTCTGCAGGGTTCCTGGCTGACCCTCGCCCCTCACCCTGCTGGTCAGGGGTATGATGGGACAAGTTGAGGGGGCTGGGTTCTTCTTTTCTCTGAGCTGCCACCACGCGATAGTCCTGAGAAGCTAAAGCGCCAACCACCCGCTGGACCTCGAGGTCAGTGTCTGGGGTCCCTCGGTGTGCCGGTGCCGCCACCTCCACCCGTGGAGTCTGAGAACCTGAAAACAACTGTCCATCCACCACACATTCCACCACAGGCACCAGTCCCTGGCCTTCGCCCTTGCTGTTGGGAGAGTCAAGGGCTTCACTTTCCCGTCTTAGTAAGTGTCGCTCTCGTTGTTTCTGTCCTCCATTGGCAGCAGCTGCTTCCAGAGCAGACTGGCCCTCCTGAGGGGTAAGAACGGGGCTGGCACCTGCTGGAGGGGTTTCATGCAGGGTATACCCAGCAGGCAGCCTGGACATCTGATAATAAATGGGCATCCGGCCAGGAGCGAGGTCCAGTGGCTGAGTACTTGAATGATGTGGCAAGTGCCCAGGTGGGGATGAGGCAGGGGGGGCCTTGTTAAATGAGTGAGCTGGGGAGGAAGCCTGGGGGGGAGGAGTGGCTCCTTCTGCCAGGAGTGAGGCGTATGGCACGAAGTGTGGAAGGTGAGAGGTGGCGAGATTGGCAGAAGGAGAAAGGAGGGGACTTGGTAAGAAATTAGGTGGCACAGCATAGGGAAGGCTGTAAGGAGACCCGATAAACTGCAGCGAGGTGGATGGGAGCTGAGCATAGTGGATGGGGGGATAGTGGATTCCTGGATGTTGAATCAGTGAAGATGCTACATTAAACGTGGGGGGCAAGGGGCTCATGTTCACCACAGATGGGAGGCCAGTTGGTGAGAAGGTGGCAGGTGGCACAGCCACCTTATATAGCATGCCATACTGGTCCACCGTCAGGCCAGTGATGGCCTCCGCTCCATCGCCTCCCAGGCTGACTCTGGCTCCTGCCTGGCTCTGCCCAGCCACCACAACCCCTCGGGACCACTCAGAGGCATCACTGGAGGGTGTGTGGTTGGTGGAACAGCTGGTAGTTCTCCCCATATCCTCGCTGGTCACGGGGAGGTCTCGTTTCTTTGGTGGAAGG
>NW_006159850.1:15396019-15419767 GCF_000334495.1 Tupaia belangeri chinensis | reverse complement strand
CCTGACTCCTCTCATGAACAGGTTTCATATTGCTTTGTGGTGTTCCTGGAGCCTGGAGGGGATCGACTTGTTCCTTGGGGCATCAGAAGGGGCTTCTCTGTGGCTTCCCTGCACCCCTCTCTGCTGCTGGCTGAGGTGCCCACATCTGCTAGGGAACAAATCAGAATCAAAGAAAAGCAACCTAGGGATGAACCAAGTCAAAGGAAACAGCAAGAACTGTGCCCACCAAGAAAGATGTAATGAAGGGAACTGCTGGAAAAAAGGAGGTATGAGAAAGGGGCAGACAAGAAGGATACCCTCCGCTCATCCAGCCCAGACAGGAGAGAAACGGGGAAACCACAAAGCACAAAGAGCTACGAGGACGAGCATTCAAAGATGCATAAATAACCTGTGGGCTCCATGACCCCAAAAAGACGAACAGTTTAACCATTAGTCATGCCTGTCATAAGCACTTGACTCTTCTCAGCCTTCTCTAGTTAGGGGTTTTGAACACATGGTCTTTGCTGATGGATGACTCTTTTTCCTAAGTTTCTCCTGTTGCTACCAAAGAATAATGTGCTATCCGCTTTCCCTGAGCATATGACCTCATCCTTGCTTCTTTTCCCCAGCCTAATTTGGATTATGATCTCACCTGCTCCCATCCCTCCCACCCGAAGCCCGGCTAACCTCTCGTCCTCCTTCACCGCATATATCACCAGTACCTCAAGGACCTCGGTGGCGGTAAGTCCTGAGTCTTGAGGTCTGCCTGTGTCTTCTTGTTTTTGTAAACCCTGCTCCCCAAATATGTTATGAAAGTAAGTATCCTCTTTGCCCCACAAAATACTACATTACAACTTGGGCCCTATGGAGAGTGATTATACTGGCTTGTTCTACAACGTGCTTGCTTCTCTTTCTCCTCAAAGAGCAACAAAATTCCAATCTCACATAGACTGCCTGTTCCCTAGTCTGACAAGACTTTTCTTCTCACGGACCACCTTTAATTTATGCTTTTTATTCATCCCTTTTCTCTTTTTCTTAGTGCCAATGGCTCCTTTTCCATTGTAGGTCTGTTCTGGCCACCACTTCATAAAATTCTGGTTCTACTCCTCCAGACAAGCCTGTTTATTTCTATCTTAGGTCTATACGATTTCTAAGAACGTTTTCTCTGCTCATGTTCTCACCTTTCACGAATACTTTTGTCCGTTGTCAAAAAGCATTTTTTTTATCTGAATATGTCAATGCATATCAATTTTGTCACCTATTTATTCCAATCAGGCTCCAGTTCTTTGGACCTGAAAAGATCTTTCAATGCTATCACATTCTGTTGTTTATCCACTGATGAATCCCCGATGTTTTTCTGCAACAAGCAATCCAAAGTGCCTATATTACCTGAGCTTCCAGTGGTGGTTTTGAGCAGCTGTTGTAAGTGTCCTCCCGGCTGACTTGGGAGCCTACAAGACAGAAATAGGGATGGAGTAAGCAAGAGCTTGACTTCTGAAACACCCTGGGGTCATTATGAAATTTAATTCATAAGCAACAAAGACATTAATGCCCACAAATTATTGCATTCTTGCCTGATCTTCTCTCTGGAGATAACAGCACATTTACCCACAGTACCCTGCCAGTTGACTGAGAAAAAAAGCTATCTCTTTAACTCTAATTTGTAGGAAGACATACATCCTGGAAAAAAATTTTCCACATGTCAAATTTCAACATTTTATTTAGTATCATATTTTTGATTCTCTCTCTGTGTCTATGCCCCAAAGCTTAAATGTACTTCCAATCCAAATCTCAGTTCAATGCACAAATAAAAACAGAAGACTTAACACTAGTCCCACGTGAACAGTAGGAAGGAGGAAAAATCAACTTCATGATTTCGACTTTACTCAGGGCCTATGAAAACACAGATGTGGAGGTTATTTAATGAGAAAAGTGGCACTGAAGGGAAAAGAACAATTATTTATGTTTCTGGGGCAGAAAAAGAGGTCAAGGGGGAAGTCACTCAAGGGTGAGTCACTCAAGAGGAGTCCTTATTAGTAGATTTTAAGGGTAAAAAAAAGGCCCCTGTGTGTGTGTGTGTGTGTGTGTGTATGTGTGTGTGTAAAATTTGTTATGACAACTTTATATTAAGTGCTGAATCAGGTATGACAGAAACTCAGAACACTGCCTTGGTCCACTAGTAGCTAACAATGGGAACACAAAACTACCCCTAAACTATCAAGAAATGTCAAGCAATAAAGAACGGAGCCTAAACCTCTAAAAACAGGGTAAGTAATACTGCTCAGGACTCTGAGATACTGCTGACCACCCTGGCCAAGTCCTACAGAACAAACACTGCACCCCTCAAAGCAAACTGAAGGCAACATTTCTATTTAGAGTCTTAAGGTGCAGGTGACACTGCAAGGTGGAAAAACAAATTTCTAATTCCACAAACACAAAATACACAGTGGACACAAGTCACGGATCTCTTCTTTACCATTAATTTCAGTAACTGAAAAGTAGTTTTTTCCTTTCTTTGAAACAGAAGTTGGGGGTCATATCATCAATCCCAGAACGATCCTTGCTCTCTGTTAACTAAAACATTAAAAAAAAAAAACAAAAACCTGCCTCTAGGTCACTGAGGGGTTAGCAAACACAAGCTAAAAAAACTACTAGGAGAGGCAAAAGGTCTGCAGGCAGGACAACAAAGGGCCCAGCTTGTGTACCAGGTTCCCACGATGGGAAACACATTTCACAGTATGAAGCCCCGGCCTTTGGAGAGGCTCAATGAGGATTTCTCCCGGACATAACTTGTGACTCCCCAACTGAACTACTAGGCAAGGGGACCATTCCAGAGGGCTGCCACCTCTGCCAGCAGAGCCCAGAACGAAGCTCCTCATCCTGCTTGGATCAGAATCAAGAGACTGAACCCACCCCGAGATCCGAAATCTCTGAGGGCAAAAGGTGAGCCCGACAGAAAGAGACAAGCCTGGAAGAGACTGAAGGTACGGCTTCCCGTGATCCCGCAACTCTCGCTCAACAAGGGGAGCGCCCGAAATTGGGAATTCTGCATTCCAGAGTAGGGGTCGACTCTTCACCAAGGGGGCAGGGGCGAGGCCCGGCAGGCGACGCTTCCTTGTTTGGGAGCCCCTCCAGCCTCGCAGAGCTGGACACCCCGGCCCGTGGGGACACAACCGCGGGGACACCGGGGTCTTTCCAGGCCGGGTCGGAGAGAAGCGCGCTGGGGTCTAGGCGCGGCCTCATTCGCTCCTTCTCTCCGCGGTTCTCGGGCCCCGGCTCGGCGGGGCAAGGGGCTCCTGGGGGCCACTGTCTCCGGAGCTCTCGCCTGGCCTTACTAAGGCCGGCCCCGAGGCCATCGCTCCCGGCGACACTCACCGGCCCATCTCACAGCGCTCCCCACGCTTCGCTGGTCCCGGAGCCGCCGCAACAGCGGCCGCCGCCATCCCCGGCCACGGAGCCGCCCCACACCCAGCGCCCCCCCAGCCGGGCGCCCTGAGATGGCGTCAAGCGCATCCCGCCCCCGGCGCGGACAGATTGCGTCACGCCCCGGCCGGAGAGCGACGCCCAGCACTACTCAGAGGTGGAGGGGGCAGTTGTCCTTGCGCCCTGCGACCGCTCCGGTGGGTCCTGAACTCCTCCTTCTGGGGCTGCGTCACGTGAATAGAGCTGGGCTCTGCCCCTTCACCCTGACCCCACAATAACCCCGCAATCTTTCCACTTCAGTAGATTCTGGGGGGGTTCCCAAACCAAGCCCCGGGGCGTGGCTATCGGCATCCCCCATTTCCTAGACTTCCGGTCCTGACTTGTGAAGCGGCCTGTTGGGGACCGCGGGGAATCCCGAGCTACCCTCATCCGGGAGAGTAAGGAGCTCCTCCCGGGACGCAGGGTGGAGGTGAGCTCTTTAAGGATTAAGATATTGCCCAGAAGGTGCTGAAAGAGTGAACGGACCCCGGATCTTGGAGAAAGTGAAACAGTAGCGGGGCACCTCGAAGTTTGTGGGAGAAAAGGGAACAGTTTAGTACGGTGGGGAATGGCTTGGCTGAGTGGAGGGAGGGCTTGGCTACTCGAAGAAATACTATGTCAGCATTCATCCGCTATTAACCACTGATCTTCAGAGTATGGTGAACTGAAATTGGTTAATTGAAAACAAAAGAACAAACACCCCAATTGTATTTGTCTTTGGATTACAACTGTGTAGGGGGAAAAAGTAGTTATGGGTGCTGTTCACAAAAATAAGCAGAAATGAGAAAAAAAATGAGTTTAAGTATTGGAGTGATTGCATTTTTTAAAGAATTATTTAATTTTATTTATTTATTCATTCATTTTTATTTTGACAGACACAGAGAGAGAGAAGAGTGGAAGTGACAAAGCAAGCCACCAGGTCTGGGACTCAACTGTGGTGGGCCCTGTGGGAGTGTCCGGTGTCTTAACCACCACCCACCTGCTGGTCCCTGGAGTGATTGAATTCTGAGTAAATTATTTTCCTTTCAGTTTCTCCAAACTTGGCTCAATAAATAACGATTTTTTTTTTCAAGAATTATTCTTATTGGAATCAACAGTTAGTGTAATGGCTATGTCGTTGGACTCCCATGTAGTCGACCATGGTTTGAGTCCCAGGCCGGGTGGCTTAAACTCATGCTGGGGAGAAGGAATTGCAGTGGGGCCATCCCCCCTGGGGGATGATTTCTCCAAACAAAACAAAATTATTTTTATTGATTTAATTTGACCAGAGAGGGACAGAGTGAGAGAGAGAGGGAAAGTGAGAAAGAAAGCAAGACGCCAGGTCTGGGACTTAAACCATGGTCAGCCATTTGGGTGTCCAGTGCTTTTACCCATCACATTACCTACCTGCCCTTAAGATTTTTGTTTGATTAAGAAACTACTGTACTGGCTGGTCTCTGGTTCCTGCTGTGTAGCTAGTTAGCTGTCTGACCTTACAAAGTTACTTTAACACTATAGGCTTCTTTCTACTATTGCAAAATGAGGAATTTGAACTAGATAAAGGGATGGGAGTAAAGAGTAGGTAGAACATATCAAGAGAAATAATAAGCAAATGTACAGTGAGATATATATTTTGTGTTAAAAGATATGACAGGGTCCAGAAGGTGGCATGATGGTTAAGGTGCTGGACTCCCCCACAGCCGATCACAGTTTGAGTCCTGGACCAGTAGCCTAAAAATTACACTGGGCGTGTGTACATGCCTGCTCCAAATCCCCAGAACAGAATGGAGGAGAAAGAATTGCTGCATGGACATTCCTCTGGGGGATGATTTCTCACTTTCCTTCTCTCTGTGCCTCTCTCCAGTGAGCATACATGTCTCGTGACAAAAACCTAAAAAAATTAAATAGATAAAATAATAAAGAGGGACTGGCAGGTGGTGTGGTTGTTAGGGTAGCAGGACTTCCACATGGCTAACTGCAGTTCAAGTCCCAGACCTGGTAGCTTGCTTTCCCACTTACCCCATCTGGTCAACTTTTAAAAAAATGAAGTCATAACAATCAACAAAATAAAATAATTCTTTTTTGTGGGGGAGAGGTTTTTGCTATAGGGTGCACACATTTGCTGGAAAGACAGAGACAGAAAGCAAAAAATCAACTCCCGGGGCCACACCACAATCCCTTCTCCTCCATACTCCTCTCAGGATCTTGGGCATGCATGCACATGCACCTGGTATGAGTTTAAGCCACTAGGTCCAGGACTTGAACCACGTTTGATTACATGGGAGTCCAGCGACATAGCTATTACACCAACTGCTGGTGCCAATAAAATAATTCTTTAAAATAAATAAAGTTATGGAGGGAACCAGCAGTTAGCATAATGGCTATGTCGCTGGACTCGGACGTAGTCAACTACGGTTCGTGTCCCGGACCCGGTGGCTTAAAACTCACTCCGGGCATGTGTGCATGCATGCTCAAGACCCCGAGAGGAGAATGGAGGAGAAGGGATTGCGGCATGGCCATCCCCCCTGGGGGGTGATTTCTCGCTTTCTGTCTCTCTGTCTCTCTCTCTCTGGCGAGCGCACGCACCCTATAGCAAAAATCTCTCCTAAATAAATAAATAAATAAATAAATAAAGTTATGACAGGTTGAATATACTTATGTATCCATACAGAAAGGGAGTGCAAGGATACTTAACTATTAATAGTTAACACTGGTTATTTCTGGGGGAGAAAAGTGAGATTGGTTGGTGGTCAAAAGGCACAAAAGCAACTTGGATTATCACTTGAATTATTTATGAGCATATTATCTTAGAACTATAAAAATGGGGGCCAGCAAGTGGCATAGTGGTTGAGACACCAGGCTTCTATGTGCCTAACCATGGTTCGATTCCCAGATTCAGACACTTGAAATTCATGCTGGGCACATATGTGTGCCCAAAATCCCAGGAAGGGAATGAAGGAAAAGGGATTGTGGTGTCCCCAGCCCCCCGGGGGGTGATTTCTTATTTTCTTTCTCTCCTGTTTCTGATGAGTGCACATACCCTATGGCAAAAACCTTAAAAACAAATATATGTATATGTGGATATCTATATCTATATCTATATGAAGGGCCAGCAAGTGGTAGAAGTTAGGGCAACTGGATCCCACATGGCCGACTTTGTGGTTTGAGTCCTGGACCCTTCAGCTTGAAAATCAGGCCAGGCAGCATGTATGCCCCAAATCCTGAGAAGAGCATGGAGGAGAAGGGATTGCAGTGGGACTATCCACCCTGGTGGGTGATTTCTCATTCTCATTTTCCCTTTCTCTCTATCTCCAGCAAGTGCCCGTGCCCTATGGCAAAAGTGCCCACGCCTTATGGCAAAAATCTTTAAAAAATTATATATGTGTGTGTGTACACACACACACACACACATGCAGTGCCAGTTCTATGACCTGGTATATCTATGTCTGTATATCTCCGCAGGGCCGGTTCTATGGCCTGGTAATTCAGGCAGTTGAATCCCATGTGGCCAACTGCATGGTTTAAGTCCCAGACTGTGGCTTGAGAGACATGCCAGGTGTGTTTGCCTGTGTGCCCAAAATCCCAAAAGGAGAGTGAGTTATAGGAGAAGGGATTGAGGGACCAGCAGTTAGTGTAATGGCTATGTCACTGGACTCCCATGTAGTCGACCACAGTTTGAGTCTCTGACCTGGTGGCTTAAATTCACCCAGGCACGTGTGTGTGCATGCCCAGGATCCCGAGAGGAGAATGGAGGAGAAGAGATTGCGGCGTGACCATCCCCCCTGGGGGGTGATTTCTCGCTTTCTGTCTCTCTGTCTCTCTCTGTCTTTCTGGCGAGTGCACACGCCCTATAGCAAAAACCTCTCCAAAAACAAAAAAGAAGGGATTGAGGCATGACCATTCTCCACGGGGGAATGCTTTCTCCTCTCTCTCTCTCTCTCTCTCTCTCTCTGGCAAGCACACATGTGCACTTGCTCTTTCTTACGCATCATGTGTGCACACAATATAGATACAATACATGATCTCTGAGTCTTTCTAGGGAACCCTTAGACCTCAATTTTGGTATTTTCTCAACTAAATAGGTATAAAGAATTATCAAATTATTGAGTACCAACACATACACACAAACACACAACCCTAGCACAAGTAGGTAAAACATAGTGAAGCTACTGCTGTCGTCTAAGTCAACAGAAGACTATGCTTCATGAATATTCTTCATGAGACAGTCTCTTTCTCCTTCAATTTGGCCACAAAGGAAGTCCTGAGGTATTTCAAACCATGAGGCTTTCCTTGCTATTTTTTTTAAAGATTTATTTATTTATTTTATTTTATTTGTTATTATTTTTTAATTTGACCAGAGAGAGAAAAGGAGAAAGCAAGCCTCCAGATCCTAGACTCGAACCAGGGTCAGCCATGTGGGAATCCAGCGCCTTTAACCACCACGCCACCTGCTGGCCCTTCTTTGCTAATTTTTTTATTTTATTTTATTTTTTTGCCTCTCTCTTTTCATTCTCTTACCTATCTGATCTGTTTCTAAGCAATTTGTTTTCAGTCGTCCTCATCTGGAAGTCCTTTGTTTTACAGAGGTTTTTATTTCCACCCAGTTTTCAGAACTGATGAAGTAAAGGGGGATTTTTAAAGATACTGGGACATTTGAGGACTGATAATAAAACTTCAATCTGTTTTGTTCATTTTCTTTCTTTCCTTGGATCTCTGTTGGATTCTTTTGTTATGTGTAGACAGAATCTTTATGATGAGAGAGCTTAAACTACTCTGTTGGAAGGAAAACAACTATAAAACCTTGTTATGCTGGTTCTTCTCCCCAAGCAGGCAGGAGTTGCTAACGCTCTCCCTGTTGCCTGGTTCCTCAGTGGTGATTTTCCTAGACCTGTAGTATAGGCAGGGAAAACTGTTTTTGACATTAGGGATCAAAGTAGAGAAAAGCACTGATAACATGGGATATCATGTGTGTCATTAACAAGAGAAGGAGATGGCTTTTTTCACACCAACATCTTCCTGCTGGTACGTTCCATCTTAGGAAAGGAACTTTATCATTGGGTGCCAGTAGCAGAAACAAGTAATCCCAAACATGCATTGACATTGCAGAAATACTTTGTGGATTTGATTTTCCTTAGAGACATACTGACACTGGACACTAGGTTATTATTTTCTTTCTTTTAAAAAATTTGTTAAAGATTGTATGTGCTAATCAGAGAGAGTCAGAAAGAGAAAGTGAGAAAGCACATCCCCCCCCCACACACACACACACGGGTGATGATCACATCACAGTCCCTTCTCTATTTCTCCCTCCTTTTGGATTTTGGGCATGCACACACATACTTGATGTGGTTTTCGAAACTGCCAGGTCCGGGACTCAGGCTGCATATTCAGCCGTGATTTGGCCATGTGGGTACAGCTGCCTAAACCACAACTCTCCCAGCAGGTACAGATTCTTTTTCTTTTTCTTTTCTTTCTTTTTTCTTTCTTTCACAATTTTTTTTTCTTTTTTTTTTTTCAATTGCTACAGGGTATGTGTACTCGACAGAGAGACACAGATAGAGAGGGAAAATGAGAAAGCACGCTCTCCCTAGGAGGATGGCCATGCTGCAATCCCGTCTCCATTCTCCTCTCAGCAATTTAGACACACATGCACACATGCCTGATGTTTTTCAAACCAGTTGGTTTGGGACTCAAACCATGCAGTTGGCCATCTAGGAACCAGGCACCTTAACCACTATGCTACCTGCTGTCCCCTAGATTATTTTTCATTTATTTATTTATTATTTTTAATTTGCTATAGGGCATGTGCACTCACTGGAGAGAAAGAAAGCCACCAGGTCCAGGACTTGAACCACAGTTGGCTATGTGGGAATCTAGGACCCTAACCACCACGCCACAGCTGGCTCCCCACTTTATTTTTCAAAAAACTTGTTCTAAATGTCCAATTGCAAAAATAAGCATTCCAAACTGGAGTTTGATGTACTTCTCTGGACAATTATGTGTTCTCATTTCCACATGCTTTTAATGTTATGTGACCTTTGCAGATTCCAGAGGGGGTTTCCCTTTCAAATTCATTAATATTTTATTTAGAAGGTTTTATAATTTCTCCATAAGTGACTAATAGGTCCTTTGGGAGAAGGGAGGGGTGGTCTCCTTCTCTTGTCTACTTCCTCAGACACCTTGCCAAGACTTTCATTTTTGTCAGAAAGTTCTTACAGAACTCTCAAAGGTTGCTATAAAAAGCAAATAAATATTTTTCTCTTTTTTTAAAAGATTCATTTAATTTTATTTCTTCTTATTTTTATTTTAAATTTGCTATAGGGCACATGTGCTCACCAGAGAGAGAGACAGGGAAAATGAGAAAGCAAGCTACCAGGTCCAGGACTCAAACCATGGTTGACCATGTGGGAATTTAGTATTTCAACCACCATGTCACCTGCTAGCCCCAATAATATCCTCTTTTTACAAACAGGGGCCAGCAGATGGCATAATAGTTATGCCATAGGACTCTCACATAGTCTACTGAGGTTTGAGTCCCTGATCCAGCAGCTTAAAACTCATGCCAGGCACATGTATGTGCATGCCCAAGATCCCGAGAGGAGAATGGAGGAGAAGGGATTGCGGTGTGGCCATCCCCCAGGGAGTGATTTCTTGCTTTCTGTCTCTCTGTCTCCCTATAGCAAAAATCTATCTCTCTCTCTCTCCTTTTAAACATTTTTTAAAAATTGAGCAGAGAGAGAAAAAGGGAAAGCAAGAAAGCAAGCCACCAGGTCCAGGACTTGAATCTCGGCCAGCCATGTAGGAATCTAGAACCTTTAACCACCATGCCACCTGCCAGCCCTGCAAAAATCTCTAAAAAAAAAAAAAAAGAAGAAGAAGAAAAGAAAAGAAACAAACAAATTTAAACATGGAATGCCAGTTGGAATAAATGGGAAGAATCAGAACTGTTACTTGTATCGCAAGAGACACACCCAGGGAAATGGCCCACAGACAAGCAAGTGCATTCAGTCATCTCAAGAGTGGCCAATGGGGGAACCAGCAGTTAGCGTAATGGCTATGTCGCTGGACTCCCGTGGCTTAAACTCACACCGGGCGTGTGTGCATGCGTGCCCAAGATCCTGAGAGGAGAATGGGGAAGGGATTGCAGTGTGGCCACCCTCCTTGGGGGATGATTGCTCGCTTTCTGTCACTCTGTCTCTCGTGAATGCACGCGCCCTATAGCAAAAACCTCTCAAAAAAAAAAAAATCACCCAGAGATTCTTTACATAGAGCTTACTGAACGACTCAAGTGGGTGCAAAAAAACTGGAGCCCCAGGGACCAGCAAGTGGCATGGTGGTTAAGGTGCTGGACACTCCCACATGGCTGACCACGGTTCAAGTCCTGGACCTGGTAGCTTGCTTTCTCACTTTCCCTCTTTCTGTCTCTCTCTGTCAAATTAAAAATAAATGAATGAATAAATAAAATGAAATAATTCTTTTTTTAAATTTAATTTATTCATTTTATTTTTAATTTGACAGAGAGAGACAGAAAGAGGGAAAGTGAGAAAGCAAGCTACCAGGTCCAGGACTTGAACCGTGGTCAGCCATGTGGGAGTGTCCAGCACCCTAACCACCATGCCACCCGCTGCCCCCAAAATGAAATAATTCTTAAAAAAAAAAAAAAAGGCAAACTGGAGCCCCTCATAATATAGTTAACTTTCTCTTTCTCTGGGAAGCTTACTTGGCAAGGTGATCTGTGAGCTACTGTGTCTTGTGGTGAAATAATGTTCAGCTCTACCTTCAAAGCTCATTGCCTTCGTGTTAACTTGCAACTGGTTATCAATCGCCTAAAACTCCTGGAAAAAAAGAAAAGCGAGTTAAGTATTCTAGGCAGCACAGCGAGCTGCCTCTTAGATCACTGTGCAATTCCCCACGGGGACATATCACCTTTATCTCCTTCCTTTGCTACTCTGGAATTTAAAGGGATGTTCCTGACTTGTAGGGAGTTGGTTTTCATTACAGTGGTCAGCCCATTTAGAAAGCTTCCAAAGACTGTTATACATCTTGACTATATCAATGTTCACATCCTGGTTGTGATAATTCTACTACAGTTTTGCAAGATTCTATTTTGGGGAAAAATTGGGTAAGGGGTTTACCAGATATATCTGGGTTTGTTTGTTTGTTTGTTTGTTTTTCCTTTTTGAGAGAGATTTTTGCTAGAGGGTGTGTGTGCTCACCAGAGAGAGAGAGAGATGGAAAGCAAGAAATCAGCCTTCAGCAGAGATGGCCATGCTACAATCCCATCTCTGTTCTCCTCTTGGGATCTTAGGGACACACGCATACGTGCCCAGCATGAGTTTTAAGTCTCCAGGTCAGAGGCATGCACCGTGGTTGACTATGCGGGAGCCCAGCAACACAACAATTACGCCATCTGCTGGTCCCTGTATTATTATTTTTTTAAGGTGTGTGAAATGCATGTAAATCTCAATGATCTCAAAATAAAAAGTTTAAATAATGGGTCAGCTGGTGGCATGGTGGCTAAGGCAACTAGATCTCGCATGGCCAGCAGTATGGTTCAAGTCCTTGGCATGGTAGCTTGAAGAACATCAGGCACATGTGTATGCATACCCAAAATTCAGAGAGGAAAACGGAGAAGGGATTGTGCTGTGATCAGTCCCCTGGGGAGGGAAGGTGATTTTTAAGAAATATTTATTTATTTAATTTCATTTGTTATTGTTTTTTAATTTGACCAGAGAGAGAGAGAGGAAAAGTGAGAAAACAAACCACCAGGTCCGGGACTCAAATCACGGTTGGCCATGTGGGAATCCAGTGCCCTTAACCATGACGCCACCTGCCAGCCCTGAGAGAAGGTGATACTTTACTTTCTCTATCTCTCTCTGTGTCTCTCTATGGTGACTGTCCGCACACTATAGCAAAATAAATAAATAAATAAATAAGTAAGTAAGTAAGTAAATAAATAAAAACATGCTGGGCATATGTGTGCATGCCTAGAATCTCAACAGGATGGAAAAATGTAAAAGAAAGGATTGTGGCATGATCATGCCCCATTGTGTGTGGTTGGGTTGGGGCATGTGTTTTTTTCTCTCTCTCTGGCTAGTTCACACATCCTCTGGCAATAAATCTGTTTTTTGTTTCTGGGTTTTTGCTGTAGGGTATATGCACTAGCTGGAGAAAGACAGAGAGAGGGAAAGTGAGAAATCACCCCCCAGGGGGATAGTTACACTGTAATCCCTTCTCTTCCATTCTCTTGGGATTTTTTTTTTCTCTTGGGATTTTTTTTTTCTCTTGGGATTTTGGGCAAACATGCACACACGCCTGGTGTAATTTTCAAGCCACTGGGTATGGGACTTGAACCACAGTTGGCCATGTGAAAATCCAGCACCTTAACCGCTATGGTACTGACTGTCCCCTAAACATTTTATTTTAAAGTTTCTGAGCTAGCCAATGGCGTGGTGGTTAAGGTGACAGAATCCCAAATGACTGGACTGCATGGTTCCAGTTCTGGACCCAGTGGCTTGAAAACTATGCCAGGCATGTTTGTATTTGTGCCTAAAGTCCTAAAAGGAGAAATGGAGAAGTGATTGCGATGTGACCATCCTCAGGGGAGTGCTTTCTCACTTTTCTTCTCTCTCTCCCTGTCTCTATAAGCATACCAGCCTTCTAGCAAATAAAAAAACTAAAAAGTTTCTAAAGGTTTAGAATGTAAGACAGTGGCTAGATTGTTGGACTTCAGTCTACCAGGGTAGAGAACTTTATCTAGTCAGTCTTTTCAAATGTGCAGTAGCTATTAAGTTTGAATCCTCTGGGCAAATTTTTCTGGAAGGGCTTTTATCTTTTTCCACACACACAAAAATGCTGCTCTTTCTATCAGGTGACAGCTCTGGTAGTTTTACATCCAGGAGCAGGGGTTGTGCTGACAAGTATTGTCTTCTGAAGCCTGACTGATTTTCTGTTGCCTTTTGCTTTTTCCTCATTCCAATGGGTCATGTGAGCCATCCACCCCTCGATAAACTGAAAAACTGGTGATCTGAAAAGTTGGAAGGTTCAGGTGCAATAAGTATTGCATGTGAATTGCAGTTCTCCGAGTTCTCAGTGAAGAGCCGTATTGAATTAACCTAAGCTACTGGTAAGGAGGCAGCTGTACTTCTAAATTGATTTTTGGACAGCCTTTATTCAGGTCTTGCAGATATTTGGGCCTTATTTAGATAGGCTCAAAGTTGGTCTAAGGAAAGTAGCCAAAACAAATGAAATTTAGGCAAACCTAGTGGTACCCGGTATTGTTACCACGAACAGTCTTTTTTTTTCTTTTTTTTGGAGAGGTTTTTCGCTATAGGGCGCGTGCGCTCGCCAGACAGACAGAGAGAGACATAGAGACAGAAAGCAAGAAATCACCCCCCAGGGGTATCCCTGGCCGCAATCCCTTCTCCTCCATTCTCCTCTCGGGATCTTGGGCACGCACGCACACGCGCCCAGCGTGAGTTTTAAGCCACCGGGTCCAGGATACGAACCGCAGTCGACTACGTGGGAGTCCAGCGACATAGTCATTACGCTAACTGCTGGTTCCCCACGAACAGTCTTTTATCTGCTCCTGACAATCTAGTAATACATTATTATCTAGATATATATAATCATCTTTTCACAAAGATGTTTAAATATGGAATGCCTGAATGATTTGAGCAAAATAAAACACATTAGCCCTGTCTTACTTACATGTGTTCATTTTTAATTTTTAAAAAGAATTATTGATTTAAGGGCCAGCAGATGGCGTAGTGGTTAAGGGCGCTGGGGTATGTTAACTCAAGACTTTTTAACTATAAAGGCTCCTCAACATTCATAATGATCTTGATTTAGCTATTGTTTTAATCAGGTGATAAAAAGATTTCAGAATAATGTGGGGGAGGGTATTACTGAGGAAAGGGGAGATGTTGATCAAAGTGAACAAAGTTTTATTTAGACAGGAGGAATAAACTTTAGTGATCTACTGTGTAGAATGATGACTATAATAAATAATAATGCATAGCATATTTCAAAATTGAAAAAAGAATAGATTTTTAAATGTTTTCACCACAAAATAACAAAAAGTATGAGAGGTGTTGAATTCGTCAATAAACCTGATCCAATCACTTCACACAGGAAACATATATCAAAATATCTTTGTTCTCCACAAACACATATAATTATTATGTATCAATTAAAAGGAAAAAATAAGGGCCAGCAGATGGCGTAGTGGTTAAGGGCGCTGGACTCCCACATGGCCGACCTTGGTTGGAGTCCCAGACCCAGCGGCTTGCTTTCTTTTTCTCTCTCACTCTGTCTCTCTCTGGTTAAATAAATAAAAATTAATTAAATTCAATAAAATAATTCTAAAAAGAAAAATAATTATTGATTTAATTTTTTTGAGAGGTTTTTTCTAAAGGATGCGTGCACTCACCAGAAAGACAGAGAGAGACAGAGAGACAGAAAGCGAGAGATCATCCCCCAGGGGAGATGGCCACACCACAATCCCTTCTCCTCCATTCTCCTCTCAGGATCTTGGGCATGCAAGCACACACACACGGCGGGAGTTTAAGTCACCGGGTCTGGGACTTGAATTGCAGTCGACTACATGGGAGTCCAGCAACATAGCCATTACGCCATTTGCTGGTCCCTTTATTTAATTTTATTATCTTGGTTTGTTTGTTTGTTTGTTTAAATTGACCAGAGAGAAAGAGAGAGAAAGGGAAAGCGAGAAAGCAAGCTGCCAAGTCTAGAACTGGAACCAGGGTTGACCATGTGGGAGTCCAGTGTCTCAATCACCATGCCGCCTGCAGGCTCTTAATTTTAATTAATTAATTAATTTTATAAGTTTCCTATAGAGTGCATGTGCTTGCCAGAGACAAGAGAAAGAGGGAGAGAAAAAGTGAGAAATCATCCCCACAGGGGATTGCCACTCCACAATCCCTTCACCTCTATTCTCCTCTAGGGACTTTGGGCACTTTGGCAGCCTGTTGACCTTGTGGGATCCAGCTGCCTTAACCTCCATGCCGCCGGCTGGCCCCTCCACACTCATTTTTCTATATGTGCTTTGTACCTCAGCTGAGCAGGTCCAGAAGGCAAGGAAGGAGGTTGCCAACCACGTGCCCACCGGGAAGGATGAGCAAGCTTGCGTCCATGTGGAACACGTCATCTGGGAAGACTTGCTCGTGGAGGCCATGGAGATCTTGGAGCCGCCCTGTGACCTGCTGCTGGCTCGGTTTAGCTTGTTTCAGGCCATGAAGTGAGTGCATTAATTTGAAGGCTTCAAGCAGGCTCTTAAGTGCTGAGGCTGTTAAAGAACTTTGTCTCTTTTTTTTAAAAAAAGATTTTTGCTATACGGAGAGTGTACTTGCCAGAGAGACAGAGAAATAGAAAGCAAGAAATCACACCCCAAGGGGGTTGGCGATGTCATAGACCCTTCTCCTCCATTCTCCTCTTGTGATTTTGGGCACCCACGAGTTTCAAGCTGCCAAGTCTTGGACTTGAACTGTGGTTGACTATGTGGGAGGCCTAAGTACTATGCCATCTGCTAGTCCCGTGTCTCTGCTTGAAGAGATTGTGTCAGCTCTTTGAACCTAGCCAGTAGCTTGGTGGTTAAGGTGACTGGATCCCAGATGGCTAGTTATGTGGTTTGAGTCTCCAATAGGGTGGCTTATAAAATATGTCGGATTGGGGTCCAGTGGACAGTTTAATGGTTACGTAGTTGGACACCCAGTAGTTGCTTGCAGTTTGAATGAGGACCTGGTGGCCTAAAACTCAAAATCCTCTTGGGATTTTGGGCACACACACACACACACACACACACACGCCCAAGATCCCAAGAGGAGATGCGAGGAGAAGAGATTGCAGTGTGGCCATCCTCCCCCGAGTGGGAGGGAGTGATTTCTGGCTTTCTGTCTGTCTCTCCATGAGCACATGTGCCCTATAGCAAAAATCTCTCTTAAAAAATAATAAAGGGGACCAGCAGTTAGCATAATGGCTATGTCGGTGGACTCCCATGTAGTCGACCACAGTAGGAATCCTGGAACCAGTGGCTTAAACTCACGCTGGGTACGTGTGTGTGCATGCCCAAGATCCTGAGAGGAGACTGGAGGAGAAGGGATTGTGGCTTGGCCATCCCCCCGGGGGGTGATTTCTTGCTTTCTGTCTCTGTGTTTCTTGCGAGCGCACACACCCTACAGCAAAAACCTCTCCAAAAAAAAGAGCTATCGTTTCATTTTTAGTTTGCTTAGTTTTTATATATTATTAATTTTAAAGAATCATTTGTTAAGTTTATTATCATCTTTTTTATTTTTAAAGAATTATTTTATTTAAATGTATTTATTTATTTTCATTTGACCAGAGAAGGACAGAGTGAGAGAGAGAGAGAGAGAGGGAAAGTGAGAAAGCATGTCATCAAGTTCAAACTTGAACCACAGTTGGCCATGTGGGAGTCCAGCACCCTTAACCACCATGCCACCTGCTGGCCCCATCATGATTATCTTTTAATTTGCTACAGGGCTCATGTGCTCACCAGAGGGGAACAGAGGAGGGGGAAAGAGAGAGAGAGAGGGGGAAAGTGAGAAAGCAAGCCTCCAGGTCTGGGACTCAAACCGTGGTTGGCCATGTGAGAGTCCAGCACCCTAACCACCTTGCTGCCTACTGACCCCTTTATTTATTTTTAATTGTCATGGTGGTCACCAGACAGAGAAGGAAGCACTCTCCAGTGGGGCATGGTCATGCCACAATCCCTTCTCTTTCATTTCTTTATACTATTGGGATCCTGTGCACACATGCATATATACCATTGTGTAAGAGACACTATTTTATTAAAAAAAAACAAAAACAAAAACAAATAGCTGGGGGCTGGCAGGTGGTGTGGTGGTTAAGGTGCTGGACTCTCACATGGCCAACCATGGTTCAAGTCCCAGACCTGGCAGCTTGCTTTCTCACTTTCCTTTCCTCACTTTCTCTCTCTGTCTCTCTCTGGTCAAATTAAAAAATAATAATTATAATAACAAATAAAATTAAATAAATAATTCTAAAACAAAACAAATAGTTGTGTTTTTCCCCTGAGCAGTAAGGGTATAGTGGAAAATATAGGCTGGGAAAAAAAAAAAAGAAACAGGGGCCAGCAGGTGGCATAGTGGTTAAGGCACTGGACTCCCACATGGCTGACTGTGGTTTCAGTCCTGGACCCAGTGGTTTTAATTTCACACCAGTTACATGTGTGTGCATGCTCCAAATTCCAGGAGGAGAATAGAGGAGGAGGGATTGAGGCATGGCCATCCTCCTGGGGGGTAATTTCTTGCTTTTTCTCTCATTGTCTCTTTCTGCCCAGTGAGTACATATGCCCTATAGCAAAAATCTCTCTTAAAAAAAAAAAAAAAGAAACAAAACCATAATCAGACTGGCCCTGTAGCAGCATAGTAATTAAGTACCCCCTTCTCTCTCTTTTATTAAAAAAAAAGAAAAGAGAGGTCAGCAGTTGGCATAATGGCTATGTCGCTGGACTCCCATGTGGTTGACCGTGGTTAGAGTCCAGGACCTGGTGGCTTAAACTCAGGCTGGGCGCATTTGCATGTGTTCATGTGTGCCCAAGATCCCAAGAGGAGAATGAAGGAGAAGGATTGATCTGTTGTTTTGTTTACCTGAATTTTTTAAAGTACTTGCATTCTTCTAGTTAATTATTTTTTTGTAGAAGTTTCCACATTTTACTGTATGTGGAACATATACACATAAAATAGTTATGCAACAGATACGAGTATAATAACTACACATAGTTATAAAGTACAGCATGTTTTTT
This sequence comes from Tupaia belangeri chinensis, assembly GCF_000334495.1. NCBI lineage: Eukaryota > Metazoa > Chordata > Mammalia > Scandentia > Tupaiidae > Tupaia > Tupaia belangeri. Next base: position 15,401,547 of record NW_006159850.1, on the reverse strand, counting down.
TCTTTTCTTTTCTTTCTTTTTTTTTTTTAAGAGGTTTTTGCTATAAGGCGCATATGCTCGCCAGACAGAGAGAGACAGAGAGACAGAAAGTAAGAAATCACCCCCCAAGGGTGATGGCCATGCTGCAATCCCTTCTCCTCCATTCTCCTCTCTGCATCTTGGGCAGGTGTGCACACGCACCCGGCGTGAGTTTAAGCCACCCGGTCCAGGATGCAAACCGCGGTCGACTGCATGGGAGTCCAGCGACATAGCCATTACGCTAACTGCTGTTCCCAAGTTTGACCAGTTTTAACTGCCTGTGCTATGATTATGGGTAAGGGTATTGCCATTGTTACTTGTTTAGAATTGTATGATTATTTGGGAAATCCTGTCTTCTCTTTAGGGATAACCAAAAGAGTACTTTTCTTTGTTAGTCTGTAAGTGAAAAATACTTTTAAAATGGCAATGATAGAAAAATAAGCTTTGACAGAAATAAAGCAAAATTTAAAACTGGACTTCTTTGGCAGAGGAATGTCATAATTTATAAGGTGTTTAGAATTAGTGGTTTAAAGTTCCACCTCTATCAGATACTTGAAACAAAAAAATGTGTTCTGTTGTTATTATTGTTATTTTGATGCTAATAGAATATAATTTCAATGAGGTAATGTGAAAATTATTTTTGCCCCTTTGGTTGCTCTTTACTTACAGCATATTTGCCATAACTTCATGGATTTTGCCTTTTATGTCTTTCTTGGTGATGGTTTGCTACAGCCAAGAATATGGTCAGCAGTGTTGAATCAATGAGATCCAAACTGTCAGCTGTCAGGTAGTACCCTTCTTTTTTTTTTTTAGAGCATATATGGAAAATTTTACTTTATAAAAACAATATATTTGGATATTTTATATATAGTATAATTTAGCAATCTAGTTAATGTTGACAAATGTCACTGTTTTAAGTCACCCACTACATATACAAAAGATCCCAAAGGACATTCAGCAGAGATTTTACTCCTGAAAGACAAAATTTCTGATTTATTTTTTTTTCTTGTATTTTTTGAAGAAGATATTCCATTTGTAAATTCAAGTTTGGTTGGCCCTTTTTAGTCTTTTTGCTCAATATCTTAAACACTTCCATTTTCTTTCTTTCTTTTTTTTTTTGTAGAGCTTTTGAGCTTCTTCTTTCTTGTTTTCTTCTCTCAAATTCTTGTCTCTTAGCAGCACACTTAGCTTGTACCTGTTCATATTCTTCTTGTGCTTTCTGATTTGAAGTTTTCTTTTTCTTTTTCTTTGGAATTGTAATGGAATTTACTGGTTGGCTACACTGTTCTTCTGGCTGAAGCTGGTGAGTACTACATTGATCTTTAGACCAAGCCTGGTCAGTGCTACATTGTTCTTCAGGCAAAAGCTGATCAACTTCTTCTAACAAAGGCTTGTCAATTTTTCTTAGTTGCTTCCTAAGTCTTTCCTCTCCAGCTAAATGGAGCTGTTTCAGATGATCTGGGTATCGATCTGTGAATTGGGAGTCCTCTGATTTTTGAGCCTTCTTTTCCTTCCATAATAATTTCCTGTAATTTTGCTGAATCTTAAGTTTTCTTCAAAATGCAAAGCCTTGTCCCTCATGAATGCTACCCACGCAGGCTTGCAGGCTGTTAGGCCTCCATGTCCTCTGTTTCACCTTCTTATTTCTGAATCCTATCGGAGAAGCCCTTTTGCCATCCATCCCCAAACTCCCAGTCCGCCACCTCGCTGCTGGCCTAACCGGCGCTGTCACAGACAATTTTGGTCACAGACAATTTCGTCCTTGGGTAGTACCCTTTTCAGAGACATATTTTTTTTTTCTTTTTTTTTTTTTAATTTTTCTTTTTTGGGGGGAGAGGTTTTTGCTATAGGGTGTGTATGCTCACCAGAAAGACATAGAGACAGTGAGACAGAAAGCGAGAAATCACCCCTGGGGGGATGGCCACACCACAATCCCTTCTCCTCCATTCTCCTCTGGGGATCTTGAGCACACATGCACGTGCACCCAGTATGAGTTTAAGCCACTGGGTCCAGGACTCGAATCACAGTTGACTACATAGGAGTTCAATGACAAAGCCATTAAACCAACTGCTGGTCCCCTGAGACATATTTTTCTAAAACAAGGAGTATGTGAAAGGTTCAGGAAACTCAGAACATAAAATTTCTGTAGACTAAAAGACATTTAGAAATAAGTTTTGGGGCCAGAGCAGGTGGCATGGTAGTTAAGGTGCTGGATTTGCCTATGGCCAACCGAGGCTTGAGCCCCGGACCTGGTGACTTGAGAATCATATGAGGTGCATTTGAATGCATGCCCAAATTCTCAGGAGGAGAATAGAGGAGAAGGAACTGCACTGTGGCCATTACCACTGGAGAATGATTTTTTTACTGTCCTTCTCTCTGTCACTCTCTGGCAAGTGCACAGCCATATGGCAAAAATTTTAAAAAAAGAAAGTTTTGGATTGAAGGTAGACCTATTTGGATACAGGTCTTGGACTAGGTGGTTTTTGTCGTCATTATTGTTATTTTTTAAGTAATTATTTTTGTTTTATTTTATTTTAATTTGACTAGAGAGGGACAGAGTGAGAGAGAAGGAGAGAGAGAGAGAGAGAAAATGAGAAAGCAAGCCGCCAGGTCCAGGACTTGAACCATGGTCAGCCATGTGCCCTCAACCACCATATCACTTGCCAGCCCCATGGACTATATGTTTTGTAAGGTTCTTTCCTTCTGTGAAGCGTGAATTGAACAGAGACTCAGGGAACTGAAAAAAGATGTGAGGCACTGATGTCATATTGTTTGTTGCTGAGTTCAAAGTGAGCTTGTAGAGCTCTAGTAGCACTCACAAGGTGCTTCCTCCCTCTTGGAGTTTGTAATGCTTATGGAGAACACAATTGCTGAACAGATTCCTACCTCTTGGAGTTCGCAGTGTAGAAGTGAGCTGAGTCAAGGCCAAGCCAAGCCAAGGCCATCAGGGTTCACCAGGCTGAACCAAAGCCAACCAGAGCAGGGCTAACTATGCAGGGTTAGCTGATCAGGTGCCCCTTTCTCTTAAAGGGGCTGCAGACAATAGTGGCTCATTGCCAAAACCAAACTGTCACACATGCACATGCGCATTACATGCAATAATGTAGAACAGCAAAGTCATAATTACATAACAAGTATTCAAGTACAGTACAACTAATGTAAGTTGTTTACCCTGTAGCCTTCAAACATGATAAGATAGGAGGTGAGGGAGCCAGAATAAACCATCCTAACTCATTTGTAATACACTAGGGCCTAAATTCAGGGTTCTTGGGGCCAGCAGGTGGCATGGTGGTTAAAGGTGCTGGATTCCCACATGGCTGACCTTGGTTTGAGTCCCAGACTTGGCAGTTGCTTTCTTGCTTTCTCTCTCTCTCTCTTTCTCTCTGTCTTGTCAAATTAAAAAATAATAATAATGAGTGGAATTAAATAAAAATTTTTTTTAAAAAGAAAGGTAGCATGTTTTTCTTTTTTAAAAAAATTCAGAGATTTTTGAGTTTATTTATTTTACTGTATTTTTGAAAGAGAAAGAGAAGGAAAGATGAGAGAGAAGAAGAGAAAAGGAGGAAATGAAGGAAATCAGGCACCTTCAATAGTGCCTCACCCCAGCCTTCCAGTCAGCCAGGAATACCCGTGTTTCAGGTCACCCTGGGATCTGAAGTGGAGTCTCCTGTGTGGCTCCAGCATTGCAGAGTGGCACTCTACTGCCTGCACCGGTGCAGTAGGGCCTTAACTCAGATCTTTGTAAGACAGTTAAAGCTGAGAAAACTGAACTGACCTCTTTTTAAAGAAAGTACACCTTTTCCTTAAAGTAACTGGGCTAGTCATGTAAAGGGAGTTAATGGAACTTACAAGTTTCCACTTTGAACATATGACATCATGATCACACATATGTAATTTAATTCCTGGCTAAGATTCAGCTGGGACGTAGAGATCCGGCTGCAGCAGTTGTCTCATCGTCCCGAGTGCCCATTCAAATTGGTTAGTGTCACGCTGTACTAGTTATTGAATATGTTGAATATCACCCTGACATAATTCTAATACTTATCACAAAATCAGAATTCTTGATTTAAGGCCCAGCCCCAACAGTGCACTGGTTGATGCTGCTCCTCAATAGGCTGAAGTCCCCCCAAAGCCAGGTGCTGTGCATCTGTGGTCCCTGTTACCCAAGAGGCTGAAGCAGCAGGATTAAGACATGAGAGAGACCATGCCCTTTTTCTTTTTTTCCTCTTTAAATTGCATTTGTATTCACCAAACAGAGACTTGGGGTGGTAAATGAGAAAGTACCCTTCAAGGGGAAGGCCAAACAGCAATCCTTTCTCCATTATCCTGTCAGGATTCTGGACATACATTCATAGGTACCCTACATGTTTCTTAAGCTGACACATCTGAGACTCGAGTGTCTATGCCACTGACTGGCACAACCATGTCTTAAATCAAAATAAAAAACAAAGTGGGATCAGCATATGGCGTAATGGTTGCATCACTGGACTCCCACATGATTGATGGTGTTTTGAGTCCTGGCCCCTGTGGCTAGAAACTCATGCCGGGTGTGTGAGCATGTGTGCCCAAAATCCCAAGAGAAGAAAGGAGGAGAAGGGATTGTGGTGTGGCTAGCCCCCTTGGGAGGTGATTTCTTGCTTTCCATGTCTGTCTCTCTGGCAAGTGCACATATCCTATAGCAAAAACCTCTCTTAAAAAAAAAAAAACTCTAACAAAACCCATAAACAAACACATGAAAGAATTCTTAATTGAAAATATTTTTTCTTATGTTTATTTTCTTGCTTTTACTCTGCTTGGTTTGAAGTTCTTTATCTCTCAGATAGGGCAGTCTTATGATACATTCTTAAGCAGGGCTTGTCCTTGTTGCTAAATCATATATATTATTTTTAAAGGCTTTTGCTTTAAGGCACATGTGCTCACCAGAGAGAGACAGAGATAGTGAGAGGGAAAGTGAGAAATCACCCCTTGGGGGATGGCCATACCACAATCCTATCTCCTCCTGGGATCTTGGGCATGCATAAACATGTGCCCACGTGATTTTGAAGTCACCGGGGTCGGGACTCAAACTATTGTCAGCCATGTTGGAGTCCAGTTATGTAACCACTATGCCATCTGCTGGTTCCATATCTTTTAAATACATCTGGAGCTGGCTGGTGGCATGGAAGTTAAGACAGTGGACTCCCACATGGCCAACTGTGGTTGAAGTCCTGGACCTGGTAGCTTGTTTTCTCACTTTCCTTTTCTCTCTTTCTATCTCTTTCTGTTCAAATAAAAAGATAATAATAAGGGGCCAGCAGGTGGTGTGGTGGTTAAAGGTGCTAGACTCCGACGTGGCCAACCACAGTTCAAGTACTGGACCTGGTGGCTTGCTTTCTCACTTTCCTTCTCTCTCTCTCTGATCAAACTGGGAAATAATGATAATAAATAAAGTAAAATAATAATAATAACAAAGAAAATAAATAATTTTTTAAAAATTACACAGGGGTCAGCAGGTGGCACAGCAGTTAGGG
>NW_006159850.1:15390134-15395818 GCF_000334495.1 Tupaia belangeri chinensis | reverse complement strand
GAGAGGTTTTTGCTATAGGGTGTGTATGCTCACCAGAAAGACATAGAGACAGTGAGACAGAAAGCGAGAAATCACCCCTGGGGGGATGGCCACACCACAATCCCTTCTCCTCCATTCTCCTCTGGGGATCTTGAGCACACATGCACGTGCACCCAGTATGAGTTTAAGCCACTGGGTCCAGGACTCGAATCACAGTTGACTACATAGGAGTTCAATGACAAAGCCATTAAACCAACTGCTGGTCCCCTGAGACATATTTTTCTAAAACAAGGAGTATGTGAAAGGTTCAGGAAACTCAGAACATAAAATTTCTGTAGACTAAAAGACATTTAGAAATAAGTTTTGGGGCCAGAGCAGGTGGCATGGTAGTTAAGGTGCTGGATTTGCCTATGGCCAACCGAGGCTTGAGCCCCGGACCTGGTGACTTGAGAATCATATGAGGTGCATTTGAATGCATGCCCAAATTCTCAGGAGGAGAATAGAGGAGAAGGAACTGCACTGTGGCCATTACCACTGGAGAATGATTTTTTTACTGTCCTTCTCTCTGTCACTCTCTGGCAAGTGCACAGCCATATGGCAAAAATTTTAAAAAAAGAAAGTTTTGGATTGAAGGTAGACCTATTTGGATACAGGTCTTGGACTAGGTGGTTTTTGTCGTCATTATTGTTATTTTTTAAGTAATTATTTTTGTTTTATTTTATTTTAATTTGACTAGAGAGGGACAGAGTGAGAGAGAAGGAGAGAGAGAGAGAGAGAAAATGAGAAAGCAAGCCGCCAGGTCCAGGACTTGAACCATGGTCAGCCATGTGCCCTCAACCACCATATCACTTGCCAGCCCCATGGACTATATGTTTTGTAAGGTTCTTTCCTTCTGTGAAGCGTGAATTGAACAGAGACTCAGGGAACTGAAAAAAGATGTGAGGCACTGATGTCATATTGTTTGTTGCTGAGTTCAAAGTGAGCTTGTAGAGCTCTAGTAGCACTCACAAGGTGCTTCCTCCCTCTTGGAGTTTGTAATGCTTATGGAGAACACAATTGCTGAACAGATTCCTACCTCTTGGAGTTCGCAGTGTAGAAGTGAGCTGAGTCAAGGCCAAGCCAAGCCAAGGCCATCAGGGTTCACCAGGCTGAACCAAAGCCAACCAGAGCAGGGCTAACTATGCAGGGTTAGCTGATCAGGTGCCCCTTTCTCTTAAAGGGGCTGCAGACAATAGTGGCTCATTGCCAAAACCAAACTGTCACACATGCACATGCGCATTACATGCAATAATGTAGAACAGCAAAGTCATAATTACATAACAAGTATTCAAGTACAGTACAACTAATGTAAGTTGTTTACCCTGTAGCCTTCAAACATGATAAGATAGGAGGTGAGGGAGCCAGAATAAACCATCCTAACTCATTTGTAATACACTAGGGCCTAAATTCAGGGTTCTTGGGGCCAGCAGGTGGCATGGTGGTTAAAGGTGCTGGATTCCCACATGGCTGACCTTGGTTTGAGTCCCAGACTTGGCAGTTGCTTTCTTGCTTTCTCTCTCTCTCTCTTTCTCTCTGTCTTGTCAAATTAAAAAATAATAATAATGAGTGGAATTAAATAAATATTTTTTTTAAAAAGAAAGGTAGCATGTTTTTCTTTTTTAAAAAAATTCAGAGATTTTTGAGTTTATTTATTTTACTGTATTTTTGAAAGAGAAAGAGAAGGAAAGATGAGAGAGAAGAAGAGAAAAGGAGGAAATGAAGGAAATCAGGCACCTTCAATAGTGCCTCACCCCAGCCTTCCAGTCAGCCAGGAATACCCGTGTTTCAGGTCACCCTGGGATCTGAAGTGGAGTCTCCTGTGTGGCTCCAGCATTGCAGAGTGGCACTCTACTGCCTGCACCGGTGCAGTAGGGCCTTAACTCAGATCTTTGTAAGACAGTTAAAGCTGAGAAAACTGAACTGACCTCTTTTTAAAGAAAGTACACCTTTTCCTTAAAGTAACTGGGCTAGTCATGTAAAGGGAGTTAATGGAACTTACAAGTTTCCACTTTGAACATATGACATCATGATCACACATATGTAATTTAATTCCTGGCTAAGATTCAGCTGGGACGTAGAGATCCGGCTGCAGCAGTTGTCTCATCGTCCCGAGTGCCCATTCAAATTGGTTAGTGTCACGCTGTACTAGTTATTGAATATGTTGAATATCACCCTGACATAATTCTAATACTTATCACAAAATCAGAATTCTTGATTTAAGGCCCAGCCCCAACAGTGCACTGGTTGATGCTGCTCCTCAATAGGCTGAAGTCCCCCCAAAGCCAGGTGCTGTGCATCTGTGGTCCCTGTTACCCAAGAGGCTGAAGCAGCAGGATTAAGACATGAGAGAGACCATGCCCTTTTTCTTTTTTTCCTCTTTAAATTGCATTTGTATTCACCAAACAGAGACTTGGGGTGGTAAATGAGAAAGTACCCTTCAAGGGGAAGGCCAAACAGCAATCCTTTCTCCATTATCCTGTCAGGATTCTGGACATACATTCATAGGTACCCTACATGTTTCTTAAGCTGACACATCTGAGACTCGAGTGTCTATGCCACTGACTGGCACAACCATGTCTTAAATCAAAATAAAAAACAAAGTGGGATCAGCATATGGCGTAATGGTTGCATCACTGGACTCCCACATGATTGATGGTGTTTTGAGTCCTGGCCCCTGTGGCTAGAAACTCATGCCGGGTGTGTGAGCATGTGTGCCCAAAATCCCAAGAGAAGAAAGGAGGAGAAGGGATTGTGGTGTGGCTAGCCCCCTTGGGAGGTGATTTCTTGCTTTCCATGTCTGTCTCTCTGGCAAGTGCACATATCCTATAGCAAAAACCTCTCTTAAAAAAAAAAAAACTCTAACAAAACCCATAAACAAACACATGAAAGAATTCTTAATTGAAAATATTTTTTCTTATGTTTATTTTCTTGCTTTTACTCTGCTTGGTTTGAAGTTCTTTATCTCTCAGATAGGGCAGTCTTATGATACATTCTTAAGCAGGGCTTGTCCTTGTTGCTAAATCATATATATTATTTTTAAAGGCTTTTGCTTTAAGGCACATGTGCTCACCAGAGAGAGACAGAGATAGTGAGAGGGAAAGTGAGAAATCACCCCTTGGGGGATGGCCATACCACAATCCTATCTCCTCCTGGGATCTTGGGCATGCATAAACATGTGCCCACGTGATTTTGAAGTCACCGGGGTCGGGACTCAAACTATTGTCAGCCATGTTGGAGTCCAGTTATGTAACCACTATGCCATCTGCTGGTTCCATATCTTTTAAATACATCTGGAGCTGGCTGGTGGCATGGAAGTTAAGACAGTGGACTCCCACATGGCCAACTGTGGTTGAAGTCCTGGACCTGGTAGCTTGTTTTCTCACTTTCCTTTTCTCTCTTTCTATCTCTTTCTGTTCAAATAAAAAGATAATAATAAGGGGCCAGCAGGTGGTGTGGTGGTTAAAGGTGCTAGACTCCGACGTGGCCAACCACAGTTCAAGTACTGGACCTGGTGGCTTGCTTTCTCACTTTCCTTCTCTCTCTCTCTGATCAAACTGGGAAATAATGATAATAAATAAAGTAAAATAATAATAATAACAAAGAAAATAAATAATTTTTTTAAAATTACACAGGGGTCAGCAGGTGGCACAGCAGTTAGGGCACTGGACTCCCACATGGCTGACTATAGTTCAAGTCTCAGACCTGGTGGCTTGCTTTCTCACTTTCTGTCTCTTTCTGTCTCTCTCTGGTCAAATTAAAAATAAAAATAATAAATAAAATTAAATAATAATTTTTTTAAATTATATAATTTATAGGGACTGGATGGTGGCAAAGTAGGAAAGTGTGATGCTCTGTGAGGCTGACCCACATGGGAAAGATCCAGGTTCATATCCAGAGACCTACCTGAGTATGCTAGCCATTTATATACCCATGATCCAGGCCTGCTGAGGCTGGGGTTGGATCGTGGCATCAGGACCCTATTGGAGGTGCTGTCTCTCTGTCTTTTCTCTTACTCACTTGCTCATGAAGGAAAGGAAGAAAGAAAGAAACTTTAAAAATTATACATCATAGACAACAGAGAATAGAATGAAGATGAAGAACAATGATTCAGAATTGAGAGACCACTCTTTTTGTAGATATGTGTATGACCAAATCTGTCCTGTACTTTATTTCGCTAATATGTAAATTAAATATGAATACTATATCCCAGGTTCTGGTGGGAAAGTACCTGATAGAAATTGCTAAGAAGTAGGGACCAGCAGTTGGCATAGTGGCATGTCACTGGACTCCCATCTAGTCGACCATGGTTTGAGTCCTGGATCTGGTGGCTTAAACTCATGCTGGGCATGTGTGCTTGTGTGCCCAAGATCCCAAGAGAAGAATGGAGGAGGAGGGATTGTGGCATGGCCATCCCCCCAGGGGGTGATTTTTTGTTTTCTGTCTCTCTGTCTCTCTCTGTCTTTCTGGCAAGGGCACATGCCCTATAGCAAAAACCTCAAAAAAATAAAAGAAATTGCTAAGAACTATAAAGTGCCCTGTAAGTCTAAAGCAACAGTTAGGGTGAGCACTTTCAAGAAGGAAGAATTGACTTAAAGCTGAGACTTTGTTGTGTATAAGAAAAATTTTTTTCTTTTTAGGGTTGTGGCTTCTAGAATGACTCTGGAAGAATTGTAAAATAGGTGAAATTTGTACGTTACCCTTTCCCTTCCACATTCAATTCTGAACAGACCTGAACAGACCCCTTGTAAATTATTAACAATAGATTAGAGAAATCAAAAATGAAAGTACCTGAAGTGTTAAACCCAGAAGTATGTCAAACATTTTTAGTTCTTAAAATATCAGCTTTGTCCTGAGGACACTTTGCATTTCAATAAAGAGATTGTGCTGGACTCATGTGCCCGTGTGGCAAAAATTCTGAGAGGGAAATGGAGGAGAAGGGATTGTGGCATGGCCATCTCCCCGGGTGGGGTGATTTCTCCCTTTCTCCCTCTTTCTTTCTCTGACTCTCTCTGGTATGTGCATGTGTCCCTACAGCAAATTTAAAAAAAGAGAGAGAGAATTATTTATTTTAATTTTTATTTATTCATTCATTTATTTTAATTTGACCAGAGAGACACACACACAGAGAAAGAGAGAGAGAGAGAGAGGGAGGGAGGGAAAGTGAAAGAGCAAAGCCACCAGGTCCAGGACTCGAATGTGGTTAGTCATGAGAGTGTCCAGTGCCTCAACCACCATGCTACCTACTGGCCCCTAGAGCAAATTTTTTTAAAAAAGCAAAAGAAAATGAAAAAGAATGTCATGTAGCAAGTATGTAATAAAAAAAATGTAGAACTTCCTCTTTTCTGGCTGGAACCATGGAGGGCGTTCAAGAGAAGAAAAAGGTTCCTGCTGTGGCAGAAACCAAGAAAAAGGCTCTTGCTGCTGTGGAAGCCACCAAGAAAAAGGTTCCTGCTGTGCCAGAAACCCTTAAGAAAAAGTGAAGGAATTTTGCAGAGCTGAAGATCAAGCGTCTGAGAAAGAAGTGTGCTCAAAAGAAGCTTCGAATGGCAAGGAGGAAGCTTATTTATGAAAAAATTAAGCACTATCATAAGGAATATAGACAGATGTGCAGAACTGAGATTCGCATGGCCAGGATGGCAAGAAAAGCTGGCAACTTCTTTTTTTTT
>NW_006159850.1:15387704-15389078 GCF_000334495.1 Tupaia belangeri chinensis | reverse complement strand
ATTTTGCTGAGTAAAAATGGGTTTATTCAAAGAAAACTTATTTCAAGGCATTCATGCATGATTTGTAGGTAAGGTAATAAAATAAAGGTCAGTTCACAAAAAAAAAAAGTGTAACAAACTGAGAAACTAACAGGATTATTATTTTTCTATTTTTAGAACTACTCATTTAATTGTATTTTTTATTATTTATTATTATTATTTCTTACCATGAATCAAATTTCCCCACAAGGGAAATTTTATTGATTACTTTATTCTCTCACAAAAAAACCAATTGTAATCAAATGAGACGAACATTCTTCTCAAGATTTTATTGCCTTCATAATAAAACAAAAGGTGAAGCTTAAAACTGGATCACTTGGCCCTTTCTCTTCTTATCTCCTCCCAGTTCAAAATGCTTGCATCTCTTAATAGCCAGCATCCTCTTAGATCTGCAGTTGGCCTCAGCACATTCAAGCCTCAGCACAATCTTCTTTGTAGTGTTTGTCTTTTTACGGAAAATAGGCCTAGTCTGTCCACCATAGCCACGCTGCTTCCTGTCATAACGCCGCCTTCCCTGAGCATACGGAGAATCCTGGCCCTTTTTGTACTGTGTCACTTTTTACAGAAGGTCTGGCAGGTTTTAGGGACGTTCACCATACTTGTGGGCTTGCTATCTGCACAGAAAGAGAGGATTTATTATTATCATTATTATGATTTTTAAGGAATTATTCTATTTAACTTTACTTATTTATTTATTTATTTATTTATTTCAATTTGACCAGACAGGGACAGAGTGAAAGAGAGAGAAAGTGAGAAAGCAAGCTGCCAGGTCTGGGACTTGAATCATGGTTGGCCACGTGGGAGACCAGGGCTCTTAACTGCCATGCCACCTGCCGGCCCCTATTAATACTATTTTAAAAGAATTATTTATTTAATTTTGTTTGTTATTATTATTTTGGAGAGGTTTATGCTATAGGGTGTGTGTGCTCGCCAGAAACAGAGAGAGACAGAGAGACAGAAAGCGAGAAATCACCCCCCAGAGGGGATGGCCACACTGCACGCAATCCCTTCTCCTCCATTCTCCTCTCAGGATCTTGGGCACGCACACACATGTGCCCAGCATGAGTTTAAGCCACCGGGTTCAGAACAAGAATCATGGTCGACTGCATGGTAGTCCAGCGACATAGCCATTACACCAACTGCTGGTCCCTCTTGTTGTTGTTATTATTATTATTATTATTAATTTTCTGTAGGGCACATGCATTCACCAGAGAGAGGGAGGAAATTGAGAAAGCAAGCTGACTAGTCCAGGACTTGAACTGCAGTCAGCAATGTGGGAGTCCATCCCCTTAGCCACCACCCTTCCTGCTGCCCCCCCCCCCCCCCCCGAGATTT
>NW_006159850.1:15382194-15384860 GCF_000334495.1 Tupaia belangeri chinensis | reverse complement strand
CCAGAGGGGATGGTCACGCCGCAATCCCTTCTCCTCCATTCTCCTCTCGGGATCTTGGGCACGCACGCACACGTGCCCAGTGTGAGTTCTAAGCCACCGGGCCCGGGACACAAACTGCGGTCGACTACGTGGGAGTCCAGCGACATAGCCATTACGCTAACTGCTGGTTCCCAAAGCTGGAAACTTCTATGTACCTGCAGAACCCAAATTGGCATTTTTCATCAGGATCAGAGGTATCAGTGGAGTGAGCCCAAAGGTTTGAAAGGTGTTGCAGCTTCTTCGTCTTCGCCAGACCTTCAATGGCACCTTTGTTGAACTCAACAAGGTCTCAATTAACATGCTGAGAATTATGGAACCATATATTGCATGGGGGTACCCAAACCTGAAGTCAATAAATGAACTGATCTACAAACATGGTTATGGCAACATCAATAAGAAGAGAATTGCTTTGACAGACAACTCTTTGATTGTGTGATCTCTTGGTAAATTTGGCATCATCTGCATGGAGGGATCTGATTCATGAAATCTATACTGTTGGAAAACACTTCAAGAAGCAAATAACTTCCTGTGACCCTTCAAACTATCTTCTCCACGAGGTGAAATGAAGAAAAAGACCACCCATTTTGTAGAAGGTGGAGATGCTGGCAGCAGGGAAGACTAGATCAACAGACTTATTAGAAGGATGAACTAAGGTATCCACTATGATTATTTTTGTAATATGGTCAGCAAATAAACTGGCTGTTTTCAGATTGCAATATATTGTTGTATTAGTAACTTTTTTGGTAACTTGTCTCTGCCTTACCTTAACTATTGTGGCACATCTTGGTGCTTGGTAAAATTAAGCCAAACTTCTGTAAGACTAGCGTCCATTTTTTTATCTTGTGAAAATCACTTAGGGACTGTTGAAAGGCTTTTCCTACACCAGGAAGGCCTAATGTTTCCCCTTTTGAATTTTGCTGAGTAAAAATGGGTTTATTCAAAGAAAACTTATTTCAAGGCATTCATGCATGATTTGTAGGTAAGGTAATAAAATAAAGGTCAGTTCACAAAAAAAAAAAGTGTAACAAACTGAGAAACTAACAGGATTATTATTTTTCTATTTTTAGAACTACTCATTTAATTGTATTTTTTATTATTTATTATTATTATTTCTTACCATGAATCAAATTTCCCCACAAGGGAAATTTTATTGATTACTTTATTCTCTCACAAAAAAACCAATTGTAATCAAATGAGACGAACATTCTTCTCAAGATTTTATTGCCTTCATAATAAAACAAAAGGTGAAGCTTAAAACTGGATCACTTGGCCCTTTCTCTTCTTATCTCCTCCCAGTTCAAAATGCTTGCATCTCTTAATAGCCAGCATCCTCTTAGATCTGCAGTTGGCCTCAGCACATTCAAGCCTCAGCACAATCTTCTTTGTAGTGTTTGTCTTTTTACGGAAAATAGGCCTAGTCTGTCCACCATAGCCACGCTGCTTCCTGTCATAACGCCGCCTTCCCTGAGCATACGGAGAATCCTGGCCCTTTTTGTACTGTGTCACTTTTTACAGAAGGTCTGGCAGGTTTTAGGGACGTTCACCATACTTGTGGGCTTGCTATCTGCACAGAAAGAGAGGATTTATTATTATCATTATTATGATTTTTAAGGAATTATTCTATTTAACTTTACTTATTTATTTATTTATTTATTTATTTCAATTTGACCAGACAGGGACAGAGTGAAAGAGAGAGAAAGTGAGAAAGCAAGCTGCCAGGTCTGGGACTTGAATCATGGTTGGCCACGTGGGAGACCAGGGCTCTTAACTGCCATGCCACCTGCCGGCCCCTATTAATACTATTTTAAAAGAATTATTTATTTAATTTTGTTTGTTATTATTATTTTGGAGAGGTTTATGCTATAGGGTGTGTGTGCTCGCCAGAAACAGAGAGAGACAGAGAGACAGAAAGCGAGAAATCACCCCCCAGAGGGGATGGCCACACTGCACGCAATCCCTTCTCCTCCATTCTCCTCTCAGGATCTTGGGCACGCACACACATGTGCCCAGCATGAGTTTAAGCCACCGGGTTCAGAACAAGAATCATGGTCGACTGCATGGTAGTCCAGCGACATAGCCATTACACCAACTGCTGGTCCCTCTTGTTGTTGTTATTATTATTATTATTATTAATTTTCTGTAGGGCACATGCATTCACCAGAGAGAGGGAGGAAATTGAGAAAGCAAGCTGACTAGTCCAGGACTTGAACTGCAGTCAGCAATGTGGGAGTCCATCCCCGTAGCCACCACCCTTCCTGCTGCCCCCCCCCCCGCCATGGTATTCTTTTATTTATTTATTTTTCCTTTCAAATAACTATGCATTCAGGACTGAGAGATGGTATAATGGTTACATAGCTGGACTCCCACATAGTTGACAGTGGTTCAGGTCTTGAACCTATGGCTTGAACCTCATGCCAAGCACATGTGTGTGCATGCCCAAAATTCTGAGGGAAAGAAGGAGAAGGGATTGTGGCATGGCCATCCCCCATGGTGCTAATTTCTTGCTTTCTGTCTTTCTGGCAAGCACATCTGACCTATAGCAAAAAAGTCTCTCTCAAAAAGAAAAAAAAAAAACAAAAACAAAACAGAACTATCCATTCACTTCTTCTTTTTTTTTTTTTTTTGAA
>NW_006159850.1:15361200-15379693 GCF_000334495.1 Tupaia belangeri chinensis | reverse complement strand
TGAAAGTGAGAAATCAACCTCCCAGGGGGGATGGTCACACCGCAATCCCTTCTCCTCCATTCTCCTCTCGGGATCTTGGGCACGCACGCACACGGGCTCGGCGTGAGTTTTAAGCCACTGGGTCCTGGACGCGAACTGCGGTCGACTACGTGGGAGTTCAGCGACATAGCCATTACGCTAACTGCTGGTTCCCCCATTCACTTATATTCATCATAATCATCATTTTAAAAAAGGCTGCTATAGGGAATATGCGCTCACCAGAGAGAACAGAGCAAGAGAGAGAGAATGAGAAAGCAAACCGCATGTCTGGAACTCGATCCACATGGGACTCCAGCGCCTCAACCACCATGCCACCTTCTGCCTGCCCCCCAACAGGATTCTTACTCTCTTGCCTCAGGCTGAAGACCCAGCAAACCTGATCAGCATTGGATTTACCGAGGATGTCAAGAAAGATGCCCTTGGCAGAGGAGGTGGTACTATTTTGGGAACTGGTGATCCACATGGGGCATCTCTAATACCAAGACCAGGGGCCCTACCTGTGCCATCTCCAGCTCCTTGTTTCTCATCCCTTCCTCCCGAAAAACAGGTCAGTATAGTTAGGGAACTAAATCTGGAATGGGAATACAGGTAATACCAGAATTTATTTCTAATTTGGCTTTTTGAATGGTAAAATGTTCTTCGTGAACTTTTTTAAGGTCAAGGAGGGGCATGGATATGTACAATCATTTAGCTCATATTTGATGTGTTTTTACTTTGAACTCATGAGGAAAGAAGGCTGTAGTCATTTGACAACCTCTGGATAAAACCACAGGGTAGATTGTAAAGAATATTTTGGGACCAGCAGTTGGTGTAATGGCTATGTCTCTGGACTCTCATGTAGCTAACCACGGTTCAATTCCCAGACCTGGTTGCTTAAACTGATGCCAGGTACTTGTGCGTGCGTGCCCAAGATCCTGAGAGGAGAATGGAAGAGAAGGGATTGTGGCATGGCCATCCTCCCTGGGGGGTGATTTCTCGCTTTCTGTCTCTCTGTCTCTCTCTGTCTTTCCAACTAGCGCATGTGCCCTAGAGCAAAAACCTCTAAAAAAAGAAAGAGAATATTTTTGTGAGCTGGATAAATTTGAGTCTTTAATGTACAGTGATTTAGACCCATGTTTCAGATAGGATTCATTTGATTTAAATATAGTGAAAACAACTGACTTTCATGTTGAAAATAGTATTAAAAACTCACAAATTTATGTACATAAATCTGGAGGGATCAAATAAGTAGTAAAAATATAAAGAGCTTTCAGCACTGATTTTCTTTACTCTTGAAGTTTCTGGACCCAAATCTCTTTTTCTAAGATGTTATATTTCAGACATAATCTAACTCTGTGTTTCTTTGTTGAAATTATTTGTCTAAACCAAGCCTTATGTATTTCTCAGTTTCTACTCTTAGAATGCAAACCTTCTCATTTAAAAGTAAAACAAAGGCAACTTCATTGTAGAGAATTGTAGATATATACAGAATTAGAGAGCATGGTGCAATGAACTCCTAGGGACCTGTGATTCAGATTCAATAATCAACAATCTGTTGGGACTAGCCCATAGCCTGCTGCCTAAGGAGGCTGGATCCCACGTGGCTGACCACAGTTAGAATCCTGGGCCCAGCAGTTGGAAAAAAACGTTAGGCATGTATGCAGCACATCTCAAACCCCAACAGGATGGATCAGTGGAGAAGAGATTGCAGCATATCCATGCTCCATTGGAGGGTGCTATCTCCCTCTTCCTGTCTCTTTCTTTCTCTCTCTCTCTGTCTTACTGATGAGTACTTATACTTTCTGCCAATTACACTAAAAAATTATGCTGTTCTTATTTTATCTATCTGTCTCTGCCTGACAACTTCTTTGGGGGAGCACAAGGGAGGAATTTAAAGCCAATCTCAGATACTATATCATTTCAGCCATAAGTGCATTAGGATATATCTCTAATGTATATTCATTGGTTTTACAATAAAAAACAATGCCATTAAGCTCAATACTGTGAAAAGACTTTCTTTTTTTTTAATAAATTTACAAGAAGGTACATGTGCTTTCCATAGAGAGGCAGAAAGAGAGAGGGGAGAAAGCATTCCCTGTGAGACATGGTAATTCTGCAATCCCTTCTCCTCCATCTCTCCCTCCTTTTGGGATTTTGGGCATGCATGGCCATGCACTCTGTGTTTCTAAAGCTACCAGATTCAGGACTTGAACTGTAGTGTTGGCCATGTGGAATCCTTCCACCTTGACCACCTGACCACAGAGTCAGCCTGAAAAGAACTCTTTATTTTTAAAAAAGATTTATATTATTTTATCAATTATTATTATTATTTTAATTTGCTATAGGGCACATGCACACACCATAGAGAGACAGAGAGGGAAAGTGAGACACCAAATTGCCAGGCGCAGGACTCAAACTGTGGTCAGCCCCGAGGGAGTCCAGTGCCTTAATCACCATATCTCCCACTGGCCCTGAAAGGAATTCTGAATATCATATAATATTCAATTAATATTAAATGTCTAATTGTCTAAAAAAATGTATTTTTGCAGTTATTTTGTTGAAATCAAGATCCGAAAAGATCTACACATTGTATTTGGTTGCTGTGACTCAAAAATCTTCTAATGTCTAATATTTCCTTTTTTCCCACCTTTTTTGGAGGAGGGGATTTATTGCCAGAGGACTTGTGCTCTTATCAAAGAGAAACAGACACAGAAAGAGAAAGCACCGGATGGGGCGAGGCTATGCCATAATTCCTTCTTTATTTTTACATTTTGTTGGGATTTGAGGGGATATATGCATACATGCCTGCAAGATTTTCAAGCCACTGGGACTGAGCCTCAAATGAGGGTCGACCATGTGGGATCTGGCCCACTTAACCACTAAGCCACAGGGCCAGCATACCACCTCTCTTATTTTGTCTTGCCATTTATTTGTTAAAGAAAGGGTCCTCTGGTATTATTAAACGGAATCATCCTTCACAAGTAGCTTCTTCAGGCCCAAAGGTAAAAGATTTCTTTGTAAGAGATCAGGTGACAGAGAAGCAAGATCCACAGTCACTTCTGAGCTAATTTACAGAAGGTGTAATATGCTTTACTCTAAATAAGGAAACTTGATTGTGATAAAGTTAATTTATTTGTAAGAAATATTTATTGGGCTGGCAGGTGGTATGGTGGTTGGAACTCTCACATGGCTGACCACGGTTTGAGTCTTGGGCCTGGTGGCTTGCTTTCTCACTTTCGTTCTCTCTCTCTGGTTGAATTAAAAAATAATAACAATGAATAATTTTTTTTTTTTTGGAGAGGTTTTTCGCTGTAGGGTGCGTGTGCTCGCCAGATAGACAGAGAGAGACATAGAGACAAAAAGCCAATCCCTTCTCCTCCATCTCTCCCTCCTTTTGGGATTTTGGGCATGCATGGCCATGCACTCTGTGTTTCTAAAGCTACCAGATTCAGGACTTGAACTGTAGTGTTGGCCATGTGGAATCCTTCCACCTTGACCACCTGACCACAGAGTCAGCCTGAAAAGAACTCTTTATTTTTAAAAAAGATTTATATTATTTTATCAATTATTATTATTATTTTAATTTGCTATAGGGCACATGCACACACCATAGAGAGACAGAGAGGGAAAGTGAGACACCAAATTGCCAGGCGCAGGACTCAAACTGTGGTCAGCCCCGAGGGAGTCCAGTGCCTTAATCACCATATCTCCCACTGGCCCTGAAAGGAATTCTGAATATCATATAATATTCAATTAATATTAAATGTCTAATTGTCTAAAAAAATGTATTTTTGCAGTTATTTTGTTGAAATCAAGATCCGAAAAGATCTACACATTGTATTTGGTTGCTGTGACTCAAAAATCTTCTAATGTCTAATATTTCCTTTTTTCCCACCTTTTTTGGAGGAGGGGATTTATTGCCAGAGGACTTGTGCTCTTATCAAAGAGAAACAGACACAGAAAGAGAAAGCACCGGATGGGGCGAGGCTATGCCATAATTCCTTCTTTATTTTTACATTTTGTTGGGATTTGAGGGGATATATGCATACATGCCTGCAAGATTTTCAAGCCACTGGGACTGAGCCTCAAATGAGGGTCGACCATGTGGGATCTGGCCCACTTAACCACTAAGCCACAGGGCCAGCATACCACCTCTCTTATTTTGTCTTGCCATTTATTTGTTAAAGAAAGGGTCCTCTGGTATTATTAAACGGAATCATCCTTCACAAGTAGCTTCTTCAGGCCCAAAGGTAAAAGATTTCTTTGTAAGAGATCAGGTGACAGAGAAGCAAGATCCACAGTCACTTCTGAGCTAATTTACAGAAGGTGTAATATGCTTTACTCTAAATAAGGAAACTTGATTGTGATAAAGTTAATTTATTTGTAAGAAATATTTATTGGGCTGGCAGGTGGTATGGTGGTTGGAACTCTCACATGGCTGACCACGGTTTGAGTCTTGGGCCTGGTGGCTTGCTTTCTCACTTTCGTTCTCTCTCTCTGGTTGACTTAAAAACTCATAACAATGAATAATTTTTTTTTTTTGGAGAGGTTTTTCGCTGTAGGGTGCGTGTGCTCGCCAGATAGACAGAGAGAGACATAGAGACAAAAAGCGAGAAATCACCCCCCAGGGGGGATGGTCACGCCGCAATCCCTTCTCCTCTGTTCTCCTCTCGGGATCTTGGGCACGCACGCACACGTGCCCGACGTGAGTTTTACGCCACCGGGTCCGGGTCGCAAACCGTGATCAACTACGTGGGAGTCCAGCAACATAGCCATTACTCTAACTGCTGGTTCCCTACAATGAATAAAATTTTTTTTAGAAAGAAATATTTATTGAAGGTTCACTATCTATAAATATACATTTGGACCTCAAACCAATCACTTCCCAGTGATCTTTTTTCTTTCAGAATGATGACTGTAAGAAGAATTATTTGCTTACTTTAGTGGTTCCTTGTAAATATGGGTTGAAGTTGGAGCCACTTGATATTTATTCAGGGTATGTTTGTTGTTATGAGGCTGCGGTATTTCTCCATTGGTGACAGAAGATCAGTATATTCATGATTTACCAGGGTACAGTGTGTTCCCTTATAGTAGCTAACAGTTTTCAAAATAGATGTGGATAATGTTTTGAACATCATGATAAAATTCAGGAGATATGGACCTTTCAGTATTCAGGAGGTTCTAAAAATTAGCAGGTCAAGGTTGATAAGATAGAATGCTACTGCTACTAGAGGCCTAATCTAATGTAATGTACCAAGTTCCTGTTATGAGTCCTTTAATGTGAATAACTTGGTTTGTGTTAGGCCAGGGTTCTAAATTTTGTACAGATCAGGAGAGGACTCATAGCTTTCACTGGATGTCAAAGATATCTGCAACACAGAAAAATTTGGAATTACTGTCACACTAGGTGATCCTGGCACATGTTTGGAAAAACTGTCACTTTACTTTCTTTTATTTTTGATGGGCATAGGTTTTGCT
The DNA here is from genome assembly GCF_000334495.1 of Tupaia belangeri chinensis. NCBI lineage: Eukaryota > Metazoa > Chordata > Mammalia > Scandentia > Tupaiidae > Tupaia > Tupaia belangeri. The sequence goes on along the minus strand of NW_006159850.1, from coordinate 15,374,197 downwards.
CTAGGGCATGTGTGCTTACCAGAGAGACAGAGAGAGAGAAAGTGAGAAATCACCCCAGGAGAGAGGGCTATGCCACAATCCCTTCTTCCCCATTCTCCTCTAGGGATTTTGGGCACATATGCACATGCACCTGGCATGAGTTTCAAGCCTCTGAGTCTGGGACTCAAACTATGGTCAGCCATGTGGGAGTTAACCACTATGCCATCTGCTGGCCCCAAGTGTACCTTTTCTTTTTAGAGAGATTTATTTTAAAGATTTATTTTATTTAACTTTATTTATCCATTTATTTATTTTAATTTGACCAGAGAGGGACAGAGAGAGAGAGAAAGAAGGCAAGAAAGCCACCAGTTCTGGGACTTGAACCATGGTTGGCCATGTGGGAGTCCAGTGCCCTTAATCACCACACCACCTGCTAGCCCCTAGAGAGATTTTTACTATAGGATGTGTACGCTCACCGGAGAGACAAGAGACAGACAGAAAGAAAGCAAGAAATCACATGCCCCCCCCGGGGGGGGGATGGACACACTGCAATCTCTTCTCCGTTCTCCTCGCAGGATCTTGAACACAAACAAGCACGCATGTTGGATGTGAGTTTCAAGCCTCCAGGTCTGGGACTCAAACCACGGTCAGCCATGTGAGAGTCCAGTGACATAAACATTACACTATGTTGATCCCCAAGTGTACCTTTTCTAAAAGTCCAGGTTGCCCTTGAAGAACACTGCCAACAAATTATAACCAATGCCACCATTTGCATGATGGGGTAATCATCCAGTTTTCCGGTCATGCATATATTGCATATGTATAACATATTACATATATTCAAATACAATAGTAGCCTGCTTTCTTTTTTAATTCTTTTTTTATTATTTTAAGGTTTTTGCCATATGCATGTACCAGAGAGAAAGAGGGAGAGAGACAGTAAGAGGGAAAATGAGAAATCACCCCCTGGGAGATGGTCATGCTACAATCCCTTCTCTTCCATTCTCTTCCTGGGGTTTTGGGCATGTGTGCAAACATGCCTGGCATGATTTTCAAGCTGCAAGGTTTAGCACTTGAACGGTGGTTGGCTCTGTGGGAGTCCAGCACCTGTGGTGACGACACCTGCTGACCCCAGTAGCCTTTTTTAGAGGCTGGAATTTCTTTCTGGAGGGCTGCTTTATTATGACTTTTAATTACATTTATTGAAATGAATAGGTCCAGGATCTGACCACCAAACTTCTCCAAAGCCAGAATCAAGAGCCAGGATTGTTTTCAATTATTTTATGCTGTCTGATTTGCCTGATATGAAACCTCAAAGAAACCTGTCCATTGACCCTAATGGTTATGAAGAGGTTGACTTTGAAGATCTTAACCCGAGGCTTGAAATGCTGAAGAAAATGACATAATTCCTTTGTCCTAGACTGAGCATTACTTGGGAATCAGGGCTCCTGGGTATGACTGTTAACATGGCCACCTGTGTGCTCCTAAAGCTTTCTCATTCAAAATCCCTTGCAGTTCTTAAATTCTATATTTCTCTGCCTACTGTAATGATATATTCATTTATATGTGTGTCTGTGCATGCATGTATAATTAGTCCTGTCCCTAAAAATTCTATAATCCTAAAATGAATATTCTTGACCTACAGAATTTTATTAATTGTAGTAAATAAACGAATTTTTCCTTATTTTTCTCATAATTATCTTTTTTTTTCCCCCTCAGGGAGGCAGAATTTAAATCTCACCCCTGTATTTCTAGCTATAAGACTTTTGGCAAATGGTACATCTTATCAAATGTGTGTGAGACAGAGGAGGATCAGAGGAGTATCTTTCTAAAAATGAGTATCTTGGGGTCAGCAAGTGGCATGGTAGTCCCATGTGGCTGACTGCAGTTTGAGTCCTGGACCCAGTGACTTGAGAATCACGCAGGGAGTGTGTGTGCCCAAAAATATCCCAAGAGGAGTCTGGAAGAGATGTGATTGTGACATGACCATCCACCAGGGGATGATTTCTCACTTTCCCTCTGCCTCTCTCTCTCTTATACTGGTGAGTGCACACACCCTATGGCAAAAACCTAAAAAAGAAAAGAAAAGAAAAGAAAAAGAATGAATGTACGGGATAGCTCTGTGGTGCAGCAGTAATGGGTAATGTGGAAGGTTCTCTCTCTTTTTCTCTCTCCTCCCACCTCACTTGTGCACGTGTGCCGTGTCCTGAATAAAAGAAAATGAAGAATGAGTGTACAGACGGAGTGAATGAGAGAAGTGTCTTCAGGAAATCAGTGGAAATTCTATACTCCTGGACCCAAATTCAAACTGTCACAAGGTGTGAGCCTTCCTTTCCTCATCTGTAACTGTGGCAATAATGAGGATTAAGAGAAAAAAGTCTGTAAAACTCTAGAACTTAGTAGGTGCTCAACAAATATTAGTTTCCTTCTCAATGTCTATTACTTGTTATATTCTAGTGAACTAAATATTAACAATTGTATGAGACTGGATAAAGGAGAGGCTGAGAGAACAAGACGGCCAAAAAAAATTTTTTTTTTCTTTCTTTCTTGTGTAACTGGCTTTTGTTTTCTTTTTAAAATAGATTTTATTTTCAAGAGCAGTTGTAGGTTCATAGCAAAATGCCAAATTAGTTTTAAAATGCAATCATTGGTTATGTAACATTTTAATGTCAGAATCCTCTTTTATGTCTAGGAGAGTTTCTGTGGTTCCTTTTCATTTAGGAAGTGGTATCTGTAAGTCAGCCTCTCTCTTTGAAGAATCAGTACTGGGGGACGATGACAGCACAACAGTAAAGTGTGACACTTGCAAGGCAGAGTTACATGGGAATGCTGCCAGTTCACAGGTGGACACCTCCCTGAGTACACCAGTCACACATGTGCTCCTGACCCAGGCTGAAGCTGGCAGTGGACGCAGCTTTGAGACTCTGGGGGTGCTGTCTTTCCCTCTCCCTTATTGTTTCTCACCCTGGATTAAATAAATGATTTTTTAAATTTAATTTTATTTGTTATTATTATTTATTTCTTAATTTGACCAGAGAGAGAGGGAAAGGGGACTTGAGAAAGCAAGCCACCAGGTCTGAGACTCAAACTGCTGTTGGCCATATGGGAGTTTGGCACCTTAATCACCTGCTGGCCTCAATAAATGATTCCTTAAAAAGTCAATTTGGGGGGACCAGCAGTTAGCATAATGGCTATGTCACTGGACTCCCATGTAGTCGACTGCGGTTCAAGTCCCTGACCCGGTGGCTTAAACTCACGCCGGGCACGTGTGTGTGCATGCCCAAGATCCTGAGAGGAGAATGGAGGAGAAGGGATTGTGGCGTGGCCATCCTCCCAGGGGGTGATTTCGCGCTTTCTGTCTCTGTGTCTCTCTCTGTCTGTCTGGCGAGCGCATGCGCCCTGTAGCAAAAAAAAAAAAAAACAACTCTCAAAAAAAGAAAGGCAGTTTGGGGACCAGCAGATGGTGTAATGGTTATATCTCTGGACATCCCACGGAGTCGACCACAGTTTGAGTCTCGGATCTGGTGGGTTCACTCACGCTAGGCATGTGTGTGTGCGTGCCCAAAATCCCAAGAGGAGAGTGGAGAAGGGACTGCAGCATGGCCATCCCCCTAAGGGGTGATTTCTTGCCTTCTGTCTCTCTGTCTCTGTCTTTCAGCGAACACATGTGCCCTATAACAAAAACCTCTCTTAAAAAGTCAGTTTGTCCCTTTTGGCTCTCTGAGTAGCACCATGGTGGTTGGCAAGAATAAGCGCCTTAGGAAAGGCAGCAAAAAGGGAGCCAAGAAAAAAGTGATTGATCCATTTTCTAAAAAAGATTGGTATGATGTGAAAGCACCCGCTATGTTCTACATAAGAAATATTGGGAAGACACTGGTTACCAGGACTCAAGGAACCAAAATTGCGTCCGACGGCCTTAAGGGCCGGGTGTTTGAAGTGAGCCTTGCAGATTTGCAGAATGACGAAGTAGCATTTAGGAAATTCAAGCTAATTACTGAGGACGTTCAGAGGGCAAAAACTGCCTGACTAACTTCCATGGCATGGATCTCACCCGTGACAAAAATGTGTTCCATGGTCAAGAAATGGCAGACCATGATTTAAGCTCATGTCGATGTCAACTACCGATGGTTATTTGCTTCATCTCTTCTGTGTTGGGTTTACTAAAAAACAGAACAATCAGATACGGAAGACCTCTTATGCCCAGCATCAGCAGGTCCGCCAAATCCGGAAGAAGATGATGGAAATCATGACCTGGGAGGTGCAGACAAATGACTTGAAAGAAGTCACTAAACTGATTCCAGACAGCATTGGAAAAGACGTAGAAAAGGCCGGCCAGTCCATCTACCCTCTCTACGATGTCTTCGTCAGGAAAGTCAAAGTGCTGAAGAAGCCCAAGTTTGAATTGGGAAAACTCATGGAGCTTCATGGTGAAGGTAGTAGCTCTGGAAAAGCTACTGGGGATGAGACGGGCGCCAAAGTTGAACGAGCTGATGGATATGAACCACCAGTCCAAGAATCTGTTTAAAGTTCAGACTTTTAATAGTGACAAATAAAAAGTCCTATTTGTGACCCAAAAAAAGTCAGTTCTTTTTTTTTTTTTAAGAATATTTATTTATTCTTTTTTTAAAATTTACTATAGGGCACGTGTGTTTGCCAGAGAGAGATAGAGACAGAGAGAGAGGGAAAGTGAGAAAGCAAGCCACCAGGTCCAGGACTCAAACTGGTTGGTCACATGGGAGTTCGGCATCTCAACCACCACATCACCTGGTGACCCCAAAAGTCAGTTTGTTCTTGAATGTTTCACTCTAGGATTTCCTCCTTTTCATAAAAGAACAAATTTATTCCAAGAATGGGGGGCAGAGGAGGATCTTCAAATCTAAGACCAGGGAACCACTTCATAGCAAGCTGGCCATCTCTCCTCAGAAGTAAGGCTCCTGGGAACCAGCAGTTAGCGTAATGGCTATGTTGCTGGACTCCCACGTAGTTGACCACGGTTCGCGTCCCGGACCCGGTGGCTTAAAACTCATGCCGGGCACATGTGCGTGCGTGCCCAAGATCCCGAGAGGAGAACGGAGGCGAAGGGACTGGGGCATGACCATCCCCCCTAGGGGGTGATTTCTCACTTTCTGTCTCTATGTCTCTCTCTGTCTGGCGAGCGCACGCGCCCTTATAGTGAAAATCTCTCCCCCCCAAAAAAAATAAAAAAGAAGTAAGGCTCCTCACACCGGTACCTACAGGTGTCCTGGACTGCCTACTGGCATGTGCAATGGAGAAGGAGCTGGCAGAGGAGGAGTTTGGCATTCCCCAAGCTGGGCACCAGGGACTGGCTGCCCCAGTTACTGTGATGTCCCTGTACTTCCTGGACTCCCTGGCTAATTTTAAAACAACTCTAGGGCTGATTTTAGAGGCACAAGGATGAGCCTATGCATCTAAAAGAAAACAAAAACCATGGATTCTTCTAGACAAATGATGGTGTCCATATTAAGGAAACAAGATGACTTGAGTTGGAAACAATGAGTCAGAAGTCGTTTTGTTTCCAACTGGTGCATCCTCCTCTGGCATCCATCCACTTTGTCTTCTCAGAACGGCACCATTTCCTCAGTTGCGGTTTGAACCGTTGCATTCTCAGATCTGGTACAGTTTTTTTTTTTTTCCCTGTAAAGGTGCCAACATAATGCAGAATCATGTACAAGCAAAGAATAGCGATTCTCCAAAAAAAGAGAATACTGAGGCATGTCAGGTGTCACTATGGATGACTCTTTGAAAAAAATTCCAAAGTGGGTCTGGCAGATGACCTGGTGGTTAAGGTTCTGGACTTACACATGGCCGCCAGCGATTCCAGTTCTGGACCTGCTGGCTTGCTTTTTCACTTCCTCTCTCTGATGAGCGTGTGCACCGATAGCAAATTAAAAATAAATAAATAATGGGCCAGCAGATGACATAATGATTACATCGTTGAACTCCCATGTAGTCAACTGAGGTTCGAGTCCTGGACCCAGTGGCTTAAAACTCATGCTAGGGGTGTGTGTGTGTGTGTGTGCATGCAGAGGAGAAATGGAGGAGAAGGTATGGCTATCCCCAAGGTGGGGTGGTGGTGGTGATTTCATACTTTCTGTCTTTCTATTTTTCTCTGTCTCTCTGACGGGTGCATATGCCCTGTAGCAAAAATCTCTCAAAAAAAAAAATAATGATAAATAAAATAATTCTTTATTTCAAAGAAAAATTCTAAAGCGGGCCAGCTGATGGTTGGTGGTTAAAGCAGCTGGATCCCACATGGCCAATTGTGCAATTAGAGTCCCAGACCCATGCACACCATGCATGCCAGGTGCATGTGTGTGTGCGCCTGAAATCTCAGATGAGGGAGAGATGGAGAAGATGAAATTCTCCTGTGACTATCCCTCATGAGGGATGCTTTCTCACGTTCTTGCTTTCTCTTTCACTTTCTCTGTTTCTCTCCAGTGAGTGCATGTGATCTGTGGTAAAATTTAAAAAAAAAATTTTTTTAAGCAAAGAGGGAGTTTGGCAGAACCTCATATCCTGTGGACTTTCATCTTCACTTTGAGGGAACATGGAGTAGATTTCCTAAAGCCCTTAGTAGAAGGTCAAAGACTATACAAAGTCGTCTGTTGGAATTTTAATTTTTACATCATTTCTGGCTTTTGCCATAACTGAAGGATTAATTCAGAAATGCTTTCTCAGGCTAGGATAAATTGTGTTTCGGGACCAGGCTTAAAAGGATGATAAAAATGCTTTTTGTGTAAACCTTACATAAACAACAGCAGAGAGACGAATTTCTCTCTGACTTTCAGGCTTATTTATAGACCTGTATGACTCAAAGCATGACAAAACATGCCCGTGGAGCTGCCTCCTTGACTCACGTCACTGTATGTACTTCCTGCAGGGTTGTACCCTCTTCCCTCTCCTTTCTCGGTTGAGGTCTCTGGCACACGGAGAAGTAGGGAGAATTCCTTGTGAAAGACGCTGAAGGCATTTTGTCAGAGAGAGCTTTCTCCATCTGCTCTAAAGGTCATATGGGCTTCACCTGCTGATAATAATTGAGATTTTTCAAGAAATCCACCAGCCTGGGCCCATTGCCTGGTAGTTAAGGCAGCTGGATCCCACTTGGCCAACTGTGTGGTTTGAGTTCCCGACCCAGTAGCGTTGGAAACACACAGGGCACATGTTTGTGCACTAAATCCCAGAAGGAGGGAAAGATGGAGCAGAGATTATGGTATGACCATTCCCCATTGGAGGTGCTTCCTCCTTCTGTCTTTCTCTCTCTAGGAAGCACATATATCCTGTAGTAAAAAAGAAAGAATAGAAACTCTGTGGTTTTGTTTGTTTGTTTTTGTTTTCTTTTTTGGACTATAGGGCACGTGCGCCAGCCAGGAAGACACAGAGAGACAGAAAGTGAGAAATCACCCCCCAGGGGGGATGGCCACTCCACAATCCCTTCTCCTCCATTCTCCTCTCAGAATCTTGGACACACACACACACACATACACATGCCTAGAGTGAGTTTAAGCCACCGGGTCTAGGACTCGAACCACAGTTGACTACATGAGAGTCCAGCGACACAGCCATTACGCCAACTGCTGGTTCCAAATAAAATAATTCTTAAAAAAAATAGATATATATAGTGTACCTCAATTTGATTATAATTATCTGGAGGGTAAGGACAGAGTCTTTTTTTTGATTGCCAGATGGGATATATATTGTGCCTACAGAGGGACAGAGATAGGCAAAGAGACAGACAAAGCCTCCCTCGATGTGATGTGCTCATGCTGCCATCCCTTCTCCATTTTCTCATTGTGTTGGGATTGGGCATACACGCACATGCCTGGTGTGTTTTTCAAGTTAATGGGGCTGGGATTCAAACTGCAGTCAATCATGTGGGAGCTAGCTTCCTTACCCACTAGGCTAGAAAGCCAGCCCAAGGGCAATCTCTTTTGTAATATCTACTACAGGTTCTGGTACAGCAAGGACGGTGTGGCCTAGTGGAAAGAACTGGGCAGCACATTCATGGAATGGGTATTATAATGGGTGGGAAGACAAATCCCAAATTAGAAGGTCTAGATTTGCATCAGTCTCTGCTGTATGAAAGTGTGACAGATCATTTAATCTCTTTGACACTCCATTTCCTTATCTCTAAAATAGAGATGATAATATTTATCGTAAAGCAAGCTAATGAAGCTCTTCTATGTGCCAGCTGCTATTCTAAATGCTTTAAGCGTATCAGCTCATTTAATTGTCACACTAGCTGTAAGATGCCAATGTTACCATTAACCCCATTTAATGAACTGGGTTGCTGAGGTTCAGAGATAAGTAACTTGCTACAGGTCACATAATTTGGAAAGAGCGGTGCTTTAAACTCAGCCAATCCAGTACCAGAAACCCAAGCTCTTAACCATTATTGTATAATGCCTTTGTGCTTTACAAGCTCATGGTACACGAGAAGCAAATGAATCAATGTGTATGAAAATACTTTTGTAAATCGTGAGACACAGTGCACTACTGTTATTTATACGGGCAGACATTAAATGTTTTAGTCGAATCGTGAGGTGGCACAGGAAGCTTTGATACTTAACATTCTTATGATGCTTTATACCTTTCAAAGTGCTTGCTTTTACTTATCTGGTCCCTTTTGGATAACGAGCCACTTAAAATTCATTTCAGAACAAGGCAAGACATAAAATAAATATTAGAAAGCTGAGTAAACAGGCTCAGAAATGTTAAACACCTTGCTCAGGGCACAAAGTGAGTTAAATGCAGCCAAGACTGGAGCCTAAGTGGTCTGAGTGCTGACTGATGCTTCTTCAATCTTGTTTTTTGGTTATTATTTGACTAATCAAAGCATGTAAGCTATTGATGATAAACAAAACTATAAAAATAATTATAATTTCTCCTAGCCATTTTCTCACTCTAGAAGTTTGTTTAATCCTTTCAGGCTGTTGCTTTCTTTTTTCTTCTTTCAGTTTTTGCTATAAGGTATGTGTGCTCACTGAGAGAGACAAAGAGATAATTTTTTGTAATGGTAATTATTATGAAGAGAAATAAACATGTTGGGTGCATGTAATGCATGATCCAAAAATCTAGAAAGTAGGGAGAGATGGAGGAGAAGGGATTGCAGCATGACCATTCCCCATGGGGGGTTATCTCTCTCACTCTCTGTCTCTCTTGGCAAGGGATTAAACCCCCTGGCAAATTAAAAAAAAAAAAAAGTGAACAAGAGAGAGAAATAAAAATAAAAATTAGATAAACAAATACAGATTAAAGAAATAAAAACAATAGTGAACCAGCAGGTGGCATTGTGGTTAAGGCACTGGATCCCACATGGCCAACTCTTTGGCTTGAGTCCTGGACCCGGCAGCTTGAAAAACATGCCAGGCACATATGTATGTGTGCCCAAAATCCCTAGAGGAAAATGAAGAAGAGATTTTGGTGTGGCCATCCCTCTGGGGGCGGGGGGGTGACTTCTCACTTTCCCTCTCTTTTTGTCTCTCTCTGGTAAGCATACAGGTCCTGTGGCAAAAAATCTAAAAAAAAAAAAAAAAAAAAAAGAAATAAAATAAAACAATACTGGAAGGGATATACATTGTATAACGTTGACAGTTTTTAATTCTGTCATTAGGCATGGTAGAAAAAAAGCTCTTTCCTCCTCAAGATGTTTTTTTCTTTCGAGATTTGCAATGGTAAACATTTTTGTGACGTTTCAAATTGAATGCTTTAGCTAACTCTGCTTTGCAACCTGCAAACTTCTTACTTTATGGAAGTCCTAGATTGAATTTGGCATCTGTTCCATGCATAGCTCTACGTCAGAAGAATTCATGTTATGGCATCATTACGGTGCCCTAGTTTTACTTGTTTACAAGCTGTGTGATTCAGGGCCGTATTGTATGGTAGTGTACAGAGGAGTAGGAGGGTCTGAATTCCATAAACATTCTGTTCTCTAAACCATTTGTTCTGAGTTGTTTCTACCCTAAGTATGTGTGTAGGGCTGCTGGGGGTGTTGGTGGTATGTGAGGGTACTGTTTTACAAGATAGCAAGCAACCTGTAGAAGAACACCAGTGGGGCAGGGAAATGGGTCTTTTAGCAAGTTTTTTTCTTCTTCTTTTTTTTTTTTTTTGGCAAGAGGGGATATGCACTGTCTAGGGAATTTTTTTAAGAGGCAGAGAGACGAGTGGGGAGGGGGAGAGGAAGAGAGAGAAGAGAGAGAGAGAGAGAAAGCACCCCATCCATGGGGAGTGATCATATCACAATCCCTTCCTGTCAGTTTCTCCATCCTGTCAGGATTTTGGGCAACACACACCTGATCCTGGCATATTTTTCAATCAACTGGGGGCTAGGATTTGAACTGGGATAGAATCTTGCAAGGTCGGCAATGTGGGATTTGGCTCCCTTAACCACTTGGTCATGGAGCCTGGCCAGCAAAGTCAGTTTTAGAGCTTTGGTCTCCTTATTTGTAAAACTACATTACTTATGTGTGCCTCGTCTGATTCAGGTGGTTGTCTGGAGGGTCAAATTAGATTATACATATGAAGGTGTTTTATGATAGCAATATTTTTTTAAAGAATTATTTAATTTTATTTATTCATTCATTTATTTTAATTTGACCAGAGAGAGAGAGCGAGAGAGAAAGTGTGAAAGCAAGCTGCTAGATCCAGGACTTGAACCATGGTCAGCCATGTGGGTGTGTCCAGCGCCTTAACCACCATGCCACCTGCTGGTCTCTATGACAGCAATATTTACCAATACAAATTATAATAATAATAATTATTATTATTTTTGGAGAGATTTTCACTATAGGGCACGTGTGCTCGCCAGGCAGACAGAGAGACATTAGAGACAGAAAGCGAGAAATCACCCCCCAGGGGGAATGGTCATGCCGCAATCCCTTCTCCTCCGTTCTCCTCTTGGGATCTTGGGCACGCATGCACATGCACCAGGCGTGAGTTTTAAGCCACCGGGTCCGGGACGCGAACTGTGGTTGACTACGTGGGAGTCTAGCAACATAGCCAGCGCTAACTGCTGGTTCCCGCAAATTGTAATTATTATTATCATACCCTTGGTCTCCTTATTTCCAACCTCATGGCACGCCCCAGTAGTTCAAGGACAAAATTGCGTAGTGAGTCTATCCAGTTCAATTTTTTTTAAAGGTTTTTGGCTATAGGGTGTCAGCGCTCATCAGAGAGACAGAGAGACAATGAGAGGGAAAGTGAGAAATCACCCCTCAGGGAGGATGGCCACATCACAATCCCTTCTCCTCCATTCTCTTCCTGGGATTTTGGGCACACATGCACATGTGGCTGGCTTGATTTTCCAGCTACCAGTTCTGGGACTCAAACTACTATCTGCCACGTGGGAGTCCAGTACCTTAACCACTATGTCCACCTTTGTAAAGTATCCTAAAATTCCTGCATGAAAGTGACTATCCAAGGGAAAAAAAATGCAACCTCCTGCCTATGACACTCAGGTTCTAAATTCAGTATCTGTGGTTAGCTTGTTCTCTTTGGCATCTTTTCTGGTGCGTTTTATTAATTCTCGGGCCAGTGTAGCTGGAGGATTTTAGTTTAGGTAGGTCATCTTTCCTTTAAATGGGCCAAAAGATCAGGGCCCTCTTCACAGTCACATGGCAAAGACTGACTCATGTTATATGTTGTAATTATTTACTAAGTCAGGAACTGTCTGGTTAGCCTTTCTTTGGCTCAGGTCATTAGTTCATGGAGTCCTAGACAGCCCATACTGGAAGGGTTTTAGTTACTATTAGTCCCAATTTTCTCCTTTTACATATGAGAAAGCTGAGGCCCAGGAGAGTTCAAGTGACTTCTCCAATGCATTAGTAGCATTAGTGGGCTGGGATAATTCCGTGTCATCCTCTCCATCCACGAAATAGTGCAAAGATCTCAACACACAGAATCGAAGCCCACTTTGAGCATGTCCCTGAAGTTAAAAGTAAAGAAAAAGCTCAAGTCTTAAAGATGAGGGGCCAGCAGGTGGTGTGGTGGTTAAGGGTGATCGACTCCCACAAGGCTGACTATGGTCCAAATCCCGACAGCAGCAGTTTGTTTTTTCACTTTCCCTCTCTGTCTCTCTGTCTCTCTCTCACTTTCCCCCCTCTCTGGTCAAATTAAAATAAATAAATAAATAGGGACGGCAAGTGATGGCGTGGTGCCTAGGGGCACTGGACTCCCACATGGCCAACCACAGTTGAAGTCACAGACCTTGCAGCTAATAGCTTTTTCAGGACCCCCCCCTCGACAGCAAGAAATCACCCCCCAGGGGGGATGGCCACGCCGCAATCCCATTCTCCTCTCGGGATCTTAGGCACGCACGCACATGCGCCCCGCGTGAGTTTAAGCCACTGGGTCCGGGACGTGAACCGCGGTGGACTATGTGGAAGTCCAGCGACATAGCCATTACGCTAACTGCTAGTCCCAACAAAGTAGTCCTTAAAAAAAAAAAAAAGATGATAGGAAAGAGTTTGGGATTTCTGAAGATTAAGACTGGCTCAGCCTGCCTCAGTGCCCTTTACCTGCTTGGCCTCTGGGACTTCCTTAACTTCCTTACCTGGCCCCGCCCCTTTCCACCACTCCCTGGGAGCCCAACCCCTCCCAAGCGGAACCAATGTCTGTCGACTCCGGGGTTAGCCGGATCTTTCTTGCTCAGACTCATCGCAGCGGTGACTCGGCAGCAGCGTCTCGCGTCATCAGTGACAGCCCCGACCCCTTGCTACGCTTTGCGTCGCTCTGCCAGGAGTAGTCGCCTCCTCCTTGGCAAATAGTCCTCGGTGGGGTCCGAGTTCTTGGATCATCCAAGAGGGGAGGCACGAGAAGTTGAGGTCAGGGGACGCAGACTCGACCGGGAGAGAAAACTAGGAATCGAGATTTCTGCGATAGCGTGTTAAGTTAGTTAAAAACTCCTTCCTTCTTAAGGATCCCTCCGCCTGCAGTAGCGGTGGTGAGGCCGAGGGAGCCGCCATTTTGGATGTTCGGTTCCTGCTGCCACTGCTTGCGGCGC